>NC_138760.1:116242187-116352041 GCF_965113315.1 Podarcis vaucheri | reverse complement strand
AAAAAGTATTCACATGCTACCATCTCCTAAACTATCAAGGTGATGCACAATAATGTTTACTGTATAGGCCTGAATATAAGCCTCACTTTTTTTCCAAATTCTGACCATGAAAAGTTAAAGTGCAGCTTATATTTGCGACCTTACAAAAATGGGCTTGGAGCGAGCATTTTCTCCTCCCCCCCCCCACACAAACCTTTAATTTTAAAGGTTACCCATCCCTTTTAGAGCATCTGAATTGCCCTCAAAACAGAAGTTGAAAGTTTTTGTTGCTGGCAGCATGGAAGTGACAGGAGATCTCTATCCTATGTAGAAACAGAATGGGATATTTTGTTCACGCATCGCAGCAACCTCAAGCGAATAACCTGAAGCCATTTTAATCTTTATTGTAAAACAAACCATTAAGGGCGTACAGTTTAAGCCCTCGTACATTTCTGTATAACATAGGGTTGGTTCCAACACATCACGGGTAGATCCATTAATGTGCAAAACAAAATGCATTAAAATGAATTGTTCAACCAAACAAGATTTCCCTGTGCTAGAAGAAGCTTTATTCATTCAATGCAGGATAGTGAATTTTCAAGCTTGCCTCATGCAAATAAATGGAAGTGAGGAACAGGTTTAAGGATTTAGATTTGGTGGACAGAGTGCCTGAAGAACTATGGGTGGAGGCTCGCAACATTATACAGGAGGCAGCAACGAAAACCATCCCAATGAAAAGGAAATGCAAGAAATCAAAGTGGCTGTCCAACGAGGCCTTACAAATAGCAGGGGAGAGAAGGCAAGCAAAATGCGAGGGAGATAGGGAAAGATACAGGAAATTGAATGCAGATTTCCAAAAAATAGCAAGGAGAGATAAGAAGGCCTTCTTAAACGAGCAATGCAAAGAAATAGAGGAAAACAACAGAATGGGAAGAACCAGAGATCTGTTCAAGAAAATTGGAGATATGAAAGGAACATTTTGTACAAAGATTACCATAATAAAGGACAAAAGTGATAAGGACCTAACTGAAGCAGAAGACATCAAGAAGAGGTGGCAAGAATACACAGAGGAATTATACCAGAAAGATATGGATGGCTCGTACACCCCAGGTAGTGTGGTTGCTGACCTTGAGCCAGACATCCTGGAGAATGAAGTCAAATGGGCCTTAGAAAGCATTGCTAATAACAAGGCCAGTGGAAGTGATGATATTCCAGCTGAACTATTTAAAATTTTAAAAGATGATGCTGTTAAGGTGCTACACTCAATATGCCAGCAAATTTGGAAAACTCAGCAGTGGCCAGAGGATTGGAGAAGATCAGTCTACATCCCAATCCCAAAGAAGGGCAGTGCCAAAGAATGCTTCAACTACTGCACAATTGCACTCATTTCACACGCTAGCAAGGTTATGCTTAAAATTCTACAAGGCAGGCTTAAGCAGTATGTGAACCGAGAACTCCCAGAAGTGCAAGCTGGATTTCGAAGGGGCAGAGGAACCAGAGACCAAATTGCAAACATGCGCTGGATTATGGAGAAAGCTACAGAGTTCCAGAAAGACATCTACTTCTGCTTCATTGACTATGCAAAAGCCTTTGATTGTGTTGACCACAGCAACTATGGCAAGTTCTTAAAGAAATGGGAGTGCCTGATCACCTCATCTGTCTCCTGAGAAATCTCTATGTGGGACAAGAAGCTACAGTTAGAACTGGATATGGAACAACTGATTGGTTCAAAATTGGGAAAGGAGTACGGCAAGGCTGCATATTGTCTCCCTGCTTATTTAACTTATATGCAGAATTCATCATGCGAAAGGCTGGGCTGGATGAATCCCAAGCCGGAATTAAGATTGCCGGAAGAAATATCAACAACCTCAGATATGCAGATGACACAACCTTGATGGCAGAAAGTGAGGAGGAATTAAAGAACCTTTTAATGAGGGTGAAAGAGGAGAGCGCAAAATATGGTCTGAAGCTCAACATCAAAAAAATGAAGATCATGGCCACTGGGCCCATCACCTCCTGGCAAATAGGAGGGGAAGAAATGGAGGCAGTGAGAGATTTTACTTTCTTGGGCTCCATGATCACTGCAGATGGTGACAGCAGTCACGAAATTAAAAGACGCCTGCTCCTTGGGAGAAAGGCGATGGCAAACCTAGACAGCGTCTTAAAAAGCAGAGACATCACCTTGCCAACAAAGGTCCGTATAGTTAAAGCCATGGTTTTCCCAGTAGTGATGTATGGAAGTGAGAGCTGGACCATCAAGAAGGCTGATCGCCGAAGAATTGATGCTTTTGAATTATGGTGCTGGAGGAGACTCTTGAGAGTCCCATGGACTGCAAGATCAAACCTCTCCATTCTGAAGGAAATCAGCCCTGAGGGCTCACTGGAAGGACAGATCGTGAAGCTGAGGCTCCAATACTTTGGCCACCTCATGAGAAGAGAAGACTCCCTGGAAAAGACCCTGATGTTGGGAAAGATGGAGGGCACAAGGAGAAGGGGACGACAGAGGACGAGATGGTTGGACAGTGTTCTTGAAGCTACCAACATGAGTTTGACCAAGCTGCGGGAGGCAGTGGAAGACAGGAGTGCCTGGCGTGCTCTGGTCCATGGGGTCACGAAGAGTCGGACACGACTAAACGACTAAACAACAACAACATATATATAATATTTCAGTTAATGCCATGTCACCAGCATGTAAATATGCCAACACTTGGTTGGTCAGATTAGGATCCTGGAAGAAAGAGGAACCAATATGTTTTGAAAGATATGTTCTGAAGTAGTGTTGCAGAATGCAAAGTTGTGAAGTCAGTTGAGCAGGGGATCTCTGCCAGGGGATTTACACAGTATTGGTTGTTTCTAGATTTGCTGAGAGTTTTATTTTATTTATTTTATATATATCTATATCTATATATATATGTATATGTATATATATATGTATATATATATATATATAATAATATATATATATAAAATATATAAAATATATAAAATAAAACTCTCAGCAAATCTAGAAACAACCAATACTCTCTCTCTCTCTCTCTCTCTCTCTATATATATATATATATATATATATATATATATATAAAAATCACCCACTCAAATATAAATGTCAGTATGGTCTACTGTAATGTATACCATTCAACCCAATCAGATGGGCATCATATAACAACAACAACAACAACAACAACAACAACAACAACAACAACGCATTAAAGTGCCACTGTGCTAGTCAATGCTGTGGACCATGCGCCTGCACTTGCAGATTCCTGGTCTCTTCGCTTATCAGAGACTCTCTAGGTCTGTGTGCAGCAGGAATGGGGACCATGTGGTCCCCCAGATGTTTTTGCTCTACACTGGCCATGCTGGCAGGGAGTGATGGAAGGGAGTTGGAATCCAGCAACATCTGGCGAGAGACAAGCTCTCCATTCTTGGTGTACATGGAAGGGGAACTGGGAGAACAGCCAGGAATCTCTCTCCTCAAGGGCAGCCTCACCCCCCTTCTCCTTATGCATGCCTGCGTGAGGAAGGATAGTTCCATCTGAGAGAGGAACTAAGAAGAGTCGGAGAAGCCTCCCTCGATTTTAACACAAGTGTCTATGCACCCATCCTTTTCCAATGGTTTTAAATTGCCTGAATAGATTAGCGTCTCCATGAATTTGATTAGTTGGCCTGCATTCTGCAGCTCTCATCCCAGCAGCAAATCCATAACTTTTCTGACAAACTCATGCCTTTCTCATCAGAACTCACTTACCGTATGGAAAATGGCCTGGTTTCGGAGAGACTTCTCTTGCTTGTTTGGTGCTTCCATTAATTATGATTCCACTACATTCCGCATTCTCTGCTGCATCTGGATTCATGGGGAGCATTTGCTCTGTCTTTTCAGTTTCAGAGAAACCCATCTTTTCCTTCTCCCAGGAGGATCCACAGACCTCACAGTAAATGCTACTCAGCTCTAGTTACACAGAGTTTTAGAATTTCTTGAGATATAGTATGTTTTCCACTTTGTTTTGTCTTCGTGACTCCTTTTATTCCCAATGAAACGAAAGCCTCTTCAGAGTCTGAAGCATCAATTCTGTGCTTTTGCCACACAAAAATTCATCACAACATCAGTTTTTGCCATAGCATCAACGTACCAAGATTCCTCTGTGGAGACAAAATTACAGAGCAGAGAAAAATAAATCATTTCTCCTTGAAGTCTATAAAGGTGCAGTTTTGCTTCCATACTAGTATAGTCCCCCCAAAAAGCCCTAAAGGTGATCTTACATATACTAATTTACAGAGCTGGAAAATTCATATATGAAATATTTTTTCTTTTTAGTCTAAATGATTACAGTAATATTTCTACATCTACTTGATGAAATGAAAGCATTGAGAAAAGTAAAAGGGAGCAGTCATTGTATTATATTTTCCCCCAGTCTCCTCCTACCCAGCTCCTCCTCCTCATAAGCCTTATGAGGAAATGTCACTCTCCTCTGCACACGTTCCAGTTTGTCAACATCCTCCTTAAATTGTGGCGTGCAGAAATGGACACAGTTGGTTAATCGGAGTCATCACTGTAGTCACAACAGGAAAACCTGTTTTCTACTTTTCCACTTCCTTTGCAATCTCACAATTTCAGCTCTTCGGGATTGAGGGTCGGGAAATTCTACGCTTTCCAGAGAAGAGCTGTCAATCCTCTGCCTATCTGGCTGCCTGGTATCTACGCCCCTTTCTTGGAAACTCTCTGTGCTTCCCCAAAAGTGTCTCGGGAAACCAATATCTTGGTAGGAAGGGGGGGTCTGCTTCCTCCTGCAGCCTGTCAGATTCAGAGTCAGAGCCTGTCTTTCTTCCATTTCCTCCCTCACTTGACTCCACCACACTCCTGACCCACACTTAAGGGGCCATTACCAAGATTTTAGCCCTTGCTGGATCTAGGAATTAGCAGAGTCTCAGGCATGCAGCCTAGCCCCCCCCCCCCAATCTCCTCTGCTGAACTTACAGCAATATCTAATTGGGAAACTACTATGCAAATATAGGACCACCCACTGGCCTGGCATTGAGAAATAGAGAGTAGCAGATGGCTACTGTTAGCTCCCCTCGGTCTCCTCTTTCCCAGGCTAAACATAGCCAGCTCCCCCTCCTCATTAAGCTTGGTTTCCAAGCCTTATGAGGAAATGTCGCTCTCCTCTTCACACCTTCCAGTTTGTCAACATCCTCCGTAAATGGTGGTGCCCAGAAATGGACACAGTGCTCCAGGTGAGTTATGTATTGAAGTTCTCACCCTGGCCACCAGGGGGGTATTGTGTATGTAGTTTTCACTCAGGTCCACATCAGTTAGTTTAGGCCCGAAACCCTGGGTTGTTGTTGTAACAATGTTGACAGCCGGCTGGCTATACAAGCAGGCCAGCTGAGCTGTTCAGTTCAGTTCAGTTCCAGCTTACTATAAAGAACCACTTGGAGAAATCTCTGTGTCATTTGCTATGTCCATCCACAACTTAATAGTGAGGTCTGACCCACTTTAATAAAGGTGTCCGGCACAAAAACCTCCAAACGGATCTGCCTAAAATTTGGCAGGCTTAATCCAGAGAGCCTCATATTTCTGCTAATTTCTTCTACTTTTTTCTGAAGCCTGAACAACAGTACAGTGGTACCTTAGTTCTTAATCTGTTCCAGAAGTCCATTCCAAAACCAAGGCATGCTTTCCCATAGAAAGTAATGCAGAATGGATTAATCCATTCCAGACGTTTAAAAAAAACCTCCTAAAACAGCAATTTATCATGAATTTTAGTATCTAACAAGACTATTGATCCATAAAATGAAAGCAATAAACAATGTACTGCAGTCACACAATCAATCAATCAGTAGCTGAACTGGGTTCCACACAGTCACAAAAACAAAACAAAAAAGAGCCACAAAAGCAAAATAAATAGCAAAATCTGACAGACCTCAGCATAACTCTCAATATAGAAGCGTAACACTCAAATCAGAAGTGTAACACTCAAAATAGAGCATGTTCAGCTTCCGAAAAAGATCATAAGCTGGAACACTTATGTCTGGGTTTGCAGTGTTTGGGTTCCAAGTTGTTTCAGTACCAAGGCGTTTGAGAACCAAGGTACCACTGTATAGCCATTCTTAGATTCCCTATTATATTGAATGAGTTGGTGAGAACTTTGGGTTGCGTTCCTAGCAGTGCTAGGAGAATGTTCTGTCAGCACAAAGATTTCTCCTTGCACAAGGGAACGTTCTCCCCCCCCCTCCCTCATGACGCCCAAATGTATTCTAGCAGTTCCCCCAATCAAACAAAGCCAGCCTTATATTCAGTGCTTTTTTCTGGGGCCACGTGGGAGTACGCGTACCCCTAAACATTTTTTAATCTAAACTCTCCACAGTCATTTGATCCCACCCAGAGTTCGGCCAGGAGAGGGATGGAGGACATAAATTCCCCTTCTTTTCTGGATTTTTTAAAAAAAATAATTTCTGTGGTCCTTAATAATCAGTTCATTCCTTTTTTCTCTTTTTTCTTTTTTGGCAGAAGCACAGATTTTGGTCTGTGGATTTGTGTTTTCCCCTCTGCGTTTCCTTTTTAAAGGAAATTAAAAGCCACCTTTTGGAATACAGCGGTACCTCGGGTTACATACGCTTCAGGTTTCAGACTCCGCTAACCCAGAAATAGTACCTCGGGTTAAGAACTTTGCTTCAGGATGAGAACAGAAATCACACAGCTGCGGCACAGCGGCAGATAGAGGCCCCATTAGCTAAAGTGGTGCTTCAGGTTACAAACAGTTTCATGTTAAGAACGGACCTCCTGAACGAATTAAGTACTTAACCCGAGGTACCACTGTACGTCTTCTCTGCCCTTTCCAGTTACTATATTTATTTTTCTCGATTTCAACTATAATTTTTCTATAGATTTTTTTGAGTCAAAATGAGAGTACCCCTATTTTTTTTAGAAAAAGAGCAGTGCTTATATTATTTTAGAATTTTTTTTCTTCAGCCCCAAACCCTCTCCCCCTTCCTCCTCTCCTTCTCCTTTCCCCAGTCTCCCTCCCCATCTTCCTTCCCCCCCTCCCAATATTTCTCCCTCCTCCAATATAGTATAGAATTCTTCTTTTTACCTTCTGGCAGAATCAATCCAGCGCCAGGTTCTGCAGTGCAGGAACAAGTATCTGCTGCTGACCAAGCCCACAAGAAGCAAAAACAGAGAGAGTTTTCAAAGCGAATGGTTCCTGCTATTTATATTCTCCCCCCTCCTCCCCCTCCTCCTCCTCCTCTTCCTCCCCCTCCCCCGCTTCCTCGTTCTCACCTGCGAAGTCCTTGTCAGCAGTTTCTGACTCCAGCCCCACCCAGTCTTTAATGTCACTCCCAGCCTGAATCTAGAGATGTTTTCAATTGCCCAAGGTCTTCTGCCTTGCTTCAGAGAGCAGTGCAATCCTGTCAGGGGCTGAAGGCAGTCTTGGGCACAAAGTGTAAAAGAATTTTTAGCATGATTTAAAATCAATCGCACAAACAAAGGGCAGAACATCCCAGCGGGGAATGTGATCACCCTCAATGTGCAGAAGGAGAAACAGCTGCTGGCAACTTGGCGATTGCTGAGTTCTGAGACTAACAAGTAACAAACTTACTTGAAGCAAGGGAGGTATTATAGTAAAAGAAAATTAAAAGTGTTATAGTGGCAGGAAAATGCCTGCGGGAAGTTGAAAAGAGCATTGGTTTCTATAATTTTATGTAGCCTCTTGAGGGAGGAATGCATAAGACAATGAGATTTTAAAAATAATGAAAGATCTTAATGTTTTGGAGGCAGCCAATGCGAGGTCTCACAAAAGATGGCAAGCATTTAGGTGCCCCAAATCTGCTCCATAAAAAATGGTTAAGTAGCAGAAAGCAGTAAGAATTCATTATTTTTTGAAAGTAACAAACCTAAGCTACTCATGCACAGGAGAGTCTCTGCCTTCCCCAACCTGCGAATCATATAATTCGTACAACAATTGATTGTGAAAAACCTCAGAGCGATTTACAAAAAGATTTTTTAAAAAAGTGAGAAAAAACACAACCCTTATTTAAAACATACAAAAGTAAAAATATTAAAGCAGATTATAATTACATCATCTTTCTAAACAACTGGTAGGCTTTTGTACACAAGAATGTTTTTAGCTGGCGCCAAACTTGACTATACAGGCTTGTTGCCAGCAGCTGCTACTAAAACTCATTTCCTAGAAATTCTGTTAGCTGGTTTGAAGCCAACAGGGGAAGTCAGAACTAAAAGGGGTGGAAGTTCCCTTGGCACAAAGACTGTAATTTTATAAACACCTCTTATGTCTATTCTTCTTTGTCTTTTCTTCAAAAGAAAAAAAAAACGCTATGCAAAAATCGCATAGAAATTCTTTTTCCTCTCTGGCTAGCTCTCCTTCTCATCCTCTTCCTGCCAGGGAGGGGAAGGAGGGTCAAAGTAGACTCCCGCCAATGATAGCGGCAGGAGAAGCCGCTGGCCGTTGAAGCCTTGTGGCCGCTGCGTTCAGCTCTACCCCCACTCCCCCTCCTGCTTCTCTGCCATCCCCTCCCCACCCACAAAGGGAACTGGCCCCACAGCAATTAGTCATCTATTTCCCTCCCAATCTGAAGGTGAGCTGATCAGATTGAACATTAACAAGAACACAGAAGGTTGTAAAAGGTTGAACACTGAAGAAAGTGAAAAATTGTTGCCTTTGGACTTGAAGGTCTTAATGGGATACCTGTTCTTAAATGGCAATGTGTACTAACTACTATCTGAAGAAGTGTGCATGCACACGAAAGCTCATACCAATAACAAACGTAGCTGGTCTCTAAAGTGCCACTGGAAGGAATTTTTTTATTTTGTTTTAACTACGATCTTATCACTTCTGCTTCTGCTGAGTAGGATCCTTGACTTCTGCCTCAATGTGGAACAAACAGCCTAAAGATCAACTTAGCCAGGAGCCTGAAAAAGCTGTTTCAAACTCATTAATCCGTAAACATCAAGCTTTGAACCCAAAATACAGTTTAGGTAAAGGTAAAGGGACCCCTGACCGTTAAGTCCAGTCGTGGTCGACTCTGGGGTTGCGGTGCTCATCTCGCTTTATTGGCCGAGGGAGCCGGCATACAGCTTCCGGGTCATGTGGCCAGAATGACTAGGCCGCTTCTGGTGAACCAGAGCAGCACAAGGAAATGCAGTTTACCTTCCTGCTGGAGTGGTACCTATTGATCTACTTGCACTTTGATGTGCTTTCAAACTGCAGTCAACGCTAGGGTTTTTCCATGCAGGAAAATCTCCAGGACTTTCATAAGCAGTGCTTTATTCCTGGGGGTACGCAGGGCTACGCATACCCCATAACATTTTGTGAATCTAAGTTTGGCCTCATTGAGGGGCAGTATTTCAATATGTGAAGGAAAATGAACATTTTGGGGGGGGGAGCACTGCTCATATGCATACTTACTCAGCAGCATTTCTGCTTGAGTAGTACCTGTGTAGTTATTCCGGCTCAGCACTGCTCTGGAAAGGTGAAACACAGTGGGTAGAATTGGGTATGTGTCAAGGTGATCATTCCATCAGCACAAACATTTTCAGATGGAATTCCCCCTCCCCAGATGGAAATATCTCCCCTCCCCTCCCCCATGCACAATGTTCTAGTGTTCTCTTGACACCCCAGAGCTGATTTGGAGTGGGGGGTCATAGGGGGTATGCGGGGTGGGGGGGAGGAGGAAATGCCTATTTTAAAAAGAAGGGACATAAGCCTCTTCCCTTGCTCCTCAGATTGGCTGAGACCTTTCTGCAGCAGTGACACTCAACTCTGCTAATTTCTAGGCAATTTGATTTTATTTTTTAACTACAACCAATTTTTTTTTGGGGGGGGTCCATACCCTTCAACATTTCTCTGATGAAAATAGGGACGTCCCATTCCATAATGATAATCTTACTATTTATATCCCACACATCTTACTGAGCTGCCCCAACCACTCTGGGCAGTGTTAACGGAGGTATCCGAGGGCTCCCTTGGACAAAAGCAAAGACACCAACCAGGATAACTTGGAGCAAATCAGCAGCCTGTAGTGTTATGTACTGAAGTTCTCACCCTGGGCCAGCAGGGGGATACTGTAGATAGTTATGCAAATGATGGATCGAAAAGTGACGTTCAGTGATTGGATAGTTTTAGAAAATGGCAACAGTTGCATTGCTTTGGAGCTCTATATAAGCAGGCTGACTGAGCTCCTCAGCTAGTTCTGTTCTGGCATCTGAATAAAGAAGAGCTGTTTAAAGAATCGCTGTGTCGTCTGACATGTTCGCCCACAACTTAACATGTAGGCTTGGCCTTTATTTGATACTGTCATGACAGGACTCCCTCCCGCAACAAGACAAAGCAAAATGGAAGCCCCGAACAAAAGAAGACCCCAACTTTTATTAGTTCCTAATCCCCCAAGCTACACCCCTAGAAATACCATCATAACTGTGAACTGCCCTGAGACCTGCGGATAGGGTGCGGTACACAAATTTAATTGATCTATCCAGGAACC
This sequence comes from Podarcis vaucheri, assembly GCF_965113315.1. Taxonomy (NCBI): domain Eukaryota; kingdom Metazoa; phylum Chordata; class Lepidosauria; order Squamata; family Lacertidae; genus Podarcis; species Podarcis vaucheri. The sequence continues at coordinate 116,341,562 of NC_138760.1, read as the reverse complement.
ACCTGGTTCTGGAAAACACCAAATCCCAGCTCTCCTAGAGGTTCGAGATGGACCTCCTACCACTCTGCCTAATGGTAGGGTTGGGGCAGGTAGGCTTCTCTTCTTCCTGCTCTGCTTCCTTTCTCCATTCAAAGATGGCTTTTCTTTCCATAAGACAACATCCTGTCTTAGTGGCGCCCGCCCTGTGGAATGCCCTCCCGTCAGATGTTAAGGAAATAAACCACTTTCTGACTTTTAGAAGACTTCTGAAGGCAGCCCTATTTAGGGACGTTTTTAGTGTTTGATCTTGTATTGTGTTTTTAGTATTCTGTTGGGAGCCACCCAGAGTGGCTGGGGAAACCAGCCAGATGGGTAGGGTATAAATAATAAGTTATTATTATTTATTATTATTTTAAGACATGGGTTAATGTTGCCCTATGTCTGGGATTTCCTGGACATGTCTTCTTTTGGGGGGGCAACCTGCCCATCTGGGCGGATCTTTGCATTCTACACGAAATGTCCAGGTTTAGGGATATACCATATATATCTAGGGGTTCTTTTGAGGGGCAGGCACATGCCACTGAAGAGTCGGAGAGGGCAGGCGCTCTTCAGGGCCTGCCACTCTCCACCCCCTTCACGCACTGCCTGGAAGTGCCACAGCAGGGTCTGCAACACCACCACCGCCAGGGCCGCCACTCTGCCGCCAGCACCAAGCCTCCAAGCCACCAAATCACCCAGCCTGTGCCACTTCTGCCAGGTAGAGGCCATGCTGTACCACTTCCCCCAACGCTCCCAGAGGGCTGTGAAGGAGGATGACTGGAGAAAGGTAGGTTAGGTGGGGCAGGGAGGGGGCGTGGGACAGAGATGTGGGATGGGGAGGGGAGGGGGAATGCCCCAAATGTGTCTGGGTTTTTGCAGCTCGGAAGATGGGAACCCTAACATAGGTTTCTCAACACAAATAGCTTACTAGGGAAATGTTGAAGTCACAGAATCTGGCTACCGGCCAGGTCGTCTTGTGATCTTTGCCTCAGGGTAATTTTTTTATGGTAACCCATGAGCTATTGCTGCAATCTGCTCCGATTGTATATTTTATATTTATGAATTTATATTTTATTGTGTTGTGTTATGTTTGATCTTTGATTTCTCAACACCTGCAATCCAAGCCCAGGAAGAAAATCACGCATCATTGCATGAACTGGTTCTGAAATCATGCTTCTATTTTCATCTCTTTCAGCTGGGCTGACCAGATTATACACACCACCTGGAATACATCAATGTTAGTTTTGATATCTTTGTTGCCAGACATCTGTTTAATTTTGAGGTGGGTAGTCTTGTCAATGCTAACATCATGTGAACATAAAGCAGCTTTTACTCTGTTTGGTAATGCTTCATATGTAGACACAGGAGAGAATAAATACTTAAGCAAGCCTCCCACAACCCCATGTTGCTGGTAGAGATAACGAAGGGAAAATATTACACACCCCTCCTGACATTAACTCCTCTCCTGATTCTCATCATTGTGTGGTAATGATACCACCATCTAGTATACTGAGAAACCAGTCTTATAACTGATTATGATAAGTAGGACTAGTTTCTCGGCAGCCTTATGAACGCATCATGTATTTCTGAATCCATAATGTGATTATTATTTTTAATTATAAATTTTTATTAGTTTTCAATTACATTCCAATAATAGCCTCATTATAACAATACCAATTTATAATACAATTATTAATGCTAATCGTTCAAACTTGGCACAAAGACTGTAATTTTATAAACATCTCTAACGTCTATTCTTAATTGTCTTTTCTCCAAAAAAACACCAAAAACTGCTATGTAAAAATCGCATAGAAATTCTTTCTGCTCTCTGGCACCATCTGGTGTTGCATGTTTATAACGCATTCGAAACATTGTTTGTTGACTAATGTAGCTGAGTCCTTGGTCTCTTCAAAACTCTTATCATTTTTGTACAGCCTAATTTCCAGCCTGTCTCAGCCTAGGAGCAGGGGCGGAGGAAGGGGTGTGTGGTGGGTGCAGGACACCCCGGGTGTCACCACTGAGGGGAGTGACAAAATGCCGGGCGGCACTCACCACGGGGTTAGGGCTACAGCTTAGAGCCTCACTGTCTTGGGGGCCCCCAAAAAATGTAAAAGGGGGGGAACTGGATGTACTTCGATAAAATACATATTTTGTTATGTGCAAATGGCTTTGGATACCTATTATCTATAAATTACCATATAGCATATATTAAACACAAAAAACTGCAACAATTTGTTGACGACAAAGGATCGCTGGACATATAAAGGGCCCCATTACTTCAGTAGCTTAGGGGCTCATCAAACCTAAATCCGGCCCTGTTTGCAGGAAGCCAAATCTTTATTCTGGAACTGCTGTTAGTTTGTTTGAAACCAACAGGACAAGCCAGAACAAAAGGGGTGGAATTTCCCTCCTCCCCTCTCCTTTTTTCTATGTCTGGCCTTCCCCTCTGGCTTGGCATGAGGGCTGCTCCTGGGAGCCAAATCCTTTTGGGCCTCCTAAATATTTTTAGGGGGTCGGGACTAGGTCCCCCAATGTCCCGAAAGTGTGGAAGCAAAACACGGAGGGGGTGGAACACCGCTTGATTGTAAAAACAAAAACCCTGAGAGCGGTTTACAAAAAGATAAAACAATAAAACCTGGGGCGGGGGGGGGTGGCAGGCAGGCACGGGAACAGCCCTCACTTAAAACATATAAAAGTTAAAACAATAAAGCAGATTATAATGTTTTCAGCTGGTGCCAAATTTACGTATACAGGCTCGTTGGCAGCAGCTGCTAGTAAATTTCCTGGATTTCTGGAATTGGAACTGATTTCCTGGAATTGTTATTGCAGTAGTTGGTCTCAGTTATTTCTACATGCTACTAAAACTACTGTTAGTTGGTTTGAAGCCAACAGGGCAAGCCAGAACTAAAAGGGGAGGGATTTCCTTCCCTGCCTCTCCTTTTCCCTGAATTCCCCTTTGACTCAGCATGAGGACTGTTTATTAACCTGAGCTTCATAAGAATATAAGAACGTCAGAAGAGCCCGGCTGGATGAGGCCATGGGCATATGGAGTCCAGCACCCTGTTCTTACAGGGGCCACCCAGATGCCTGTGGGAAACTCACAAGAGCTCTCTGCCCGTCTGCAGTTTCCAGTAACTCAGAAGGAGGCAAAGCACAGACCTCATGGCTAGACGCTCTCAATAGCCCTCTCCCCCACGAACCTTTCTCGCCCTCTTTTGAAGCCATCCAAGTGGGGGATCATCACTGCCTCCTGGGCGAAAGAGCGCCATACTTTAACCATGTGCTGGATGAAGACAAACTTTGTTTTCTCCTGAATTTTCCAATGTTCAGCTTCCATGGATGTTTCCGTGGAGTTCTGGTGTTATGAGAGAGGGAGAAAAAAATCCAGCAGCCAGTTTCTGCAGTTTCTGATGTTGGCAAAGCCTTCAAGAAGCAGAACAGGATGATTGTTTTTTATAATAAATTTTATTAGTTTTCAGTTACATTCATTATAATGATACCAATTTATAATACAATTACTTCAAATGCCAAATTGTATAATTTAGATAACATGCACCCCCCCCCCCCGCGTGCTAGATTTGACAGTTAGATGATTTTCTTTCTTTCTGCATTCCAAAATCTTATTAGTTTCAATTACATTCTGGTCATAATAATAATAATCAAGCATGCAAGCAAGCAAGCAAGCAAGCTTTATTACGGTCCAGAGACACAACAAATCATTTCAAAGCAATGCATAATTTTTGTAAGCCATCAGGGAGGAATCTATTGATAGATTGTTAATTATAATTGATCTTAACTTAATTGCAGTTGTGAATTCAATCTATTCTCAGCTGCAATTGCTATCTCAGGTGTCCATTTTTTTCTGTGGAATCCTAGATCATTTGCATTATCTATTTCCCTCGTGCTTTATGTAAGAATTGAGTTTTGGCCAGTAGTGGAGACGATTAGAGGTAGGTGATCGCTTTCAGTCCTATTATTGATGTTGAATTTTTTAATTGATTTGAAAGCCTTCCTGTTAGTGAGACAGTAGTCTACTGTGCTGGCTCCATTTGTATTTATGAATGTGTACTCGCCTTCTCTGTCCCCGGGGAGTGCCCCATTAACAATGATGAGGTCAAGACTTATTTGTAAAAAAGCCAGGCAGAAGCCGGCATAGTTGATTTGACAGTCTTTCGAATGTCTACAAGGGGGCGGGTTTAGCAAGAGGGCACTATTTTCCTTTAGATCTCTTAATATTGGGAATTTAAACTTCCTGTTGCCCCGGCATCTCTTCCTCCGATGATGATGTTTCAGAGCCCCCTTCCGCGGTAAAGGCTGAAGTTGTAACTCGTGTAGAATACTGGGGAAGTCTGGGGTAGACGGAGAGGCAGAAAGGTTATAATTGGAAGCATGAGCCCTACCACCTGAGGATCTGGCAGTGGAAGCCCGGGGACGCGTAGACTGTGATCGTGTGTGAGGACGCATAGATGGATTGCTACCTGAATGTGCAACACTAAATTAGGAGGCCAAAGTGCAAGGGAGCTCCTCATTGCTTGGCGCAGTAACGGGTATGCAATCAGGAGTACTCACTATTTGGGAAGAAGACGCAGTGACCATGGGCCTGAATTGTTGGTAAAAGGTTTCAAAAGAAGAGAAAAAACTGCGACAAAGCCTGTGGGTTGCAGGGCACAGGAGGCTTCCCTGACCCATCTTGAACACAGGACCCACTTATATTGGGGAGTTCTTGGGGAGGAACAGAAGGTTGCGCCTGCTGGGCTCTCTCGGAAGCCATTATATCAGCCACAACAGTAACCCTTGTACTCCAAACTTTAATTGTGCAAATTGGTCAAACCGACCACACTTGGAAAGAAATCAGATCCAAAAATCAGTAATCCCCAATGGCCAATGAAACTAGGTTAAGACCAGGTGCACAGGTTAAAGACCGCAGGCCTTCACCTTCCCTTCCTAAACCACCCCCCCCCTTTCCCCTTTATTTATTTATTCTTTTTTGCTTTGTTTTTTTTTGGGGGGGGGTGTTGTGTGTGTGTTTTTTAGAATACACTATAAACCAGCAAGCCTAATTCAGCACCATTTACACTGCTTATAGGCAAAATATAGGTAAGAATTCATAGGCAACTAGTAAATTAGGTTAATTAGATTGTGAAAGGAAGATCAATTTGTTCATTATTTACATATTTTAAAAGGGTCATCTAGTCCAGCCCCAGCAAGGCAGGAATCTTTTGCCCAATATGGGGCTCGAACCCACAACTCTGAGATTAAGAGCCTCATGCTCTACTGACTGAGCTAACCCAGCTGCTTCAAGTTTATAAACAACTCAATATTGAACAGAGTTGTATTACCTTTCCCCCCAAAAGGGGACGTGAAAGATACTAAAACAAACACCGGCCTTTATGAACAAATAACTCCAAATCACTTATAATAAATTAATGTACTCAAGTAAACTGTGCCCCCCTTCATGGATCACTGCCTTGCCGTGGCGAAGGGGCTTGAAGAACTCAGAGAAGCTATGAACTATGCCGAGCAGGGCACCCAAGATGAACAGGTCATAGTGGAGAGTTTTGACCAAACGTGATCCACCTGGAGTAGGAACCGGCAAGCCACTCCAGTATCCCTGCCAAGAAAACTCCATGGACAAAGACAACAGGCATATAAAAGTTTTGACGCTGGAAGATGAGCCCCTCAGGTCGGAAGGTGTCCAACATGCTACTGGGGAAGAGCGGAGGACAAGTACAAGTAGATCCAGAGCTGATGAAGCGGCTGGGCCAAAGCCGAAAGGACGCTCAGTTGTGGATATGCATGGAAGCGAAAGGAAAGTCCAATGCTGTAAAGAAAAATATTGCATAGGAACCTGGAATGTAAGAACCATGAACCTGGGTAAGTTGGATGTGGTCAAAAATGAGATGGCGAGAATAAATATTGACATCCTGGGCATCAGTGAGCTAAAATGGACGGGAATGGGTGAATTCAGTTCGGATGACTATCATATCTACTACTGTGGGCAAGAAACCCGTAAAAGAAATGGAGTGGCCCTCATAGTCAACAAAAGAGTGGCGAAAGCTGTACTGGGATGCAGTCTCAAAAATGATAGAATGATCTCGATACGAATCCAAGGCAGACCTTTTAACATCACAGTAATCCAAGTCTATGCACCAACTACTGGTGCTGAAGAAACTGAAATTGACCAATTCTATGAAGACTTACAAGACCTTATAGAAGTGACACCAAAGAAGGATGTTCTGCTCATTATAGGGGATTGGAATGCTAAAGTAGGGAATCAAGAGATAAAAGGAACAACTGGCAAGTTTGGCCTTGGAGATCAAAACGAAGCAGGGCAAAGGCTAATAGAGTTCTGTCAAGAGAACAAGCTGGTCATCACAAACACGCTTTTCCAACAACACAAGAGACGACTCTACACATGGACATCCCCAGATGGGCAACATTGAAATCAGATTGATTATATTCTCTGCAGCCAAAGATGGAGAAGCTCTATACAGTCAGCAAAAACAAGACCTGGAGCTGACTGTGGCTCAGATCATCAGCTTCTTATAGCAAAATTCAAGCTTAAACTGAAGAAAGTAGGAAAAACCACTGGACAGGTAAGATACAATCTAAACCAAATCCCTTATGAATACACAGTGGAAGTGAGGAACAGGTTTAAGGATTTAGATTTGCTGGACAGAGTGCCTGAAGAACTATGGGTGAAGGCTCGCAACATTATACAGGAGGCAGCAACTAAAACCATCCCAATGAAAAAGAAATGCAAGAAAGCAAAGTGGCTGTCCAACGAGGCCTTACAAATAGCGGGGGAGAGAAGGCAAGCAAAATGCGAGGGAGATAATGAAAGATACAAGAAATTGAATGCAGATTTCCAAAGAATACCAAGGAGAGACAAGAAGGCCTTCTTAAACGAGCAATGCAAAGAAATAGAGGAAAGCAACAGAATGGGAAGAACCAGAGATCTGTTCAAGAAAATCGGAAATATGAAAGGAACATTTCGTACAAAGATTACCATAATAAAGGACAAAAGTGGTAAAGACCTAACTGAAGCAGAAGACATCAAGAAGAGGTGGCAAGAATACACAGAGGAATTATACCAGAAAGATATGGATGTCTCATACACCCCAGGTAGTGTGGTTGCTGACCTTGAGCCAGACATCCTGGAGAGTGAAGTCAAATGGGCCTTAGAAAGCACTGCAAATAACAAGGCCAGTGGAAGTGATGGTATTCCAGCTGAACTGTTTAAAATTTTAAAAGATGATGCTGTTAAGGTGCTACACTCAATATGCCAGGAAGTTTGGAAAACTCAGCAGTGGCCAGAGGATTGGAGAAGATCAGTCTACATCCCAATCCCAAAGAAGGGCAGTGCCAAAGAATGCTCCAACTACCACACAATTGCACTCATTTCACACGCTAGCAAGGTTATGCTTAAAATTCTACAAGGAAGGCTCAAGCAGTATGTGGACCGAGAACTCCCAGAAGTGCAAGCTGGATTTAGAAGAGGCAGAGGAACCAGAGATCAAATTGCAAACATGCGCTGGATAATGGAGAAAGCTAGAGAGTTCCAGAAAGACATCTACTTCTGCTTCATTGACTATGCAAAAGCCTTTGACTGTGTTGACCACAGCAAACTATGGCAAGTTCTTAAAGAAATGGGAGTGCCTGATCACCTCATCTGTCTCCTGAGAAATCTCTATGTGGGACAAGAAGCTATAGTTAGAACTGGATATGGAACAACTGATTGGTTCCAAATTGGGAAAGGAGTACGGCAAGGCTGTATATTGTCTCCCTGCTTATTTAACTTATATGCACAATTCATCATGCGAAAGGCTGGGCTGGATGAATCCCAAGCCGGAATTAAGATTGCCGGAAGAAATATCAACAACCTCAGATATGCAGATGACACAATCTTGATGGCAGAAAGTGAAGAGGAATTAAAGAACCTTTTAATGAGGGTGAAAGAGGAGAGCGCAAAATATGGTCTGAAGCTCAACATAAAAAAAATGAAGATCATGGCCACTGGGCCCATCACCTTCTGGCAAATAGAAGGGGAAGAAATGGAGGCAGTGAGAGATTTTACTTTCTTGGGCTCCATGATCAGTGCAGATGGTGATAGCAGTCACGAAATTAAAAGACGCCTGCTCCTTGGGAGAAAGGCGATGGCAAACCTAGACAACATCTTAAAAAGCAGAGACATCACCTTGCCAACAAAGGTCCGTATAGTAAAAGCCATGGTTTTCCCAGTAGTGATGTATGGAAGTGAGAGCTGGACCATAAAGAAGGCTGATCGCCGGAGAATTGATGCTTTTGAATTATGGTGCTGGAGGAGACTCTTGAGAGTCCCATGGACTGCAAGAAGATCAAACCTCTCCATTCTGAAGGAAATCAGCCCTGAGGGCTCACTGGAAGGACAGATCGTGAAGCTGAGGCTCCAATACTTTGGCCACCTCATGAGAAGAGAAGACTCCCTGGAAAAGACCCTGATGTTGGGAAAGATGGAGGGCACAAGGAGAAGGGGACGACAGAGAATGAGATGGTTGGATGGTGTTCTTGAAGCTACCAGCATGAGTTTGATCAAACTGCGGGAGGCAGTGGAGGACAGAAGTGCCTGGCGTGCTCTGGTCCATGGGGTCACGAAGAGTCGGACACGACTAAATGACTAAACAACAAAAAACAAACTGTGCCAGGCGTAAAGGCATTAAAATTGCAATGATATACCGTATTTTTCGCTCTATAACACGCAGATTTTTTCTCCTAAAAAGGAAGGGGAAATGTCTGTGCGTGTTATGCAGCGAATGTGTGGTCCCTGGAGCCGAAAAATCGGGCAAAAAGCAAACCGCGCTTCAGGGAGAAGGGAAACAAACCTGAAAAGAGGAAGTGGGTGCTTTCCTGCATTCTGCCTCAGGGTCTTACTGCCCACCCTCTCTGTTTCCTTACTGTGTTTGCTCAAACGGAACAAAGAGCAGGGAAAGCCCCTCCCCTCCAGGCAAGCAGAGAGGAAAGCAGAGTGCCGTTCCTTCCTCTCTGTGCTCCGGTGCTACTGAAAACATGCAGGTGGGAGAGAGAGACAGAGAGAGAGAGAGAGAGAGAGAGAGAGAGAGAGAGAGAGAGAGCGCTGGCTGGCTTGGGTGGGTGCGTGGGGAAAACTTTTGCCTTCCTTTCCTCCCTCCCCTTATACCCCACTCCTGCATTCTTAGCCCTTCTGTGTTTTTCCTTCCCTCCCCACTTAAAATGTGGTTAAAAAGCATGGATCCACATGGATCCTCAGGATTTTTGCACTGGGTCACCCCAAATTCACCATCAGAGCACATAGCATGTCCATGGCTACAGCCTGCCCCCCCAAAATCATGCACCCACTGTTGCCTGGGGCTGCAATGGTGCAAAAATGTGGTTAAAAAGCATGGATCCACATGGATCTTTGCATTGGGTCACCCCCAAATTCACCACCAGAGAACATAGCATGTCCATGGCTACAGCCTGCCCCCCCAAAAAAAAATCATGCACCCACTGTTGTCTGGGGCTGCAATGGTGCAAAAACGTGGTTACATAGCATGGATCCTCAGGATCTTTGCATTGGGTCACCCCCAAATTCACCACCAGAGAACATAGCATGTCCATGGCTACAGCCTGCCCCCCCAAATCACGCACCCACTGTTGTCTGGGGCTGCAATGGTGCAAAAACGTGGTTACAAAGCATGGATCCACATGGATCCTCAGGATCTTTGCATTGGGTCAGCCCAAATTCACCATCAGATCACATGTCTGTGGCCACAGCATGAAGCACAAAAATGATACATCCACTGTTTCATTCAGAATGTTTTTTCCCTTGTTTTCCTCCTCTAAAAATGATGTGCGTGTTATGGTCAGGTGCGTGTTATAGCGCGAAAAATACGGTAAATATAACCTCGGAGGAATGGTCAGGACAGGGAGAAAGATAATAATAACCAGATGCAGATAAATTAATAATCTCAGTACTTAAAACTTGGCAGAGGTAATAAAATAATAATAATAAAACATAATGATAATAATAATAAGATCCTAGGCGAGGAATCCGGGTGACGACACTGATGTCATTCAGATAGCAGCTCTCAGTCTCATTGCTCTCTCAATAAATCTGGCAACCTTCTCTGTTGTCGAGCTGTTCTGGTCGGCTAGGAGTGAGAACAATTTGGCTTCACAAGAGCGGCCCGGGATGGCAGATAGGAGCGGCGTGATGGTCTCGCCCCTGAGATCTTTATATAGGGAGCAAGACAAGAGAACGTGTGACACCATCTCTACGTAGCCAGCTCCACAGGGGCAGAGCCAGTGTGGTGTAGTGGTTGAGAGCGGTAGTTTTGTAATCTGGGGAACCGGGTTCGCGTCTCCGCTCCTCCGCATGCAGCTGCTGGGTGACCTTGGGCCAGTCACACTTCTTTGAAGTCTCTCAGCCCCACTCACCTCACAGAGTGTTTGTTGTGGGGGAGGAAGGGAAAGGAGAATGTTAGCCGCTTTGAGACTCCTTAAAGGGAGTGAAAGGCGGGATATCAAATCCAAACTCCTTCTTCTTCTTCGAATGAATTTTTTTGATATCTACCTTCAAGAACAGCTGAGGGTAACATATTTAGTCTGGCCAGTGTAAAGGCCCGTCTGAGTTTTGGAATGGTTAAGGTAGACAAATAAGGTGCCCGAGAATCAAAGTGGGAGGGGGCAGATAAGCGTACCAAGTACTAAATTTCTTAATATAGGCCAGATTATTCTGCTGCTCAATATCCTTCATGCACTGGTCAATAATGGTTTTTGCCTTGGGGAGACCCATTTTCAGGAGATGCTGTGCTTGGAGGCCACATGTAAGTAGTTTTTGATGCACTACTTTGGACCACCGACTTCTGTGAGCATCTCGTGCTACTAGAGGTAGTAGTCCGGGTGGGTTTAAATTTAGGCGAAGCCAATAGTTGAATGTTCTTAACCAGGTTCGGGTTTCGACGGAGAGGAGGCCAGTCTCCAGCCGTAGGGCCGCATTTGGTGCACATGGTGGAACGGCTAGAATCTGCCTTAAGAATTTAGACTGGACCGTTTCAAGTGTGCGGCAAAAGTTCATGGGTAGAACAACCTGATAGGGCTGATCTCTCATCAGAGTTTGTGGAGGCCCTGATCCCTTCCCACACCATCTCGTCCTCTGTGGAGAAGTGAATGTTTATTATTACGGCTAAACAGCCAGCGTAGTAAAACCAAAATTTCAGCATCATTTTTACATAAACATTAAAACAATCCAAGTGGAATTTAACAATCCATATACTAATTAAATAGATTTAAAATATGTATCCGAGGAAATATAAACTCCATTACAAGTTTTTAAAAATAAATAAATAAAAGAATTTGACTGTGAGCTGTGTCAATATATGACTGTTTGTGGAGCTGTATAATCTTTTGCTTTTGTTGACTTATGGCTATTGCACAATGAAGTCTGCAGTGGAAAAGAACTTGGCCCACAGTTTCAACGTGACCACTCTTACATGGGCAGAACTACTCGTCGTGGGGAATCTTTTTGTATCTGCCTTCCAATAGTGCGGATGGCAAGACATTGAATTTGGCTTGCGTAAATGCCTTTCTAAATTTGGGGGTGACCAAGTTTGACAAATAATTGGGTAGTGCTGCGGCCATTTTGTTTGTCCAAAGTGTGGTATATACCTCAGCTTGCGCTAAATGGTTTTGTAGTTTGGTATTTCTAATTCTCATGGAAATGTTCGTTTTTGCTTGGGTGCTCCTCTCTCTCTCTCTACCCTGAGAAAACTAGTCTTTCTGTATATATATTCTGGCAAAATGATTAAACATTTTTGATTAAACACCTCAAGCCTGAAATATGTCTGTGCTTTCTGGAATTTCCCATATATATTGTACTGCAACATTATACCTTCCCTACTTTTATTGTCCTTTCCCCCTGGATAATTTTCTCCCTTTCCTTCCTATTGATCAAAGCTGGAAAAAAAGTTTGGACCAGTCATCTCTCTGCAGTTTGGATGGCGAAATATGGTCATCCTGAGTGGGTTCAAGACAATAAAGGAGGCCCTGGGACAAAACCCTGAGAACTTTGTTGACCGACCAGAAGTTCCACTGTTCAGTCTACTAAACCGTGGAAAGAATTGTGGAGGTGAGTATAGCTGATACCCTGATGGACTGGATAAGAAGCAGTAGAGTTGGAGAAACAGGCAGGAAGTGACCAGGCATGCAAGTGGGCCAGGATGGCACCTCAGGTGGTAAGTGAAACACTCTGTTGCCTGGGAGAAGATGCATATTCATGTGACGTGGCAGGAGGTTTTTGAGAAACTTCTTCTTCTTAAACTTGCCTGTAAACAACTAAGTAGGGACAGGAAGGTAGACTAGAAGTGTTTGTGGGTTTATTTGCAAAGTCATCCATACTGTTCCACAGGACAGCTATCATCTGCTGGTTGTGTGTCAGCATAAGATGGAAGGCAGCCCAGTGGAAAGTTAACAGACATTGTTTAGTCTCTGCAGTTGTTAATTGAGTCCGAAGGCCAGAAAAATGGGCCAGCAGTTTAATGGGGACTCTACCATTCTTCCAGTGGCGTAGCGTGGGTTGTCAGCACCCGGGGCAAGACAAGTAATTTGTGCCCCCTAACCCGTGGATTTGCGCCCCCTAACCCGTGGATTTGCGCCCCCTAACCCTAACCCCCAGATGTTGCACCCGGTGTGGCCAGCCCCCCCTGCACCCCCCACGCTACGCCACTGCATTCTTCACTTGTAAAAACAACAACAAATTAAGCAAAGCAAAGAATTAACTTTGGAATGTTTCCGTGGACAACTTGTCATGTTATTATATTTTATATTATTTTATATTATTTTATATTATTATTTTATTTATTTTATATTATATATTTTACATCCTCCAGGAATAGGATTTGCAACATGCGACAATGGCTGGAGGGAGCAGAGGCGATTCATTGTCTCCACCCTCAAGAATTTTGGGATGGGGAAGAAAACGCTTGAAAAAAGAGTGTCTGAAGAAGCTGGATATTTGTGTTCTGAGTTCAAATCCAAAGAAGGTACATCTCGTTCCTGGGGACTTTTTCCCTGCTATGGGATCTCACTTGATGCAAAGCATGAGGAACACTCTATACTTTATACAGAAACTAACTCCCATCTCCAAAGCTTCTCATACAGTGGTACCTCCGTTTACGAACTTAATTTGTTCCGGAGGTCCGTTCTTAACCCAAAACTGTTCTTAACCTGAGGCACACTTTTGGTAATGGGGCCTCCTGCTGCCGCAGCACTGCCAGCATGCAACTTCCACTCACATTCCGGGGCAAAGTTCGCTACGCAGAACACCTACTTCTGGGTTAGCAGCGCTCATTACCCAAAGTGTTTGTAAGGAGGATGGTACGTAACCCGAGGTTCCACTGTATTTAATTTTGAAGCATGTAAAATGATTACTAATAATCTTGTGGCACTATAAAGAATGCAAAAATTATTATGGCATAAGCTTTCATGGACTAGAATCCTCTTTAGGAGATGCACTGAATGCAAACCTAAATTACTTGTGTGATAGCAAAGGAATTGGTGCTCCAAGCATGAAGTGTGGACATTTCAGGACATCTCTGTAACCCTTTCGCTGATCCAGTATGCAAAATAATGTAAGCACTATAACCAGGTGTTCTGGAGCCCAGAATCTGAGGGACCTCAAATTATTTTCCATGTAGCAGTACTGGCAGCAGCACAGATAGTTCCCTTTCAGGTCCTCCTCAGATCTTGCTGTCATGAGAAAGGACTGGAAGAAAGTGGGAGAGGTTGGTGGTTGAGAGATATGAAGTTGCTCATTTTAGCCAGTCAGTCCGTCAGTCCAACTACTGCAGCCTGGCTGGTGCCAAATGTATTGCTCTGCTTTCCTTCACATCAGTGACGCCGAGAGGCGAGTTTTGTCGTCTGGGCAGCCCAGGATCTCCATGCAAACTGCTCAGGGTTCTGCTCCAGGGAGGTAGCTTCAGTGCTATTAACACAGTGGTTTGACTTCACCCCTGGAGGCACACTCCATTCTCTCTCGAGACAGACAATGCCAACAACAACATCCATATTATGTAGCAAAGGATCTCAGGAATTTACAGTCCCATTTATTGAAAGGGTAAATAGTTTATAGGTGGTGGAGTACAGCTTCCAACATTCCCATATCCTGGCTATGGCTAATGGGAATTGAAGCCAAAAATACCCGGAGGATAGCCAGTTATGGAAGGCCACCCCCAACAATGGCTGTTTAATGAAGAATGGGCAATATATGACAACATACTTCTGATCTGCTCCTTGTTCATACATCTCATCCAGGTTCTCCTTTTGACCCACAAATCCTCATCTACAGGGCTGTTAGTAATATCTTCTGCACTCTAGCATTTGGTGACCGCTTTGAATACAGTGACAATACATTCCTGAAGCTAATGCATGTGACTGAGGAATTCATGAAAGAAGCAATCAGAAATTTGCCCCAGGTACCTTCATGAGTTTGTCTGGGCATTAAAAGGAAACAGCCATTTGAAGTGTATGTTTTGTGTGACTACCACATCCGAGTTATGGAGCATCTCCACTAAGGTGCTTATCTGAATCAATCACTTCAGCGTATCTTTAAAACCTGGTATTCTTAAAGAAAAAAGAAGAGGAACACAAGCTAAAAACCAAGACAGCAAGATTAAAACACGAACATAGGCAAACAAAAGTTAAAAGTGATTTATGAAAAATTATTAGAGGCAGAAAAACCTATTACAAATAACTTCAGAAAGAAAATTAGAAGGACAATTCCATTCATTAAAAAAGATAATTGTCAATATGCTACTGACAAGCATTAATTAAAGCAGGGGTGCAAAATGATAATGAACAAAATAATAAAGGTATCAGATTACAGTAAATGGTAGGAATTAGCATCCACTAGTATTTGGACAGATGTTGGAAAAGCTTTTGATAGGATGAAGTGCATTACCATTTTCGTGTGATGAAGACATATGGGTTTGGTGCAAAATTCAGCTATGTTTTACTCAGAATTGACTCACTTAAAGAACATGAGTAAAACTGGTCTATTGAATTCAGTAGGTTTACTCTGAGTAAAACTTAACAGAAGGCCACCCTTTATTTTATTTCATAAAACCTCTAAGTGGTATTAAAAAGATATATAATATACGCTTTAAAAGTTGGCGGATAACTGGTAATGACATTGAAAGCTCTTTATGTTTTAGGACTAGGATATCTGAAGGAGCTGGCTTCTCCCACTAATGTGAGCCTACCAGCCTATTCAGAGACCCTTGTATCTCCTAACATCCCCACAGATTATGGCTAAGAAAAGTTAATTATCAATGGATATGCTCAGTCTCTGGAACTCTGTACCACAGGGTGGATGTGAGGGAGGGAATGGGAGTGAAGCTGGCAAGGAATAATCTCCCCATCAGTATGAAGAACTGACTGGTTAGGAACTACCTATCAGAATGCACTTTCACTTCTAGTGAAATATTTATTAAATGTCTTTTGTATCTGAAAAGGTTGTGATATCTCTTCTTTCTCTGATTTCTGCCCTGCCAGCTTATTGCTGCAGGATCCTGGTTGTCCTATTTTCCTGGACCTCATCGTAAACTGCAGAAACGCTATGGAGATATTACTATAATTCTAAAAGAGATTGTGAGTGAACATGAGAAAACCAGAGATCCTACCTTCCCAAGAGATTTGATTGATGCATTTCTGGAGGAGATAGATAAGGTAGGAAGACATTTATAGACACAGACCCACTGGGACTTCTTTTGTAGCTTCTTCATTAGGACTGATTTATTTAGAATTTCTGCCATCTAAACCATGCCAGTAAAATTACAAGACCTGGTGGGTAAACACCTCTAACTCTTTACCCTGACTTCAGCTTGTGCATTTGAGTTCACCTCCTGAAGTACCTTGGAGAAAAAGATTAAATAAAATTAAATAAACAAACAAACAAGCAGTCATTAAGCAGTTGTTTCATATGCCCAGACAATGACAACCTATGCTCTGGTGAGTTTATTGCTCAGTGCAATTATGCCAAAGAAAGAACTAGGCTGTATTAGATGTTACTGTGGGATGAGGCTGCCATTTTTTTCAACACCCATGTGCTTTATGAAACACAGTATTTCTCAAGAAACTGAGCAGCTTTTCCTTTATTATTCACTTTGCTTTGGTCAGATATATACTATTGATAGCAAGGGGAAAGATCATTAGTACACACTATTCTCTAACAAATATGACATGATATTGTGCTATTTCCATGTGAGTTACTAACTTGTTCCATTTCCTTCAGGCTAAAGGGAAACCAGATAGCAGTTTTAATGAGCAAAACCTTATTAATATCCTTGTTGACCTGTTAATGGCTGGCACTGAAACAAGTTCTTCCACCGTACTCTGGGGACTGTTGAACATGGTCAATCATCCTGAGGTTCAGAGTAAGTGATCAGTATTGGGGAAGATAGACTGATCCCTCATGGGGTTTTCCAATTGAAAGGCTTACTCATGGGCAAGTTGGCTGTGCAATTGCTTTAGATCTATTTGTATTCAAAACTTCCACATCAGGAGGAAGGCCAGGATAACAATTCAATAAATAAATTACAATTATGAAATGGCTCAAAATAGAAACAAGGCAGTTGGAACCAAGCACTTGGAAAACAAAGCAGCTTTGCCTAATAAAACTTTATTTGTATTTTGGAAGCTGTTTCTTTGTCCTAACTATGTATAACTTTGTAACAACTCTGCACTAACTCTGGAGAATTTTTTTAATCTGTGTCCTTAAATGTTGATGCTCATAGGCTCTCATCTGGGTATTTTTCAAAAAGGTGGTTTTTTATTTATTCACAAATATATCCACTTCTGAATAGCTGAGTGCCCCTTAAGTATGTATGCCTTCAAACGAATAGGCATTTGAACACCTAAGTCTGATGTTACTTCATAGAATTGTCGAGATGGAAGGTACTCTGAGGGTCATCTAATTCAACCCCCTATAATGCAGGAATCTTTTGCCCAATGTGGGGCTCAAATCTATGCTCTATCAACTGAGCTATTAGTTACAGTGCAGATTAATGAAGATAAAAGAATTTGAAACAGCTGAGACGATGTGGGAAATGTACATGTCTACAATGGAGAAGAACTGCATAGATTATATAAACAAATGATAAACTAAACCACCAGCCACCAAAGATTGAATCACTACTTGGGTTATGCGGGGGATATTCAGCAGACCCCTACTTGGAGCCCCAGATTCAAATATGTGCTCAGCCTTAAAGCTCGCAGAGTGTCCAGGACTGCTGAAAATTTCTATGCAAACAACAACAACATGCTACCATAACATGCTTGGAGAATTGGAAGGATTAAGACACATATGCAATGCAATAATACTTCTAAATGAATATTTCCAGAAAGGATCCATGAAGAAATTGATGAAGAGATTGGCAGGGTACGATCACCTGTGATGGAAGACCAGTTGAAGCTGCCTTATACTTGCGCTGTGATACATGAAATTCAACGATGTGCTGATGTTTTACCTGTTGCAACGCCATATATGGTCCACAGAGATACTGAGGTTGGCAAGTTTGTCATTCCTAAGGTAAATCAGAACCAAGGTGGTCACACGTGAGAGATCTTTATGCTAACAGTAGCAAAAGTCGATTGAACTCGAACTCATGGCTGCAAAGTAAAAAAAAGTTGCAGGAATTCATACTAACTACTTACACATCAATTGAACAAGAGGCAGACTAACTCAAAGCTGGCTAGTGCATGCTTTAAATAGGGAGCAATTATGACCGCACAGCAGGCACAATGTGTTGCCTCTTCTGTTACCGTAAACCAGCACTGCAAACCAACCCCAAATGTTATGCCGGAGAAACAGCTTGTGTTAAATTTCTATGCTGCCAGCAGCCATTAGTGTAAAATGCAGCCTGGAACGATCACACAACACGGTCACATAGTCAAGAATTGCAAGGAGAGAGAACTTGGTAGGCCTAAATGTCTAGTATAAAACCCTTTTAAGAGTAGTACTGGAAATACCAGGAACCGTAGCAAAAGGAACTTTCTGTTTTTTCACAGATGAGTAGGGAATCCAGCCCCCTACTCAGGCCCATGAAGGCCACTGGGTGATGCTGAGCCAATCACCTTTTCTCAGCCTAACAGACCTCAGTAGCCCTGTTAAGAAGATAAAATGGAGGAGGAACTACTGGTATGCATGCTGCCATGATGATGGGATGTAGAGGCAATAAGTAAATAAATGTAAATAAGCACATTTCAGACAGGTACTTCATAAGACACATTACTTGCAGATTTAAATGACATACCTTCTTCTACAATTGCCTTGAATCAGAGGGGTGACTTCGTAATGGGAATGGAAGAATCTCTCAATCTGTCTTTCCTGAAATGTCTAATTTTTCAAATCTTACATTCAGTTCTCCACATTTCTGCAAATTGTCTTTAAGAACTTCCTGAAAATTTACCAATATGTTAACACACATTGGTCCTGATAAGCTCTTTCCTCCTCTATCTCTCCTCCATGCAGGTCTGGACTCAGCACTGAATATCCGTGGACTTGGCACCCTGCTGCTGATGTGTGCTCCAGCCACCCACAAGCTTACCTTACCAGCAGTGGATTCTAATCTCTTGGTTTCTCTGCCATATTAGGAGACTGCCGTCTTTAATCATCTGTCCTCTGTGCTAAAGGATGAGACAATGTGGGAGAAGCCACATGAATTCTACCCAGAGCACTTCCTGGATGCAAATGGGCAGTTTGTCAAGCGAGAGGCCTTCCTACCTTTCTCTCTAGGTAAATCCAAAAGAGGAATGGCTGAGGTATAAGGGGAAAGATTACAAGCTGTCCTGTTATCTTCCTTTCTCTTTCCCGCCTGATGGGAAAGCAAGAGTAACAGGTTTCCATAGTCAGCTCCTTGAGAAGAGAGAGTATGTACTTTTGACTCAAACTTTTTTTTTTAATAAAAAAACAACAACCATCAGAATCATACTTTACAACCAACTTCCCCTATTTCCTGGCTACCTTCCAAGGAGAAAATATTGAGAAGACAGACATTTCAGATTGTACTTCACAAGTGGTTTATATTTGTGTGTGGTTATTTGAAATACATAAGCCATTTTTCAGAACCACTGCAGTCTGTGACTGTGTTGAATTCAGCTTTGGGCACATTTTAAGTATGCTTTACAGTGACAAGCAGTTCTGTGGCTGCAGAGGATGTAGGCCGTAGTGGCATTCCAATTCAGGTTAAGAAAATAGTGGTCATGGTTTAAGATCACACCTCTACCTGTGTAACCAGCAGTGGCGTAGCGTGGGGGGTGCCAGGGGTGCCGGCCGCACCGGGCGCAACATCTGGGGGGCGCGCTCGCTGCCTCCGGAGTTGCCGAAGAGCCTCGGGCGCAGGCTGTAGCGGAGCCGCATGTCTCGCGGAACCGACGAGCTGTGCGCGCGTCTGGGCTGAAGGCGCCCGGCAGGCAGCGGCTCTCAGCGCTCGCCGCGGAGGACGCGCCAGGCAGCCCCTCCTCACAGCCCCGCCTCCGCCGGTGCTGCTGCAGCTGCTGGGCCGTTGAATTTTCCTCGCCTCTCTGCCCCCCTCCTCCTCCGGGCAAGCGGCGTCGTTTGGGCGGCAGCGCCAGCGGCAACTCGCAGGTTAGGGGTTGGGGGCGCAAATTACTTGCCTTGCCCCGGGTTAGGGGGCGCAAATTACTTGCGTTGCCCCGGGTGCTGAAAACTCACGCTACACCGCTGGTAACCAGCAGGGTAGCACAGCAGAGCTTCAGGATCTTTGTCCTTTACCGTTGTCAGCCATTTCAGAGTTGAGGGTGAAGAAAATTCTTTGGCTACACCGTTAGAAATAAAGTGCTTTATTGCCATAAGACCATTATTATTCACACTATATACATGAAGTTAGGAGATACTAGTGCACCATATACTATGCCCTACTAAGTATAGTAACCTTGTCTTAGGTAGCTGTAGTCAAAATAGTAAAAGAGACTTAAACTAGAGAGAGGCTCACACATGGCTGCTGGATGCAGCTGGCTGTATATCAGTCAACACACACAGACACCCCTCTTTCAGGTGAGAAAGGAGGGGGGTATGAAGTCATTCCAGAAACTTGTAGTCTTGAGCTGTATTCAGGTGGACCTCCACAGCTGGCATTCCAACTCGAAACATAAATCAGTTGAGGACAACTCAAGAGACAGACCCAAGCACGATCAATGCAATTAACAGCAATATTTAATTTACACTAACACCCCTTCTAACTGGGCAGGTTTAGATCCATTCCAATCTGGATTCGAGCATGGCCATGGGGCGGAGTCGCTCTGATAGATGAGCTTTTCAGGGTGGGACAGGCATAATGCAACTTTGCTTTTGCTTCTTGTTGTCTCTTCTTCTTTTGATATTTAATATCTCTAGTGCCATTAAGATTGAATTACTGCAATGCGCTCTGTATGGGGCTTCCTTTGTGCTTGATTCATAAGCAAAATGTTGTGGCATGAATCCTGATGGGAGAGAGACCCTAACAGCGCATAACCCCTCTGTCCAGAGACCTGCACTGGTTGCTCATTTGCTACTGATTCAAAGTAAAGGGGTTAATATTAGTATATTAATCTTTTGGCCACTTGGGACTAATAATTAAATCCAGAGACTCTAATAATAGCTAGGTAGGCTCAGCTCACTCTTTAAATTTTAAAAGAATTGCGAGGACCAGTGTGTGTAGGAAGCTAAATTTTGCGCCTCCCTGTAGCCTGGACTGCAAGAGCAAAGGGCAGCGAGTGAACCAGCCCCTCCCCACTGCTGCCTCCCACAGTTTGGTTCTCTCTGTTGACACCAGATGGAGATCTTTGTTCCTACTGATGAACAGCCCTTTAACCTCTGGTACCTATTTATTGATCCAGTCAGCTATCTGTAGTGGGTAGTGTGGCAAGGCAGTTTTTGTGTGGAGTAAACTTTAACAAAGTTACAGTAAAACAAAGCTAGACTAGAGGCAGCAATTTCATCAGTTATTGTTACAGTGTAAAGGGAGGGGGGAAGAGGTATTGCGATGAGGTTAGTCTGATGGACAAATTCCTGCCCGGCTCTGAATATGGCAACCAGCAATTTGTCCATAGCAAGCAAGGTCAGGCATAGCCAAAAAGCCTAGAAAAGAGGGAGGGAGAGAGAGGGGGACGGAGATCCGATGAGGGACCAGGTGGGGAGGTGGATACTGACCAGGTTTTAAATACACAAGATGCAGGCCAGAGTGGAGCCTATAGGTGCAGTCTGACCCACCCCTTCCTCCTGATCTCATGCACAAAATACTATGTCTCCTTTTCCCACAGGTCGCCATGCATGCCCTGGAGAACCCCTGTCCAAAATGGAGCTCTTCCTCTTCTTCACCAGCCTCCTGCAGCATTTCACCTTTTCCTTTCCCAAAAACTGTCCCAGGCCCAAGATAGAAAGAGTATTTACCATAATCGTTAGTCCATCCCCTTTCCAGATTTGTGCCATTCCTAGATAATATTTCTAAGCTTAGTGTATCTTACAGTTTAACCATTAACCTCAAAAGCAACTACAGAAGCCAGGAACATGAAGCATTTATTCATTTTATGCATTAATAAACATACCAATGAGTAATATCAGCACAGTTTACAACCATAACACCATACAATAAAACCATATAAAAAATTAAAATCAAAGATCAACCAACTGTTAAAGTTGTGGAGTCAGAGCAAAAAACAAACAAACCCAGCCATGGAAAATGCAAGCATGTGTTACAAGATATTTGGCTTGCACTCCCAGAGTATATCACCTCAAGCTTTTTAATTTCTGCAGTGAGATTTTAACCTCTTGTTCATACATTCTCTTCCTTCTGATCACCTCACACCTGCAGTTAACCCTTTGAACAGCCTTAATTGCATTCCACAATACTGGGGCGCCTATGTCTGGCAAGTCATTCTCTTTTTTTAAATAAAATATTATTAGTCTTTCCATGTAAACATCCTCTAATAATATTTCTCTAACAATTTTCCATATTCCCCCCCTCCCCTGGGCTTCCCTCATATTCTCATTTTGTTTTATTTCCATATGCAAGTCATTCTCTTTAAAGTAAAGGTCCAAAGGTTTAGCTAAACATTATTTGGACGCTGCACAAATGAGAAGACCAAGGTCAAAGTACCAGTTTTGGGTTGTGGGGCGAAGTGCACCAAAGTTTAAGTTAATGGCGACTGGTGCATGATCAGAGACTGTTATAGACCCAGTTTCTGCACTCACCACCTGATGAAGATCACCTTTTGGTATTAATATTAGGTCTATGTGTGGCATTGATTTATGAGGATTCCCTGCCTTCTGGATGCAGTGCTTGCCAAGTGTCCAGCAGGTCCCATTCAGTTAATATTTCTTCCAGGCAGAGGTTGTAGAATTTGTTCATATATTGACACTTACTTCAGTCCTTCGAGTCACGACTGCAGCAATTTAAGTCTCCTAATATAATCTGTCGTCTTAAAATGGTCTAATTCGGTTAATGTCTCCCAAATAAAGTCTTGTTGTGCTGAGTTGGGTTCCTATAAACCAGTGATGGTGATTGGATGGCTGTCTATGACACCATGAACAAAGAGGTATCTGCCTGCTGGGTCTGCCAAACTTTCCTCAACACTCAGAGGACTCAACACTCTTTTGGACTTAAGGGATTCCAGTATCCTGGTGTCCAAACAACTCATTCATCAATCACAGAGACTAATAAGGTGCCTAGCTAATAATAAATCATGGTCTCTAGAAAGGAAACCAGAAGACATAAACACCCCACAACCACATGCTTGTTGAATGCTTGCTGTCACAAAGCCCGCCCACCAACAAATCAGAGCACACGGGTGAGCTTTGTGCCAGTAAAACAGGATGAAAGCTCAAGAAATAGGTTGTCCGGAAGAGCAAGCAGATTCTACAGAATCTACAGGTTCTGGATTCCATCTGATCCCTTACTTTCTCCCTTCCTGCGCAGCCCCCTTCATCTGACACGCCCCTTTTCTTTGTCTCCAGCTCCCTGTACGCCAGGGCGCGCCTCAGACGTCTGCTGAATAGCGATATACGATCCCCCAAAGATGCTAGTGATCTCTGATGCTAGTGATCTCAGGCGACAAACACGACCGAGCGAGGAGGGCTGGAGGGAAAGTGCCAGCAGCAGCTTACCCCGGAGGAATCTCTTTTGAGTGCACCTCGCCTGAGCGCTGAAGGGTGAGAGGCAGGACCTTGTGATGAGTCACCTAAGTTCAGTGGCTCTCCAGGGTTCCAGCTGCCATGTTCGATCCGTTAACAGCAAACTGCGACACTGAGAAGCGTCATGGCAAAAACACTTACCATGACGAAGCAGGAGGCAGAAAAGGATCGAGCCCACGTGACGCTTCTCCGGCGCCCGGAGCAAAACAGCAGGAAAACAAGCAGTAGATACAGCGATAGGAGGCAACTTCAATTTCCTTTGCTCCTCCCCGGAATGGGAGCAGCCCGCCCCTTCCAGATGTTTGGGACTAACAGGCCAGTCCTTCTCCAAAGAGAGCCGATCCTCATGCTTATTTGCTAAAACCAACTTATCAAGGCAAGGCAAGGCATTTGGAAAGCTCCAATTCCACGCCTAGCTTTTCTCCAGTTTCCACGCCTACTTAAACAGCCTGCTTTTGTTCTGAGGAAAGGAGCTGAAACGCGCAAAAGCTCATGTCTGCAAAAATGCCTTGTTAATCTTGACTCCCAGAAATGCTTCGAATTCTTTGGCTCCGTGGTCAGCGATTCCACTTTGTGGGAAGGCGTTGCTATTTCCTTTTTGCTATCCTTTTAAAATTATTATTATATACTTTTATTTTGCTTTAAACAAATACATATAAATATATTTATATGTATTTGCTATCCTTTTTGTCTATTGAGATCGGATGCATCCGTGGCTCAGAAATGAGTGAAGCGCGTGCAGAAACCCGGTGCTTTTTTTTTCTTTTAAAAAAACGTTTAGGGGTACTGTCATTTTCCTACTCATATTGAAATACTGCCCCTCAATGAGGCCAAACTTAGATCCACAAAATGTTTAGGGGTATGCGTCCCCCTGTGTCCCCCCCCCCCGTAAAAAAGCACTGCAGGAACCCATCAGCTCAAATGGCTACTAAGGAGTTTAGACAAACTTATATGGCTGTAATTGCTACTGGACCATTTTCATGTTTTTATTTATTTATTTCGACTGCGTCAGA
Source organism: Podarcis vaucheri (assembly GCF_965113315.1). Classification (NCBI taxonomy): domain Eukaryota; kingdom Metazoa; phylum Chordata; class Lepidosauria; order Squamata; family Lacertidae; genus Podarcis; species Podarcis vaucheri. The sequence goes on along the minus strand of NC_138760.1, from coordinate 116,317,349 downwards.
CGAACATGGCTACCTACCTGAATCTTATATGGCTGTGTTCAGTTTCCACTGCAGCCTCTGAACGCCAGTTTCTGGAAATCACAAGGCTTGCCAGAGGCATCTAGTTGGCCACTGTGAGAACAGGATGCTGGACTAGATAAGCTATTATTGGCCAGATCCAGCGGGACTTAAAAAAAAAAAATCTTAAGAAAGATTTAAGGAAGAGAGGGGCGTTCTTTTGTCCTTCTCTAAAGCTGTGTTTATCTTATCTTGAGGCTGCAGGTTCAAAGCAGGAAACGCATTGAATTTCCTCACCACCTTCCCCCCCCCTTCCTTCCCTCCTGGACTGCAACAAGATCAAACCTCTCCATTCTGAAGGAAATCAGCCCTGAGTGCTCACTGGAAGGACAGATCGTGAAGCTGAGGCTCCAATACTTTGGCCACCTCATGAGAAGAGAAGACTCCCTGGAAAAGACCCTGATGTTGGGAAAGATGGAGGGCACAAGGAGAAGGGGACAACAGAGGACGAGATGGTTGGACAGCGTTCTCGAAGCTACCAGCATGAGTTTGACCAAACTGCGGGAGGCGGTGGAAGACAGGAGTGCCTGGCGTGCTCTGGTCCATGGGGTCACGAAGAGTCGGACATGACTAAATGACTAAACAACAACAATAATATATTAAAGGGGCAAGATTCTCACCTGGAAGAACCCTTGTCTAGTGTTCCATGCATCCGATTCTTACAGTGCAGGCCAATGGGCAGCCAGTAAGCAGCCACTCTCCCCACTTCTGATTCTCAACAAATGACATTCAGAGGCATACTGCCTCTGGCAGCAGAACGAGACTAAACCCATCATGGGCAGTAGCCATTGGTAGCTGTCTCCTCCATGAATTTGTCTAATCCTCTTTTAAAGCTGTTATGTACTGAGTTGAATAGGATCCAAACTGCAGCAGTCTGATTGGTCCTAGAACAATAGGATTCAGAATGCAGCAATCTGATTGGTCCTAGAACAATGCAGCAGTATGACTGGTTGGCAGGAACCACCCAATCATGCTCCAGATATAAGTGAATCCACAACCTGATTGGCTTACAGTAGAATTCCAGAATTAGCCAATCATGTGCAGCCCAGCGGCGTGGCGTGGGTTGTCAGCACCCGGGGCAAGGCAAGTAATTTGCACCCCCTAACCCGGGGCAAGGCAAGTAATTTGTGCCCCCTAACCTGCCGCAGCTGCCAGCTTCTTGCTGCTGCCTGGTCTGGTCTGGTGTGGTTCTCTCCCGCGCTCAGCGCTGCGCTGGGCGGCTGCTGCACTGTCCCTCCCCCAGATAGTCCCTCGCTTTCTCTCCGCACCACACGCCTGGCACCCACCCCCTCCACAGTGGGCGGCGACCCAGCGGCTCGGATCGGATTCGCACAGCCAGCACTGCAGTGAGAGAGAGTGAGTGAGCCAGGTAGGGGTAGAGAGCTGCAAGTGCGAGCGCACCCCCCCAGATGTTGCGGCCGCCCCCCCTACACCCCCCACGCTATGCCACTGGTGCAGCCCATTGTGTAAATAATGTATATAAAGCAGATACTTTGAGGGGACTTGCATTCATTCCTCCTCACCACTATGAGCTGAATAAAGAGCATGAAATCACTTTGCGACTCTGAGTATATTTCAAAAGCCATCCCAGTTGGTGGTCTTCGCTGCATCCTCTGGGAGTGACTGCCACAGCTTCCCTATGCACTGATTGAAGAAGTATTTCCTTTTTTCTTCCCCGAATCTCCAAACATTCCTCTTCATTGGGTTGCTCCAATTTCTAGCCTTATGAGTGTGGGGGGGGGGACGACAACACCTTTCTCTGGGCAGTGTTTTCACATAGTTCATTATCTTAGTCACCTCTCTCATGTTTTCGCCTTAACTTTGTTTCCCAAACTAAAAAAGCTCCAAACATCATAACTTCTCCTCAGAAAAGGAACTTGGCTTCAGCCCCTTGATCATTTTTTGTTCCTGTCTCTGAACGTTTCCATCTCCACAATATCCTTTGTGAGATGGGGCAAGCAGAACTGGGTAGTATTCCAAGTGTGGCCACACCAAAGAGTTGAATAAAGGAGTTATGATAAGGGCAATTTTATTTTCAATTCCTGTCCTAATGATCCCCCCCCCAGCTGTTGCACACTGGGTCCACATTTGCACGGAATTGCCCACTGCAAGCCCAAGGTCTCATTCCTGGTGAGTCACCACCAGACCCCATCCATGTATATGTGAAAAAGAGATATTTCCATTTTGTCCCAACATGCATTGCTTATACTCTTGCTCACATACAATTGCATTTGCCATTTTACCGCCTGTTTCATTCACCCAGTTTAGATATGCCCTTCTGGAGTGCCCAGCAATCCCCTTTTCCTTCTCACCACCCTACAAGACAGACGGATGCCAGCAACATCTTCCAACAACAGCAGCAATCTTGAGCAAGCAAGCATGTCTATCTCAACCACTGCTCACCCCCAATTCTAGATCATGTATGAACAAGTTAAAAAGCACAGGCTCCAACACTAAACATCAGAAAAAAGCTTTCTGACAGTAAGAGCTGTTCATCAGTAGAACGGTGTCCCTTGGAAGGTGATGGTCTCTCCTTCCTTGGTGGTTTTTAAGCAGAGGTAGGATGGCCGTCTGTCAGGGATGCTTTAGTTGAGATTTCTGCAATGCAGGGGGTTGGGCTAGATGACCCTTAGGGTCCCTTCCAACTCCACAATTCTATGATTCTATTATTCTATACTGATCCTTGGAGGATTTGTCTTCCACCAGCTCATATCCAGCATGACTGGGTAATAATACTAATTTGTTGTTTAGTCATGTCAGACTCTTCGTGACCCCATGGACCAGAGCACGCCAGGCACTCCTGTCTTCCACTGCCTCCCACAGTTTGATCAAACTCATGCTGGTAGCTTCGAGAACACTGTCCAACCATCTCGTCCTCTGTCGTCCCCTTCTCCTTGTGCCCTCCATCTTTCCCAGCATCAGGGTCTTTTCCAGGGAGTCTTCTCTTCTCATGAGGTGGCCAAAGTATTGGAGCTTCAGCTTCAGGATCTGTCCTTCCAGCCCAGAGATGGAAAGAAGACAGAGTCCCTACCAGAGAGGAACGGCAAACCAAGTTGTTGGACTATGCGGAAATGGTAAAGCAGACTGGAAAACTCAGGAACCAAGAGGACAAAAACTTTATAAAAGAATGGGAAATTTTTAAAAGGTATTTAGGAGACCACGGCAAGCAGATGGAAATACTGGCAGGATTTTGATTCCACTTGTGTTGTAACAATTACCATGGACAATATGGACTGATATAAAAGTTATAGTTTGGAAGTATATGCAGTTGTAAAGGTTCAAAATGGAACCCCATGGAGGGGGTGTAGTCGCGAGATTCATTTCAAGAGAGCCCCTGCATAGGCAGATGTAGGATGTGGCGCTGTGTCTGAACCACTGAGCCTCTTGGGTTAGCCAATCAGAAGGTTGGCGGTTCGAATCCCCCAATGGAGTGAGCTCCCGTTGCTCGGTCCCAGCTCCTGCCAACCCAGCAGTTCGAAATCATGCCAGTGCAAGCAGATAAATAGGTACCACTTTGGCGGGAAGGTAAATGGCATTTCCATGTGCTCTGGTTTCTGGCATGGTGTCACATTGCACCAGAAGCTGTTTAGTCCTGCTGGTCACAAGACCTAGAAAAGCTGTCTATGGACAAACACCATCTCCCTCGGCCTGGAAGCGAGATGAGCGCCACAACCCCATAGTCGCCTTTGACTGGACTTAACCGTCCAGGGGTCCTTTACCTTTTACCTTCACTCCTCCCCAATCATAGAATTGTAGAGCTGGAAGGTACCCCAAGGATCTAGACACCACGCTCTAACCAACTGAGCTATCCAGCCTCATTACTGGAAGCCTCAGTCCCATCTCTATATGGTTTAGCTATAATCCATAACTGGGGCCTGTTTTAGGCATCTTTCCAAAAGTCAAACTCCATTCTAAAAGCTGAACAATACAAACTGAACAACTCACAAAAATGTTTTTTTAAAAAGAAGAACCTGCCCTAACCACCTAATAAGGCTGCAAACGTGTTGACTGGTATTGTGGTTGAAGAAAAGAGCTGCTCCGGAAAGAGATCTTTGGCCATCAACTCAGGCTATAGCAGCAAACCTCCAGTGCTCCTTCGACAGCCCTGCTCTCTGAGAGGCTTCTCTGCAGCCTTTGCTTGCCAATGGAGGGCGAAGATGGTTATACTGCTTTGAACTTCCAGTCTAGGAGGGCTGCATCAGGAACTGCCGCTGGGGCTCAGAAACAAGGTACTCCGTTCAGACCCCTTCGTATCTTCCAGTTTTTGTCTGATTCCACTGTAATATATTGCTTGACAGATGGATATGATTTTCCTTTTCCTTTAGATTTACCGTATTTTTTGCTCTATAAGGCTCACTTTTTCCCTCCTAGAAAGGAAGGGGAAATGTGTGTGCGTCTTATGGAGCGAATGCAGGCTGCACAGCTATCCCAGAAGCCAGAACAGCAAGAGGGATTGCTGCTTTCACTGCGCAGTGATCCCTCTTGATGTTCTGGCTTCTGAGATTCAGAATATTTTTTTCCTTGTTTTCCTCTTCCAAAAACTAGGTGCGTCTTGTGGTCTGGTGTGTCTTATAGAGCGAAAAATAAGGTATCCTATTTGTAGAAAATTCGTTTATACCCTTATAAGCAGGATTTTTGTTTGAATAACGAGACAGAAATACAGAAGGGTGCATGGCACGTAGGGCTGGGGAAGAATTTCAGTTTTGTTTGCATTTTCATGAGAAACTACCCAAATTGCACTATTCGAAACAAAACAAAACTGTCTTTCAAAATTCGCACTTGTGTTTGAATTTTGCAATGCAGTTCTTCAGCCACAAAATAGGCACAAATATTCATATACTGGTGTCTATAAAAGTGCAGACACTCATTTAAATAATATACAAAAATTCAGAGGAAATTGCTTGCAAAAATGTGTATACATGAAAACTGCATATAAAAATGTGGGAGAAATCTGAAGTAAATGCGGATGAATTTTCATTAAAAATAAATAAATGGTTGGAAGCAACCCACAAAGTTAAAGCTGACTTTTTAAATGATCAGTGCCACACAAGTGTGAAGGGTCTCTGAATAAGTAAAGGGAGAGGGAATTGTCATTTGAAGTTCACATAAAAATGAAATCAAGATCAGGCTGCATGTTTTTAAACATGATGCGAGCAGAAATGTTTCAATATTCAATTTATTCCTTGTAAAGAAACCTGGAGTTATTTCTGATCATCAACAAGTGCATATATGTACCCAGTAATACCTCTATGATTCTCAGCACAATTTCCGTCCATGTGGTATTTGTTATTTTGTATCCCCCCCCCAAATAGCAAAAAAATCAGAAACAGGACCAAGGATGTCATTTGTTCTTTTATAACAAGTTTGTTGTCTTGATTTCTTATTATTACGGTGAGTTTTGCCATTTCTGTATAGTCCATTAATTTCTGTAGCCAGTCTTCTCTCTTCTGAACTTCTTTTCATTTGAGGGCAAATAACATTCTGGCAGCTGTAGTTGCATACATAAATAAATTTCTATACTGTTTAGGTAGTTCTAATCCTATAATTCCCAAAAGAAAAGCTTCTGGGTTGTTTTTTTTACAAATCTGTTATCTTAAAGATTTTTAGAAAGGAATGGAAATGGTTCAGTGAATATTTACAAATAAATTGTAAACAGACATTATGACATGGGCAAGATTATTGTAAATCCCTGCAGTTGTTGTTGTTGTCGTTTTAAACATATATGAACATATATGAGATATATATGAGCATAAAAGAATAAGTGAAGATAATTCAGAGTATGCAGGAAATGATGAAAATAAATGTAAAGAACCGCAGAAAAAGAGGGAAGCAAGCCGAGGTTTAATACGTTAGAATTATTGTTGAACTATTGTGACGTATATAAATGAAAATTATAAATAATATTTTTTTTATAAGGATGCAGAATTGAGGACAATGCAAATAAAATTAGGTATGCTAGTCAACTTGGAAAATAAGAAGTTATAATATGCTTTTATTCAAATTCAAAGCATGCATGTAGCATGAAGTGTGCACATAGATGGGTCTTTGCTTGTTGCTTCTTCTGCAACATTTCACACTCCTTCCCCCAGCCTAGCGAAGAAAAAACACTTCTGTAGATGCTGCACCCAATGTCCTGGCCAAGGCACAGTTTAAAGGTGTGAGCCTGCTGCCTGACCACCTGCTCCACCCACATCCGTTTCCTATGCACCTACTGAGCCACGGAGGCGACTCATGGTGAAAACTACAGCGCCTGCCTGTCCTCTTCTCTGCTAACACCTGTTCCCCACTGGGCCTGCCCAACAAAGGATGGTAACTCATTTGTTTCACTGCAACCCAGGACATGTTTTCAAATGCAATGGCCAAAGGTTTTGCTACAGAACTTCTTTCCACCTCAGGTCCACTTCCTGATTAAAGAGAATGCCTTGTATTTTAGCATCTGGCGCTCCATTTCTTTTTGTCAGGTTAATGAGCAATATTGGTAGTCAACTAAATAATTGAACGGGCAGAGTAACTTCCATTTGGACCATGTCTGTCTTACCAGGCACATCTCATGCCTGTAGGAAGGGATTTGCACTGGATGCCCATTAAATATCAAGCCAGATTTTTAAGGTCTTCTTACTTATATATAAAGCCCTAAACAGCTCTGGACCAGATTTCCTAAAAGAACAACTTCCCTTTCGTTGGCAGGTAAGGGTATTAAAAGTACAAATGAAGCCCAATTAGTCTTGCCACAGCTTCCTGATTCTTAGCTTGTGGGAGGTAGGCTCCTTTCACCGATAGCTCTAGCGATATGGAGGGCACTCCGTGATGAAATACAAGTATATTCATCTCTATTGGCATTCTGCGGGCTTTTGAAGATGCCCTTCTTTACACAGATTTCTCAGCATAAATCTCATATTTTAAATACTGCCATGTTTTAAAGGAACGTGTTTTAAACACGTTGGAAGTTGCTGCCGCTTGATTGTTAAAAACATTCCCTGAGATTTTATGGAGAAGTGTGGGTAGTAAATTCTATTATGAATAATGATAACTGATAGGAACAAATGCAAACCAAAAAGAAATTCATGCAAGCAGCCGTCCTCACCCTGACCTCTTCCCCCACCCCCAGTGGTGAATCCATTTGACAGTAACTTCAGAACCTCACCACGTTGGAAGTTCCTGCCTATTTATTTATATACCGCTTGATTGTTAAAAACAAACAATCCCGCAAAGCGGTTTACAAAAGATAAACCGGTAAAAGCAAGCAATACTTGAAAACATACATAAGTCAAAATACTCAAGCAGATCAAAATTACCTCAACTATCTAAGCATTTGGGTAGGCTTGTCTCATCAAGAATGTTTTTAGCTGGCACTGAAAAGTGTATAGTGAAGGCATCTGCTTCATCTCAACAGGCAGGGAGTTCCAAAGTCTAAGTAAGTGCTGCCACACCAAATGGTTGAGTTATTACAGATGCAGAATGGATATTATGTAGCACTAGTGTACCATAGCATACCATAGCAGACCCGTTGAAATTAACAGATGTGATTAACATAGGTCCATTCATTTCAGTGAGTCTACTCTGAGTAAAAAGTATTTGGATACAGTCCATAATACATCACTAGTGATCTGTGGTTCTTCTTGGTGGGTCACAAGTTATTTGCAAGCCTATGGATTCAACTGCTGACCTTTATAGCAGGTTTTAGTTTTGTTTTTGCTTTTTAAGAAAAATATCCATGCCATGAATTAGGGGCTGAATTATATCAGATATGGGGAGCTGGTAGCAGGGAATGGATTGATATATTAGAAATGATCATCCTAGAGGAACCTTCTAGTATGCAGAAGTTTTCAGAAGGACAAATCATGGAAAGTGCAGATAGAAGGCAACTTATTAATGGTTTTCATAGGAAACTATGAATAGGACAAAGCGGATCACATCTTAAGAGATACATGATTTTATTGCACTATGAAGGGCACCTTTGCCCAGAAACAAAAACTCTAGGAGCATCCTCAGGCAACACCTTGAATCTGGGAAACCTCTAAAGCTCAGTGGCTGTGAATCTAGATGTCAATCACATCAGAAACTTACCAGGTATATTAAGGAAGAACTGAAGCACACAGGATCCATTATGCTGATGAACAAGGTGGTACTCTCCAGCGAGTCCTTCATAAGCATTCTTGATAGTAAGGCCACTCTCAGATCTATAGAATTGCTCTTCATATGTGTTGACACTGTGATTCAGGTGCCCCTTGTCTGTGCTCAAGATGTATTGCCAAGAAGAGGAGGAGTGGTTCTTCTTGTACAAAGCAAGACTCTTGGAATGGTTCAATATATTATTAGGAATGATCGTCCCAGATGCACCTTCTGGTATGGAAAGATTAGCTGAAGGGCACTGCCCAGGGTCTAGAAATTAAAAAAAGATGCATTTATTTAAAATAGGGCAAGAGTAGCTATCAAAATAGTAGGGAAGCATGATATGATAATACGATGCAAGAAATGTATTTTTGTTTTGTTGTAAACTACCCTGAGATCTGTACTCTTACCTTACCGTACATCAGTATACATGTGTGTGTATTCCTACTATCTTGTTACTTCTTTGTTTTTGTTTTCAACTCCCTTTCCTTCTTTCTCACTTTGTCTTTTAATAAATGAAATTCTTATAATAGAATATTTTTATATTTTTAAAAAACCTACCCTGAGATTTTATGGAGAAGTGTGGGTAGTAAATTCTATTATTAATAATGATAACTGATAGGAACAAATGCAAACCAAAAAGAAATTCATGCAAGCAGCCGTCCTCACCCTGACCTCTTCCCCCACCCCCAGTGGTGAATCCATTTGACAGTAACTTCAGAACCTCACCAGGTACGCTAAGGAAGACTCGATGGAAACAATTTTTTCTCAAAATATCTTTAAGTTGGTATTCTCCAGCAAGTTGTTTGTTGGTGTTATTGATAAAGAGGTCATTTCCCCGTAGATAGAAGTGTTCCTTGAATGAGCTACTGTAGGGATTCAGTTTTCCTCCAGTTATGACTAAAATGTCAACATCAGGATCAGATGAACTGCTCTTATGAATTAAAATTAAAATGTTGGGATAACTGGAAACATTAGCAAAGATCATCCCAGATGAACCTTCTGCTATGGAGACGTTAGCACAAGAGCAGTGTGTGGAACCTGGAAGAAAATGAGGGCAACTCATTAATAGAATTCTACCACTAGCCAGACAGATTAGATCTCACATCTTAAGAGAGGCAGGATATCATTACACCATACAAAAAATGGCACCTTTGCAATTGCACATTTGATAAAGGTCATATTACACTTGTTGAAGGCAGTTTGGAAGCTTACAGGATCCCATCATCTTTGGGGGGCAGACTGTTCTCATTGGCATGGCAGGTTCGGTTCACCCTCTGAGCCCCAGGTGCCGGCAAATGCCACATCGCTCCTGCTACTGGGTTGAATAAAACATTTTACAAACTTGTCTTAAGAGTCCTTACACTTTGAGGCATATACTTGCAACACTGAACTAGCAAATCTAGTTCCACACTTTTCCTGGTTTCTTTACTTTTCTACTGAATCGCATATTCCAAAATTTGTAATCTTCAAATTTCTTCCTCTGTTAATTTCTATTAGCTGCTATTCTGCAGGATTTACTCAAGAACTGCTTGGTTATTTACTTGTTTATAAAAGTAAAGGTAAAGGTACCCCTGACCATTAGGTCCAATTGTAGCCGACTCTGGGGTTGCGGCGCTCATCTCGCTTTATTGGCCGAGGGAGCCGGCATACAGCTTCCAGGTCATGTGGCCAGCATGACTAAGCTGCTTCTGGTGAACCAGAGCAGCACACAGAAACGCTGTTTACCTGCCCATTGGTGCGGTACCTATTTATCAACTTGAACTTGATATGCTTTCGAACTGCTAGGTTGGCAGGAGCAGGGACCGAGCAATGGGAGCTCACCCCATCGCAGGGATGTGAACCGCCGACCTTCTGATCGGCAAGGCCTAGACTCTATGGTTTAACCCACAGCGCCACCCACGTCCCTTACTTGTTTATACTGGTTCTTAAAATCTTCAATAAACATTTTGCAGTGCTCCTTATTTTCTTTATCATCCTTTTCTCTTACCCTGTTTGTTATGCCTGCCAATTCAGCATATTCAAGCATTTTAAACAGCCACTTTTCCTTAGTGGGCACCATACTCGCAGCGGCAGAGGAAGCCGATCGGGCACCTGGGGCTGCACACATGCCCTGCACCCAGGGGCAGGGCCAGCCGCCCGTGTGGGCAGGGCCAGACCCCCACGGGGTGGAGCAAGCCGGGGCAGGAGGCTCCGTGGGACCTCCAAGGAGTCTGCCTGCCTCCTCACATTCAGCCACCCTACAGCTGAGGGCAAGGCAGCGGGCGGACTGTTTGGGGCAGCGTGGAGCCTACGGGCGCCCAAGCCATCGCATCTCTCCTGGACGCACTGGAGGTCCCGCCGTGAGTGCCGCCAGGCATTTTGTCACCCCCCTAAGTGGTGACAGCCAGGGCAACCTGCCCCCACTGCACCCCCCCCCGTCCTCATTCTCCACCTTGTGTCAATAAGACTCTAGCCACAGTGGTGGCATATAATAATAAATTCTTTTGCTTTTTAGGGACTTCTGTTGTTACCATTCCCAAAAAGAATGCCTCAGCTTTTTTTGAGGAAGGTTTTCTTTTTTAATATATTTTTTAATTTATCGTGGCAACATCAACACGTTGGAAGTTCCTGCCTGTGTGTGTGTGTGTGTGTGTACACACACACACACACACATACACACAAAATGATTGTTAAAAACAAACAATCCCGCAAAGCGGTTTACAAAAGATTAAACCAGTAAAAGCAAGCAATACTTGAAAACATACAAAAGTCAAAGTACTCAAGCAGATCAAAATTACCTCAGCTTTCTAAGCATTTGGGTAGGCTTGTCTAATCAATAATGTTTTTAGCTGGTGCTGAAAAGTGTACAGTGAAGGCATCTGCTTCATCTCAACAGGCAGGGAGTTCCAAAGTCTAAGGAAGTGCTGCCACACCAAATGGTTGAGTTATTACAGATGCAGAATGGATATTATGTAGTACTAGTGCAGTGGTCGTTTAACCGGCCCACGAGGTGCCCCCAAACTGAGCCGCCCACTCGGCAAGTTCTCGCGCGCTGTGCTAAACCAGTGCAGGGGGACTCACTTCCATGGCACAGAAAATTGAGTCTGTGCATGTGCATATGCCAGAAATCGCATCTGCACAGACACAAATGCCAAAAATTGTGGGCATGCGCACTTATGTGCAGGCACAATCCGGCCCAGAAAGGGATCTCCACTGGAGTGAACCGGCCCAGGCAAGGTAAACCTTGCTGACCTTTTTTTAAGGGAGCTGGCACCACGCTTACACATTATCTCTAACAAGCCCCTAGAACAAAATAAAATGAAAGGGCAGAAGAAAATCTAATGAAGTCCTCAATTCCAGTGCGAGACACATTCAAGACTGAGCAGTTCTTCCAAGTCATCCTCATGATTTAAATCACCACATATCAAAAAGTTAAAGCGACCACCAGTTTGTTGTTCTTTAAATAAATTAATAAAGTCACAGACAATGAAGTTCCTGGCCAATTTGTGTTTAAGTATGAAACTGACATTTTCAAATATTGGGGGGGGGGGTGTAAAGCAGTGAACCTAAAAAGGCCCCGGAACCTAAAAAGGACCCAAAACTTGGGTCACAAAAGCTGCAGCCCTAACTGCACTTACCTGAGAGTAAGCCCTGCTGAATCAAATAGGACCTTACTTCTGAGTAGACAGTAGGACTGCAGCAAGAAACACAGTTGGGAATTAGGGCCTTCTGTTTTAACGCCTCAACCAGAGGAAAATGCAATATTGGAGATTAGGGAGAAAGGATGGAATATGAATAGATTGGGGGGAGGGGGCTGAGGAGAGACCAGAAACCACAGGTAGCAAGACAAGGCACCGCATGTTGAGATCTCTGAAAGCAGGGGTGGAAACTTGAATAAATTTTTTTGGGGGGGGATCGATCGCATATCCAGGTGGACAGACACCATTTGAATGGCAATGGCGATCAACTTTGGGAGTGCCGGCCCCTCAAATATTTTATTGGGGGCGGGGGCAAAGGGACCTCGGCTTCTAGGAGTTTGTTCTATGGCTTAAAGTAACAGCGTACCTTGATGACAGGAGTTCAGCAGTGGAGGGGTAAGGGGGGTGTTTTGCGGCGCGGGTGAGTCATCCTCGCCCTCTAACTCCCACAGGAGGGACGCTGACTACGAGGGGGGCAAGGCTTTAAAGAGCCCCCCCATGCCCACGCCACCGTCCCAACCGTCCAGTTCCCCACCTGACCCTGGGGCCCCTCACATCTCACTCGGCCGTCGCCAGTGCCTACGAACCCGAAACGTCCGCCAGCCTCGACGGGCAGGATAGCAGCAGCAGCAGCGGCAGGGCTCGGGAGAAGACTCCTCCTCGCCGTGCGCCCCCGTTGCCTTCGCCCGCGGCTCCTTCTCGCACCAGCACTGCCGCCATCGCCCGCTCCTTCCGACACACTCTTCACCACTGATACCACGAACTACCGTAACTTCCGACGAGGCCCGAGGAAAGGAAAAGGGAGGGCAGAAGTTGCCGGGAAAGGGGCGGGAGCGGGAGCCCGTGAAGCCGTGGACGCCGGGGAAGCCGGGGCAGCCCGCTGGGCTATGCGCAGAAGCGGTGCCTGCTCTGTTGGCGGCATATGTGCCAACTCCCTGGGGGACATGGGTCCCCAAGCACCCGCAAAACTCCCCATGAAGGAGCTGGGCACCCACAAATTTCGGTGCACGCTCCATGGCATCCACAATCCCCGGCACCTACGGTAGCCTAGGGAACAGCATCCCAAGTTGCGCTTAAAGAAGTTGCGCAATCGAAAACAGCAACTGATCTTAAATACAATAAACGAATTGCTCGTTTATTATATTTTAGAATAGAATAGAACCTACCCAAGTGACGCTGACATAACCCCCCCCCCACAAATGCGCTAACTATTACCCTCCCTCTCCACCCCACTTCTTCTTCCACAACCTTATTCAGGATATAACACTATTGTCTCACTTCAGATGTAAAAAAGAAAGGACTCTGCAAAATGAAAAGAGATAGAATGCATGTACTTTCTTAAACCAAGAAAATCTTTCATAAAATTATTTAATAAAGGAGTCCCTGGGAATGGATCATCAATGGCTACCACATGAAGTTCACATCCCAGCTAACTTTGCTGCGGTGGCATAAAGTGTGATGAGTGGAGAAAGGGGGGGTGTTAGAATTAGATTTGGATTAAAGAGGGGGAGGTAGGTTCCAGAAAGTAGCCTATATGTAGTCCTATAGGTGTTTACTTGAGGCGTTTTGGACCATCTGACTTAAGCACCTTTGTGGCGCTTGTGTTGGGTATAAATGTTTATAAGCAATGTTGTCAGTGTTGTTCACAACATTCTGGATTTGTTGGGGTGTTGGGGTAGAGATATGGGTATTGGCACGCTCTGGCGCCAACATTGTGCTGGTTGCCTGCTGAGTTGGCCATGCATGCCAAGTTAACAACAACAACAACAACAACAACAACAACAACAACAACAACAACAACAACGTTATTTATACCCTGCCCATCTGGCTGGGTTTCCCCAGCCACTCTGAGCAGCTCCCAACGGACTGACTCACCACCGCCACAGCTTAAGAGGCCCCATGAGGCACCGGGACACCGCTGCTGCTGCTGCACTGTGAGTTGGGAAGGCTGCTCCCTCCTCAGGCTGATTCCACCAGGCCCAGGGGGCAGGGCCCAGACTGACTCACCACCGCCACAGCTTAAGAGGCCTCATGAGGCACCGGGACACCATTGCTGCGGCTTCACCGTGGGGGTTGAGGAAGGCCGCTCCCTCCTGTAGGCACACTCCTCCAGGCCTAGGGGGCGGGGCCCACACTCGCCACCGCTACTGTCTTAAGGACACTGGTGTTGCCGCGGCAAATGTTTAAAATGTTTTTATATATTTTAAAATGTTTTATAGGGGTTTTTACTTTTTACTTTGTTGTACCACTGTGAACGGTGGTTTTTATTGATGTATTTTTATTTTGTTCCGTTTTATTTTGGTTTGGGGTTGGATATTGAGTGGGGTGGGGATTTGTTTTGTTGGTACAATTGTTTTGTTTTGATTTGTTTTCTATTTTGTAAATGGAGGTTGGTTTGAGGCTTGGGATTGCTACCGTAGTGGGGCGAGGGAGGTATGGCGGTGGGGGCAGATGTCATAGGCGAAGGGGATCGAGATACAGATATGCTTGTACCCCTTCCAATCTGTGCCCCATCCCGAGGGACGAGGGTAGGGTGAGCAAGGATTACTCACCTCCGTCACTGGTGTTGTGCAATGTCAGGTCTATAGGCAACAAAACCGCCACTCTGCGAGATTTCTTCACCTCGCAGGGGATTGACCTGGCTTGTGTGACGGAGACCTGGGTGTGTGAAGGGGAAACTGTTACCTTACGAGAGATGGCGCCCCCGGGTTTCTCCGTCCTCCACCAGTCGTGGACTGTGGGCCGGGGGGGAGGGGTGGCATTATTAATCCGAGAAGACTGTTCTTTCAGGGCTCTACCATTGCCATTGATCCCCGGCATTGAATGTGTTGGCCTAGTGTGGGGCTCCGAGGTGAGCTTGGCTGTCTGGCTGGTGTACCGGCCACCTAGCGCACCAGCAGCCACCCTGTCAGGCCTGTTGGACGCGGTGGCCGGCTGGGCCTTGGAGTTCCCCAACCTATTGGTACTGGGGGACTTCAACATCCATGCTGATGCCATTCCCTCCTCACAGGCACTGGACCTGGTGTCTTCCATGGCGACACTAGGGCTCTCCCAGTTTGTTTCGGGCCCCACACATCAAGCAGGCCACACGCTGGATTTGATCTTTGGCGCCGGTATAGATGTGATCATGTCTCCTTCGATGAAGGTGCCATGGTCTGATCACTACGCTCTGAAAGCCAGGATTGACTTTCCACCCCCACCCTGCTTAGGTGGCGAGCCGATTTGGGCTCGCCCGCAGAGGCTGATGGACCCTGATAGATTCCATCAGGCCTTGCGAGACCTTGCTCCCCCTGGCGCCTCATTGACTGAGCTTGTTGAGGGCTGGAATATCCAGCTCCTAGCAGCCATCGATGAGATCGCACCTAGGCGCCCTCTGCGACCCCGGAGAAACCGGGCTCCCTGGTTTACCGAGGAGCTTCGGAAAATGAAGCGGGACCTCAGACGGCTAGAGCGAGTATGGCGGGGTGCCCGTGACGGAGCCTCAAGAACATCTTATAGGGTTTTTATGAAAACCTACGAGATGGCAGTGAAGGCCGCTAAGAAGTCCTACTTAGAATCATATCATAGAATCATAGAGTTGGAAGAGACCACAAGGGCCATCGAGTCCAACCCCCTGCCAAGCAGGAAACACCATCAGAGCACTCCTGACATATGGTTGTCAAGCCTCTGCTTAAAGACCTCCAAAGTAGGAGACTCCACCACACTCCTTGGCAGCAAATTCCACTGTCGAACAGCTCTTACTGTCAGGAAGTTCTTCCTAATGTTTAGGTGGAATCTTCTTTCTTGTAGTTTGGATCCATTGCTCCGTGTCCGCTTCTCCGGAGCAGCAGAAAACAACCTTTCTCCCTCCGCTATGTGACATCCTTTTATATATTTGAACATGGCTATCATATCACCCCTTAACCTCCTCTTCTCCAGGCTAAACCTGCCCAGCTCCCTTAGCCGTTCCTCATAAGGCATCGTTTCCAGGCCTTTGACCATTTTGGTTGCCCTCCTCTGGACACGTTCCAGTTTGTCAGTGTCCTTCTTGAATTGTGATGCCCAGAACTGGACACAGTACTCCAGGTGTGGTCTGACCAGAGCAGAATACAGTGGCACTATTACTTCCCTTGATCTAGATGCTATACTCCTATTGATGCAGCCCAGAATTGCACTGGCTTTTTTAGCTGCCGCGTCACACTGTTGGCTCATGTCAAGTTTGTGGTCAACCAAGACTCCTAGATCCTTTTCACATGTACTGCTCTCAAGCCAGGTGTCACCCATCTTGTATTTGTGCCTCTCATTTTTTTTGCCCAAGTGCAATATTTTACATTTCTCCCTGTTAAAATTCATCTTGTTTGTTTTTGCCCAGTTCTCTAATCTGTCAAGGTCGTTTTGAAGTGTGATCCTGTCCTCTGGGGTGTTAGCCACCCCTCCCAGTTTGGTGTCATCTGCAAATTTGATCAGGGTGCCCTTGAGTCCATCATCCAAGTCGTTGATAAAGATGTTGAATAAGACCGGGCCCAAGACAGAACCCTGTGGCACCCCACTAGTCACTCTTCTCCAGGATGAAGAGGAACCATTGATGAGCACCCTTTGGGTTCGGTCAGTCAGCCAGTTACAAATCCACTGAGTGGTAGCATAGTCAAGACCGCATTTTACCAGCTTCTTTACAAGAATATCATGGGGCACCTTGTCAAATGCCTTGCTGAAATCAAGGTAGGCTACATCCACTGCGTTCCCTTCATCTACCAGGCTTGTAATTCTGTCAAAAAACGAGATCAGGTTAGTCTGACATGACCTATTTTTCAGAAATCCATGCTGACTATTGGTGATCACAGCATTCCTTTCTAGGTGCTCACAGACTGTTTGCTTAATGATCTGCTCCAGAATCTTCCCTGGTATTGATGTCAGACTGACTGGGCGGTAATTATTTGGGTCCTCTCTTTTCCCCTTTTTGAAAATAGGGACAACATTTGCCCTCCTCCAGTCTGCCGGGACTTCGCCTGTTCTCCAGGAATTCTCAAAGATGACTGCCAGTGGTTCTGAGATCACATCTGCCAGTTCTTTTAATACTCTTGGATGCAGTTCATCTGGCCCTGGAGACTTGAATACATCTAGAATAGCCAAGTATTCTTGTACTATCTCCTTAGTTATTCTGGGCTGTGTTTCCTTTGCTGAATCATTTGCTCCAAATTCTTCAGGTCGGGCATTGTTTTCTTTATCGGAGAAGACTGAGGCAAAGAAGGCATTGAGGAGTTCAGCCCTTTCTGTGTCCCCTGTTTGCATTTCACCATCTTCTCCTCTGAGTGACCCCACTGTTTCTTTGTTCTTCCTTTTGCTACGAACATACCCATAAAAGCCTTTTTTGTTGCTTTTAACCTCTCTAGCAAGCCTGAGTTCATTCTGTGCTTTAGCTTTTCTGACTTTGTGTCTACACGTGCTGGCTATTTGTTTGAATTCCTCTTTGGTGGTTTCCCCCCTTTTCCATTTTTTGTACACATCCTTTTTTAATCTTAATTCAGTTAAAAGTTCTTTAGATAGCCACCCTGGCTTCTTTAGGCACCTTCCATGTTTCCGTCTCATTGGTATTGCCTGACGTTGTGCTTTTACTATCTCCCTCTTAACAAACTCCCAGCCATCATGAACTCCCTTTCCTTTTAGTATTACTGTCCATGGGATCTCACCCAGCACTTCCCTAAGTTTTATGAAGTCGGCTTTCTTAAAGTCAAGAAATTGAGTCCTAGTATGCTTGGCTGCTCCTTTCCGCTGTATAGTAAACTTCAGAAGAGCATGATCACTCGCGCCTAATGATCCTTCCACATCTACCCCACTAACCAGGTCATCAACATTGGTTAGGACCAGATCTAAAATGGCTGTTCCTCTTGTTGCTTCTCCCACTTTCTGGACAATGAAGTTGTCTGCAAGGCCAGTGAGGAATCTGTTTGACCTTATGCTCTTGGCTGAGTTTGACGTCCAACAAATATCCGGGTAATTGAAGTCCCCGATTACTACTATCTCCCTTCCTTTTGCATGCTTGGCCATCTGTTCCAGGAAGGCATCATCTATGTCCTCCATTTGGCTTGGGGATCTATAGTAAACGCCCACAATGAGGTCTCTGTTATTCTTCTCTCCCTTAATTTTGACCCAAATGCTCTCACTTTGGCTTTGAGGATCTAAATCTTGGATCTCTTCACAGGTATACACATCCTTGACATATAACACCACTCCTCCTCCTTTCTTGTCTGGTCTGTTTCTCTGAAATAGATTGTATCCCCCCATTATTACATTCCAATCGTGGGACTTATCCCACCAGGTTTCAGTGATGCCTATTATGTCATATTTAGTTTGCTGTACTAAGAGCTCAAGCTCATCTTGTTTATTTCCCATGCTTTGCGCATTAGTGTACAGACATTGAAGTCCATTAATCATTCCCCCGTGTCTCTTATTTAAGGATTTTTTCCTCCCACCACTAGGTCCGCGTGCTGTTTGCTCCATTTGGTCTATGACATTTGGATGATCATCTTCATCTATTAATAGACTCCTACCTTCAGGAGCACTGTCTCCCTCCCCCACATTAGTCAGTTTAAAGCCCTCCTGATGAGGTTTCTGAGATTTTTGGCAAAAACATTTCTCCCAACCGTTGTGAGGTGCAGCCCATCACTTGCCAGAAGTCCATCTTCAAGAAACTGCAGTCCATGATCTAAGAATCCAAACCGTTCCTGTTTACACCATTTGCGAAGCCAGCTGTTCACTTCCACTATTTTCCCCTCTCTCCCTGGGCCACGTCGTTCAACTGGGAGGACAGATGAGATGACAATTTGTGCATTTAGTTGCTTCAATTTCCTGCCGAGAGCCTCGTAGTCTCTTTTGATCTTCTGGAGGCTATTGCTTGCAGTGTCATTGGTTCCCACATGAACCAAGAGGAGGGGGTATTTGTCAGTGGGTTTTATGATTCCTTGCAGCCGTTCAGTTACATCTTGGATCTTAGCCCCGGGGAGACAGCACACTTCCCGAGACATCTTGTCAGGCCCACAGATCACTGCTTCTGTTCCCCTCAGTAGGGAATCCCCTATCACCACTACACGCCTCCTCTTGGGTTTGGTCGGGGTTCTTCCGTGAGCTGTCCGTTCCAAGGTCGCCTGCACATTCCCTGAGGACTGACTTTGCTGCTCGTCTTCATATACCTGATCGACTGTAATGAGGGAGAGATCCTCAAATGGAGTCTGCTCTTCGTCTTCCATGCTAGGGGAGAGGACCTCAAAGCGATTGTGTATTTCTAAACAATCAGAGTGAACCCTGGGCCTCCTACTTCTTTGAGTCACGTTTCTCCATATATCTGGCTCCTGTGTTGGTGAACTAGACTCCTTCTCAGGGGAGTCCCCTGTCTCCTCCTTGGTGGAGACGGTGTGCTCTGTTGCTTCCAAGAAGAGCTCCAGCTCTCTAATTCTTTGGAGCATAGCTACACGTTCCTCCAGTTGCTGGACTTTGTCTTTTAAGAGGGCAATCAACATGCAATTGCTGCAGGTAAAGCTGCCTGCAACTTCTCGGCCTCCATTGCCTCCGCTAGCTCTTGCCCAGCGCAATTGTTTAGTATAATTAGGTCTTTAATGTCCCTTGAAGGACAGCCAAATTTAAATAACAATTCGACACACAGCTGCGAGGCATTTGCGAGCTTTTTTGCGGAGAAGGTCCTGTTGCTCCGCCATGACCTCCCTGCCAATTTGGATACAATAAAGGAACTGGAGGCCCCTTGACTGTCCTCGGGTCCAGTATTGGACCACTTTGACCGGATATCCCCAGCCGATGTGGACAGACGCCTCCAAGCTGGAAAGCCCACCACTTGTCCTCTTGACCCGTGCCCGTCCTGGCTGATTAGAGCATGTCCAGATGAGGTGCGGGCCCCCCTGGGTGATATCATCAATTTGTCCCTTGGCACTGGGATATTCCCAGGGGAACTGAAGGAGGCAGTGGTGCGTCCGCTCTTCGATACCTCCCTCTCTATGGAGGCGCAGATTACAGCTATAACAAAGGCGGCATTTTTTCATCTCCGCCAAGCTAAGCAGTTGGCTCCTTATCTCTCTCGCCCTGACCTAACCACTGTGATCCACGCGACGGTCACCTCCAGACTGGATTATTGTAACTCGCTCTACGTGGGGCTGCCCTTGAGACTGACCCAGAAACTCTAGCGGGTGCAGAATGCCGCGGCGAGACTCCTTATGGGGTCTTCGCTGCGAGATCATATCCATCCGGTACTATACCAGCTGCACTGGTTCCCGGTGGAGTACAGGATCAGGTTTAAGGTGCTGGTTTTAACCTTTAAAGCCCTATACAGCCTAGGACCCTCGTACCTACGGGACCGCCTCTCCTGGTATGTCCCACAGAGAAATTTATGGTCTGCAAATAAAAACACCCTAAAGATCCCAGGCCACAGAGAGGTTAGGTTGGCCTCAACTAGAGCCAGGGCTTTCTCGGCCGCGGCTCCAATCTGGTGGAACGCTCTGTCACAAGAGACTAGGGCCCTGCAGGACCTGACATCCTTCCGCAGGGCCTGCAAGACAGAGCTGTTCCACCAGGCCTTTTGTCAGGGCGCAGCCTGACCCCCTCCTCTGGCAATCTGCACAAAATTTTGCTTGATGGTTGCCATTAATTTGATTTTAATTTGATTTAATTTTATAATGAATGTTTTAGAATGTTGGACTATTTTGATTGTTGTTAGCCGCCCTGAGCCCGGCTTCGGCTGGGGAGGGTGGGATATAAATAAAATTTATTATTATTATTATTTTGAAGATGCCCCTCTTTACACAGATTTCTCAGCATAAATCTCATGTTTAGATTACTGCCATGTTTTAAAGGAATTTTTATGTCTTGATGCAATTGTTTTATTGTGCGTTTTAATGGCGATAATATCAAATGAAAGCTAAAAACATGTCAATTTACAAAATGAAAAAAGGAGGTGGTTTTATCAGGCAAATAGATTACAGTATTGGAATGAAATTTCCATAGCTATTGGCTGCAAGACGTCTGAAATTAGAGCATTTAGAGAATGTATATAAATATTCCCAAGCTCACCAGCTGTCAGATACATCTGTAAATAGCCCTGATTTTTTTCAACCACTTTGGATGGTACACTTCCTATGAATATATAGCCCAGTTGGTTAGAACATGGTGCATATACTGCCTAGGTTGCAGGTTTGATTCCTGTATGCTAGAACTGCATAGATTGGACTCGATGCTCCGCAGGGTCCCTCCAATGCTACAATTCTATGTTTCTTCTACACAAAAATCAATGTCACACATCCACTTTTTCCTCTAAATAAAAATAGCAAAGTATTTCAACCTGCTTCCTATTAGTGGATGAATGTTTTCTGAAGATTTTTAAAATTCAAACTAATACAAAACATCAGAAATAAAAGATGGTTTATTTCCTTCGCTCTCTTTCTCTGCCCTCCTTTTGACAAAGCATGTTGCTGACAGCTGACACACACACAACAGACACCAGAAAGCTCCAATATATATTCAATCAGGCCATATAGCAAGAGGAGCACAAAATGACAGCGAGCTGAGCATAGTCAAGGGGTTACGAACAATGATGAGATTTTCAGGGTGCAAAGTTTATCAGTACATTGGTATCAGAGACTGCTCATTTCTTTTTCTTTCTTTCTTTCTTTTGTATTTTTGTTAAGATTTACCGTAATACAATTTAATTTTAAAAAAGAGAAATAATACATAACAGAAAAGAAACATTAAATCATTATACAATATCCAAAAAAGAAAAGAAAAAAAAATAAAAGAAACCCACCACCCTGTTTAACTTCCCTCCACCGCTACTCGTCTTCTCTAGAATCAATTTTACCTTTATCGTTGCATTCTGATTGTTATTTTCTCTACATACATACATACATATGTCATTGATAATTTATTGTTTTGATGCATTTACATTCTTAATTGAAGCATATTAGCATGTCTTTTTTTCTAAAGGGAATTCATTAATGCATGAAACATTATTAAAAAAAAACGAAATATTACTATCTAAAATATATAACCTTTTGCTAGATTTGGACATGATTGACAAGGAAGTGAAAAAGACAATGATTAAATGGGTGCAAAATTCGGCCACACAATATATTTAGAGCAATGGGAGAAACTTTGGCAGGAAGATATAAGGGTTACCGCCTGTAGTACAATAAAAGAAAATTTCGTCAAAATGTTCTACAGCTGGTATTTAACCCCAGTCCAATTAGCAAAAACCGATCAACTGAAATCCAACCTCTGCTGGAAATGCAACAAGGAAGCTGGTACAACAATGCCTGTGTGGTGGAGTTGCACCCCGAGTAAGTACATCTGGGGAGAAATACATGAGGAGTTGAAAAAAAATGATTAAAATCCCATTAACGAAAAAACCAGAGGCTTACCTACTGGGCCTTTTAGGAAAATAAATACCGAAATTGAAAAAAAGAATTTTCTTCTATGCGACCACTGCAGCTAGGATCGTAATAGCATCTAAATGGAAAGCTAAAGAACTACCTACCGAGGAAGAATGGATTCTCAAATTAAATGAATATTTTAAATTGGCTAAATTAACAGCACCTATACGATAGCAGTCAAATAAAAAACTAAAAAACGAATGGCAATGCTTTGATGATTATATGACAAAATATTGTTCCAACAGAGACTGCTCATTTCTTGCATGTGGAATGGGAGATCAGCTTTTCTCCTTATCGTGCCAGCTCCATCAAAGCTCACTCTTATTTTTGTCTTTTGTGAACTTCATTACAAGCCCTTCTAAATTACACAAGTTTAGCCTCGCAGATCTCCACATTCCTACACCACTTCCACACACCCTTTAAACTCCTCCTGACAATTCAATGTTTTAGTGTACATTTCTCTGAATGTGCACATTTTTTGTTTGCAATTTTGCCTAGCACACTGTTTGTTTCGAGCCGTCCCCTAATACGGTGCATTTTGGTAGGTTGGCAGTTTACTAAACATATACCATTTGCCTGTTGCCTCCTGAATGGATCTTTTTTGTCAAAAAACAAATCACCCAGCCTTCTCCCTGTGATGCTTGTTAGCCTGCAATGAGTTACAGGAAATTCTAATCTAGGCACTGCTGACTCACATCATTCAAGTTTTCCCACTCCTCACAGATGCTTCCGGGCTTCCCTGTTGGTACCGGATCACCCTGTGGGCAGGTGGCTTTGTGATCATCATCCTGGGTGTGGCTGTGACAGTCTTGGGTGAGTATTATTTATTATTTCATTTATGAATTGCTGTCCATGTGGCATCCTGAAGTGGTTTACCATACAATAAAAGCATATACAGAATGATGGTCTAAATAAAAACAGTTAGCACATCTTCCATTAGCTCCAGCCCATTTGGTCTGGCCCCCTCTCCAGAACCCTCCTTCTCCCCCCACCCCAGTGGTTTCAGTTGGCTGGGTTGGTGTGTATGGAGCACCCTTTACAAGTCTGGTGCATGGCCTTGTTCTGTGTACTCCCATGAGCTTTCTTCAGGGCCATACACCTTCCACAAAATCAGGTGTTGAAAGTTCTTCGCATTGTGGAGTCTAGAATTTGTTCTACTTCATACTCCCCCTCTCCTTCTACCATGACGGGAGGCGGAGGTGCTTGTCTAGGTGCCTGGTAAGGGTGTGCGGGCACAACAGGCAACAAAACTGATCTGCGGAAGATGGGGTGAATCTTCATGGATACAGGCAATCGAAGCCAGAAAGTCACAGGGCTGATCTGATCTACAACTTTAAATGGGCCCACCCTCTGTGGCTCCAATTTCTTGCACCTGCCTTTCTGTGGCAAATCACGTGTCAAGAGCCATACCTGATCTCCCACCTTAATCTCGGTGCCAGGTATTCTGTGTGCATCAGCCAATCTCTTACAGGCTTCCTTAGCGCAATCCAAAATTCTCTTTTAGCAAACTCTGTATTCCTGTCAGTTCTTCTATGAAGTCTTCTGCTGCCGGCACTCACAGGGAGTCGGTCGGGGATGGGAAGGTGCGAGGATGGTATCCATAACTGGCAAAGAAGGGGGCCTGCTGTGAGGAAGCATGAAGAGTGCAATTGTATGCAAACTCAGCCAAGGAGAGATTGGATACCCAATCGTCTTCCTGGTAGTTCACATATTCTGATTATCTGTCAATTGGGAGTAGATTGACAGCTGAGGAGAAGTAATGTCAGTTGGGAAAGTCAGGGAGGGAGGGAGGTGTGAGGCAAACAACTCCCAAAGCTGAGGTGAAAAACGGGTATCTGAGGCCTGAATAATAAGCTGTTCTTCCCCCTTATGTTAATAATAGTTTGCTGGTGAATATCAGAAGAAGGGAGCTGGTGGCTGTGTTAGACCAAGTTGCTGCCCCAGATAAAGATGGTAACAGGAATAAAATGGCAGAAGTGTGTCACCATTGTCTTATCATAGTGTGTCACCATCTTCTTCTCTCATTCCTTGGCCTCTATATTTTGATTTTGTGCCTTAACGTTATGCCTACTCATTTAACTGGCTTTCTTTGTTTTGCGGGGACAGCTTTTCAGTTGGAAGCTGACAAGGGAAAAATTCTACTGAGCAATGGTGGATGCAATGCCTCAACAGACAAGTTTCGGGCTTCCCTAAGACACAACTTCTGCAATCAAAATCAGTATAATTCCTCAGGTAGAACTGATATATTGTACTGCTGTCTCTTTCAAGCATAGTAATTGTATTAAGATCTTGCTTTCAGTTCACATCTATGTTGTTTTGAGGCATAAAACCTTCTGTAAAGAAATTACCGTATTTTTCGCTCTATAAGACGCACCAGACCACAAGACGCACCTAGTTTTTGGAGAAGGAAAACAAGAAAAAAATATTCTGAATCTCAGAAGCCAGAACACCAAGAGGGATTGAAGCGCAGTTAAAGCAGCAATCCCTCTTGCTGTTCTGGCTTCTGGGATAGCTGCGCAGCCTGCATTCGCTCCATAAGACGCACACACATTTCCCCTTACTTTTTAGGAGGGAAAAAGTGAGTCTTATGGAGCAAAAAATACGGTAATTTCATTCATTGAAATTCATTCATTTCATAGACTCATAAAATTGTAGAGCTGGAGGGAACCCCAACGGTCTCCTTGCAATGCAGGAATCGCAGCTAAAGCATCCCTGACAAGATGGCCGTCCAGCCTCTGCTTAAAAACC
The DNA here is from genome assembly GCF_965113315.1 of Podarcis vaucheri. NCBI lineage: Eukaryota > Metazoa > Chordata > Lepidosauria > Squamata > Lacertidae > Podarcis > Podarcis vaucheri. The sequence continues at coordinate 116,292,346 of NC_138760.1, read as the reverse complement.
TCCAGGGAAGGAGAGTCCACAACCTCCCATGAGAGACCGTTCCACTGTCAAACAGCTTCTAATGACAGAACGTTTTTCCTGATAATTAGTCAGAGTCTCTTTCCTTGTAACTTGAATCCATTGTTTCAGGTCCAACCCTACTGAGCAGGAAAAAAACAGGCTTGCTCCATCTCCCGTGTGGCAGCACACATTCCAGCTTGTCAAAATCCTTCTCAAATTGTGGCACCTAGAACTGGACATGGTACTCCAGGTGGTGTTCTCATAGTTTGGTGGCAGAGCACCGATCTTGGATGCAGAAAGTCCCAGATTCCATACCTGGTGTCTCAAACTGCTGATGGTCAGTGTAGACAAAATTGAGCTAGATGAACCCCATGATCTCCCTAAGAATAAGGCCACTCCCTATGGTCCTGAATCATCAAGCATTGTTGGCTTCATTCTAGAGCTAACTTCACACTCAACTCTGGCCATTGCCTTTCTCACTAAGAGCCAGGTGAGGGAGGGGGACCCACCCATCTGCCCTCTGGCGCAAATCCACTTCCTTGGTTATACCAAGAACAGTATTTCAGGCTATTAACTCACCTGGCTAGTTCAACAACGGACTAATCCAGGCACCTCCAACTTTGATGAGTTTCAGAGAGTCCCCTGCAAACCATCAGTTTGCTGGACAGCTTCACTCAGCCTAGAGACGCTGGATCTTGACCGTTGCAGAGCACATACGTTTTTCACAATCAAAATGGAGGCCCAGTCATAATCGTTAAGTGTCTTTCCTTCCACAGATAATTCCCCTTGCAAAGTGTGCCCTATGCAATGGCAGCTCCACAGGGACAAGTGCTACTGGCCATCAGACTATATGAAAACCTGGAATGAGAGCCAACATGACTGTTCAACAAGGGATTCTCAACTGCTTGTCATCCAAGACAAGGAGGAGATGGTAAGGGGACAATTGCATATGCATTCCACAAATGATAATGCATTCCACAAATTCCATTAAGTTTAAATTTCCTGTCCAATCAGAACACTTTGTTTCCCTCACCTCATTTCCTTTTAAGGCACTTTAAGTATATACTGTGCTGCCTCTCTGTGGTTGGTCTAAACTTACAAACGTATATGAGCACGTGTAATAACTACCATCATTAACAAAGAGTGCCACGTGATTGGCCAACAGTTTAAACAAAGGAGCTTTCCTCGTTGTTTGCTAGAATTTTATTTCAGGATTCAATTTCACCTCACTCCAGTACCTCACATAGTCCAACCACATTCCGAGGATGCTCAATATTTGCATTAATATTGGATGCCCCCATCTCCGCTACAGCCATGAGCAGAGGATCCTGCCACCATCTGTACGGCTCTCTGGTGGCGCCAGCGGCAAACCGCTATGTACAATGCATGCGCGGTGTCGCACTCATGTGCTGTGCGTAGCGATGCCACACATGCGCTGTACATAGTGGTTTGCCACCGGCGCCACTGGAGCACCGAGCGGACGGTGGTGGGATCCCTCTGCCGCCAGCAGGAGCCGCTTATGGCGAGCTGGGGGGCCCCCTCCCAGTCTCCCTCCCTCCCTGGCTCACTGTAAGCGGCTCCCGCTTTGCCGCTATACAATGAGACAGGGAGGGAGGGAGATGGACAGGAGCCATGGCCAGTTCATCAGTGTCTAGAGAAGGCCTTGGGGAGCTTGACTAGTGAGAACCAAAGCAGAATTTGCAAGCAAATCCCTGTAACTGTACCCCAAGTCCTCTTTTTATTTAGGAAGACTCTTTAGGAAGGTGAGGTTGGTGCTAGAGCAGTGGCAGAGGAGGAGCTGGTGTTCCCCTCGTTCCCCCCCCCCCATTCCACATGGCCTTTCAGCGGCTTTCCCCCATGGATGCTTTAAAGCGTGTTTGGAGGCTTTTTCAACGGTGTTCCCACTATATGCAATTTCACTTCAATGCACAGTTCCTTGCAACGTAACCCTTGTGTAAATGGGGAGGCCTGCATTATAAATGCTTAATGCTGCTTTGATTACTGTTCTTGGTGAATGTTTCTTTATAATTAATATCAACTTCCACATTTTACTACTTTATTTTATTTTAGTGTAAACTATATTCTGAAGTTATCAACTTGAATATATATATATATATATATATATATATATATATATATATATTCACATTCTCATACAGGATTTCATAAAAAGCATTACAAAAGAATCAAATTACTGGATTGGACTCTCACGATTACAACTGGAGAAGAAATGGATGTGGATTACAGGCTCCCAGCTTGATCAGAGTCTGTGAGTTGTTATTGTTTTCAATCTAAGCAAAAATTCACACACTTTTAGAGCTAAGATTATCTTGGTGTGCAACTGAGGCATTGGTTTTTGCACTGGTTCCAATTAAGTTGCCAGCATTTTCATGTAAAGAGAGGGGTCGCTAGGAACTGATATTAGACATGTTGCCAAATTCCACATTTAATTTGCACTGTATATTTAAGCAAGTGTTTCTCTTGCCTCTTTATAAGCTAAAGTTTTAGTAGGCTAAGGGAAAAGATTGCAAAAGATTTTTTCCCCTGCTTCTTCTATTGGCTGCTGAGAAGATTTCCTCATGTGACTCCTGAGAAATCGGGAAAGGTCTGGGGTGGCAAGTTTCCATTCCATGAAGACTTGGGCGTAGTTCTATTTTCATTTTTATTCACTGGCTGTCTCACTCCCCACTCATGGTCTCAATTGAAGTGCCCCCCTTGCTCCACAGCACTGGTTCCTTGGGGGAAGGAAAAATCCTTAGGGGCATGAATGGAGCATTTCCCCTTACAGTGGTACCTCGGGTTACAAACACTTCAGGTTACAGACTCAGCAAACCCAGAAGTAGTACCTCGGGTTAAGAGCTTTACCTCAGGATGGGAACAGAAATTGCGTGCCAGCAGCAGTGGGAGACTCCATTAGCTAAAGTGGTACCTCAGGTTAAGAACGGTTTCAGGTTAAGAACGGACTTCCGGAACCAATTAAGTTCTTAACCTGAGGTAAGATAAAGGTAAAGGGACCCCTGACCATTTGGTCCAGTTGTTACTGACTCTAGGGTTGCGGCACTCATCTCGCTTTATTGGCCGAGGGAGCCGACGTTTTTCCGCAGACAGCTTCCAGGTCGTGGCCAGCATGACTAAGCCATTTCTGGCGAACCAGAGCAGCACACGGAAAGGCCATTTACCTTCCCACCGGAGTGGTAGCTCTTTATCTACTTGCACTTTGACGTGCTTTCGAACTGCTAGGTTGGCAGGAGCACGGACCGAGCAATGGGAGCTGACCCTGTTGCAGGGATTCGAACCGCAGACCTTCTGATCGGCAAGTCCTAGGCTCTGTGGTTTAACCCACAGTGCCACCGATGGTACCAGTGTATTTATAAGTGCTGTATGGAACCACAGTGGCAGGGAGCGGAGGAGTAACTCTTCCTACTTCGCTCACAATCTCAATCACTGCCTCCCCAGCATTGATAATACAAGGAATTCCGGAGGCTGTTGTGGAGAGTCTTGCACAGAGCAGCTGGTGAAGTTTTTGAAAAGTGAAAGAATGGTAGAAAATCCTCATGCTCCTTGTCCTAACCAGTGACAACACCCTTCTCCATTGAATTCTTTTTAAAAAACCTAACCCTGTTTCTATTTTCAGAGCTTTCTTTCTCTCTTAACACACACAAATGGTTAAAAGAAAGTATGCCCCGGTCCCTGGTGGAGCATCCCTCACTGCTGCAATCCTCCTTCCCAGGCCCCAAACTAAATTGGTCTTGGTGCAGGAAAAGGGGGAGATGGTGCTGCTCCCACTATCAAGCTCAGCATGACTTTCTTCACTCTCTCCACTTTGATGCTACTCATCCGTGTTTGGAGGATTCAAATACATACAACCATTTTGGGAACACTCATGCTTTCTGTTAAGAACATGAAAAAATAGTTGTAACAGACTTCAGTCCAGATGTACCTTTTTCTTCCACAGATTTCCAGAACCAAACTACACTGAAGGAAACTCTTGTGCCGCCATAAAATATAAAGTCACCTCTGAACGCTGCAGTACTGTATTTAGATGGATTTGCCAGAAAGACCCTCTCCTACTCTGATATTTTAGTTTGATAAATGCCATAATTATGTGGGTTTTTGTTATTTGCTAGGAACACACAATAAAAATGTCATTGAGTCACTGAGCAGATTATGTAAAGGTATTATTCTGTTGTCATCAAAATACCTCTTTGTGAATTCCAGAGGCAGCACACCTAAAATGGAATTCTAAGTCAATTTATTTTGGTTACTAAAAGATTAGTTTTAAGTCACAATTGAGGATCAGCTGTAGAATTTGACAGTGCAAAATAATAATAAACAGGGAGGGTGCCACTGCTGAGAAAGCCCTCTGGCTGGTTCCCTGTAGCTTTGCTTCTCGCAGGGAGGGAACCGCCAGAAGGCCCTCAGAGCTGAATCTCAGTGTCTGGGCTGAATGATGGGGGTGGAGACATCTCAAGGAATGGGTGCAGCTGTGTCAGGCTTCAGGGAATTGGCTTTCCCCCCCCCCCCCAGCAGTAGATAAACAGAACAAAGAGAAAGGAGTCTCTTAGCAGTTAGAAACTTTAATGATCACAGCGAGAGAACAAAGAATCCATTCCTAGGAATGAAGGTGCTCCCAATTAAGGGTCCCTCCCACTTCCTCCCTAGTCACCCACGTCACTACCATGTCTTGCATCCTGTTTTTGGAACCACTGTGCTTTCTGTGCTGCCACCTTATCTGCTCTTCTTGACCTTGGACTGAGCGAATGAATGCTTTCAAGTGACAGTGAATCTGATAGCTCTCTTTCTCCCAGTGCTTCTTCTCCTAGCTGTTCCCCATCCAGTATTTCCCAGCTTCTGCCTTCTGAACTATGTCCCTCTGCAAACCACTGTTCCAAATCTATACTGTCCACCTGCTTCTGGGAAGATTCAGGAGCAGGGGAAGGGGGGATGCCACCATTCCCCCTCAGCACAGTCCCTGGCAAGCTGGTGCACTAGATTTAACTGGGCAAATGCACTTTTGGCCACACCAGAGATCTGGGCATCTAGGCACAAGGCTGAGTCCAGGAAGTTGGAAATCTATATGCAGATGACACCCAGATCTATCTTTCTGTTCCATCTGAATGAGGAGAAGCAGCTGAGATGTTAGACTAGCACTTGAAGGTGCTGATGGGCTGGATGTGTTGCAATAAACTGAAGCTGAATCCTGAAAAGATGTGTGTCTCAGGTCTCAGGTCCAGGAGGTGGGACAATCTGTCCTTGGTGTGCTAGCTATGATCCCTTTTGGACGGTGATGACTTGGCCAATGTACTCCATGCTCTGATAGATTTCAGAACGGATTATTGCAATGCACTGTATGTGGGGCTGCCTTTGAAGACGACGACTCAGAAACTTCTCTTGGTCCAACATGCAGCAGCCAGATTTCTGGCTGTGGTTCTGTATGGATCTCATAGGACCTATGGTGATGTAACTTCATAGCATCACTCAGAAATCTTGCCACATTTTCCACAACGTCATTCCTACAATTGTTCAGCAGATAAGGCACCCTGGAAGAGTCAGTGTGATAAATCCCCTCCTTCAATGAGGGAGCCAAATACTTATCACACATTTTTGCATAAAATGAAATGTGTGTGATGTTTCGTGCCACAGGCATGATCAGTAGCAGTTAGAGGTCTATTCAGGGCACATCAAGTCAGAGCAGTAGCGAGGTGATGTTGCGCCCCCTGGTGCATTGGAAGTTAGGCCCTTAGCTGTGACACCACCAAGGAGAAAGACCTCTCCCTGTAGTCACCTTTCTTGACACAGGGTGGGCATGACAGCAGAGTATCCAAATTCAGATCCTAAGGCACAGGCAGGCTAGAACAGGTGCACGTGTTCTTTTTTTTAGTACTCTCTGAACTTTTTGTTGTTGTTTTTTATAAAGATTTTTATTGGTTTTACAAAGTTTTTTTAAAACAAACAAACATATAAAAAGACATACAAACACGTATAGTTTCATAACCTTTTTTTCATGAACCTCTTTTCTCAGACTCCCCCATACCTCCCCTTTCTGCATCCCAGTGTCCAAAAATTTTTTTGACAACTTCTAAATATTTCTGTCCAACCTCTGTCCTCTTAATCTTTCCTTTAATCTAATCTTATATCGCTGTAGCCCTCTCTTTCTCAAAACCTCGACATTCTAACATTCATCAAGTTTATAATAGTCCTTAAGGTAAATTTTGTTCTAACTGTAGCTTCTTGTCCCACATAGAGATTTCTCAGGAGACAGATGAGGTGATCAGGCACTCCCATTTCTTTAAGAACTTGCCATAGTTTGCTGTGGTCGACACAGTCAAAGGCTTTTGCATAGTCAATGAAGCAGAAGTAGATGTCTTTCTGGAACTCTCTAGCTTTCTCCATAATCCAGCGCATGTTTGCTTTCTTGGGCTCCATGATCAGTGCAGATGGTGACAGCAGTCACGAAATTAAAAGACGCCTGCTCCTTGGGAGAAAGGCGATGGCAAACCTAGACAACATCTTAAAAAGCAGAGACATCACCTTGCCAACAAAGGTCCGTATAGTAAAGGCCATGGTTTTCCCAGTAGTGATGTATGGAAGTGAGAGCTGGACCATAAAGAAGGCTGATCGCCGAAGAATTGATGCTTTTGAATTATGGTGCTGGAGGAGACTCTTGAGAGTCCCATGGACTGCAAGAAGATCAAACCTCTCCATTCTGAAGGAAATCAGCCCTGAGCGCTCACTGGAAGGATAGATCGTGAAGCTGAGGCTCCAATACTTTGGCCACCTCATGAGAAGAGAAGACTCCCTGGAAAAGATCCTGATGTTGGGAAAGATGGAGGGCACAAGGAGAAGGGGACGACAGAGAATGAGATGGTTGGATGGTGTTCTTGAAGCTACCAGCATGAGTTTGATCAAACTGCGGGAGGCAGTGGAGGACAGAAGTGCCTGGCGTGCTCTGGTCCATGGGGTCACGAAGAGTCAGACACGACTAAACGACTAAACAACAACAACAACAAGGTAAATTTTAAATTTCTTCCATTCTTCTTCCGCCGTCTCTTTTCCCTGGTCACGGATTCTGCCGGTCATCTCAGCCAGTGTCATATAGTCCATCACTTTCATCTGCCATTCTTCCAGAGTGGGTAGATCTTGTGTCTTCCAATACTTTGCGATAAGTATTCTTGCTGCTGTTGTTGCGTACATAAAGAAAGTTCTATCTTTCTTTAACACCAATTGGCCGACAATGCCCAAGAGAAAGGCCTCTGGTTTCTTAGGGAAAGTACATTTAAGTACCTTTTTCATTTCATTATATATCATTTCCCAGAAAGCCTTAATCTTCGGGCATGTCCACCAAAGATGGTAGAAAGTACCTTCAGTTTCTTTACATTTCCAACATTTATTATCAGGCAAGTGGTAAATTTTTGCTAGCTTGACTGGGGTCATGTACCACCTGTAAATCATTTTCATAATATTTTCCTTTAAGGCATTGCATGCCGTGAATTTGATACCGGTGTTCCACAACCTTTCCCAGTCAGCAAACATAATGTTATGACCAATGTCCTGTGCCCATTTAATCATGGCTGATTTAACTGTTTCATCTTGTGTATTCCATTTCAGCAGCAAATTATACATTCTTGACAAATTCTTAGTATTGGGTTCTAACAGTTCAGTCTCTAATTTTGATTTTTCCACCTGGAAGCCAATTTTCCTGTCTTGTTTATAGACCTCCATTATTTGGTAATAATGGAGCCAGTCTCGTACTTTAGGTTTCATTTTCTCATAACTCTGTAATTTCAATTTATCTCCATCTTGTTCCAGAATCTCCCAATACTTTGGCCATCCGACCTCCATATTGAGTTTCTTCAGTGCCTTAGCCTCCAAGGGTGACAACCATCTAGGGGTTTTGTTTTCCAACAAATCTTTATATCTTATCCAAACATTAAACAACGCTTTTCTAACAATGTGATTTTTAAAGGCCCTATGCACTTTGATTTTGTCATACCATAAATATGCATGCCAACCAAACGTATTATTAAAGCCTTCTAAATCCAAGATATCTGTATTCTCGAGGAGCATCCACTCTTTCAGCCAGCAAAACGCTGCTGCTTCATAGTACAATTTTAAGTCCGGCAGGGCAAATCCCCCTCTTTCTTTTGCATCTGTAAGTACTTTAAATTTTATTCTGGGCTTTTTGCCCTGCCAGACAAATTTCGCAATGTCTTTCTGCCACCTCTTGAAACAGTCCATCTTGTCAAGAATCTGCAAAGTTTGAAACAAAAATAACATTCTAGGCAATACATTCATCTTAATAACTGCAATTCGGCCTAACATTGACAATTTCAAATTTGACCATATTTCTAGACCTTTTTTAATTTCTGACCAACATTTCTCATAGTTGTCTTTATACAAGTTCAAATTTTTAGATGTCAAGTAAACCCCTAGGTATTTCACCTTAACCACTGTCAAACCTGTCTCTTCTTGAAATTTCTCCTTCTCCATATCTGTTAAGTTTTTTCCTAAGACTTTAGTTTTTTGTTTATTCAGTTTAAATCCGGCTACCTGGCCAAATTGTTGAATTATCTCTAACACTCTTTTCGTACTAGTGTTTGGCTCTTGTAAAGTCAATACTAGGTCATCTGCAAATGCCCTTAACTTGTAATGTTTAGCTCCGACCTGTACACCTTTAACCTGCTGGTCATTTCTAATCATATTCAGCAATACCTCCAGAACCGAAATGAAAAGCAATGGGGAAATTGGGCACCCCTGTCGTGTTCCTTTTTCTATCTTAAGTTCCTCAGTTATCACATTATTTACAATCAGCTTGGCTTTTTGTTCAGAATATATCGCACCCATACCGTTCTCAAATCCTTGGCCCACCCCCATCCCATGAAGATTCTTTTTCAAAAAGTTCCAAGAAATATTGTCAAAGGCTTTCTCCGCATCCACGAAAATCAGCACTGCTTTAGTGTTTATATTCACCTCTAACTTTTCCAAAATGTCTATTATATTCCTTACATTGTCTGATAGGTGCCTTTTTGGGAGAAAGCCTGCTTGGTCCTTATGAATCTTCTCCATCAACACTCTTTTAAATCTTTTTGCCAAAATGTCTGCAAAAATTTTATAATCCACATTAAGTAATGATATTGGGCGGTAGTTCTTCAGTTGAGTCTTTTCAGTCTCTGTCTTTGGTATGAGTGAAATATACGCTTCTTTCCACGATTCAGGTGCCTTTTTTCCTTCCAGGATCTCGTTACAGACTTCCTTCAACGGTTGAACCAACCACTCCTTTAAAGATTTATAATATCTGGAAGTCAGTCCGTCTGGCCCTGGAGATTTGCCCAATTGCATATTCTGAATGGCACCCTCTATCTCTTGTTCTGTTATTCTCTGGTTTAAATCCACCTTGCTTTGATGAGAGATTTTTTGTAATCCATATTTGTTAAGGAATTTATCTATATCTTCTTCATTTTGTGGTCCTTGAGAATAAAGTTTTTTAAAATAGCTCAAAAAGCAATTTCTAATCTCATTAGGTTTAGATATGTTCTTTCCATCCACTTCTAGGCTTGTAACTGTATTTAATTTCTGCCTTTTCTTCAATTGCCATGCCAGAAGTTTACCACATTTATCTGCCGATTCAAATGTCTTTTGTTTCATTTGCTTTATCTTCCATTCAATCTCTTGATTCATCAATTCCATATATTGTGTTTGATATAACTTGATCTCTCTCAAAATCTCCTGGGACTTTGGTTTTGATCTTAATTTTTTCTCTCCTTCCTTTATCTTTTCCAAAATCTTTTCCTTTTTCTCATTCTGCTTTCTCTTCTTTATTGAGTTTTGTTGAATCAAAAATCCTCGCATCACAGCTTTACTTGCGTCCCAGATCACTCTTTTTTCCACATCGGCCTTTAGATTTATTTCAAAATAGTCCTTTAAAGTTTTTTGGGCCTTCATGTGGATCTCCTTATCTCGAAACAGGGTGTCATTCATCCTCCATCTAAATTGACCAGTTGTTGTAAATTTCATTTCCATCTTCACGGCGTTGTGGTCGGAGCAAGTTTTTGGACAGATTTCTACCTTCTTAATCTTTGGAGCCATCCCACTAGTGATCCAAATTTGGTCAATTCTGGTCCAGGTCATCATTGCTTGGGAGAAAAAAGTTCCCTCTCTCTCAAGAGGGTTCCTTGTTCTCCATATGTCTATTAGGTCCATATTTTCCGTCATTTCAAAGAAGGTCTTCGGAAGTCTCCCTTCCTTGGTGATTGTCAGTCTTTGTGCCTTGTCCATGTTTGTGGAGACCACACCATTCACGTCTCCCATAATTATCATATTGTAATCCAAATAGTCCATCAAAGTTTCATGGAGTTTCTTGAAGAATTCTGCCTTGCCTTCATTTTGTGCATAAATTCCAACTATTAAAATTTTTTCTCCTTGTACTTGTATCTCAACTGCCAGATATCTTCCTTGTTCATCTTTAAACATCATTTTTGGGGCCCACTTCTCTTTTACATAGATCACAACTCCTCTTTTCTTGACTTTGTCCGATGAGATGAATTCTTGTCCTAATCTTTTGTTTATAAGTAATCTCCTGTGTGCTCTGGTTACATGAGTTTCTTGTAAACATATCAAATCCAATTGTTCTCTTTTCAAAATATGAAAAACTTGTCGTCTCTTCAAAGGCATGTTCAGCCCATTACAATTCCAGCTAAGGAATTGCAGGGCCATCTTGTTATTTTTCTGTTACTCCTCCAACAGCTCCAAGTTGTTGCTCTTCCTCTGATGGTGGTGGGTTATGTCCAAACGATAAGTTCAGAATGTCTAGTGCTCTCCTCTGTTCTGCAATTGGATCCACAGTTCCCTTCTGTAGGTCCTCTCTGTTTCTTTCCAAGAATCTCTCTTTATCTTGTATCGTCTTTATTTTCACCTTCTTTCCCTTATACTCGAAAGACAGTCCCTGTGGGAATTCCCACCTGAAGGGGATAGTGTTCTTCTTCAGCAGATAAACCAAATCCTTATAAAAAGCTCTCAATTCCAAAATGTGTTTAGGGATTTCTTTAAAAATCTGTATAGATGAATTTTCAATTTGAAAGGCCTTTTGGTAATGTAATTTTAATATTTTGTCTCTTTCTTCCTTGGATCTAAGGGTAATCAAACAATCTCTCGGAGTCTTTCTGTTCTGTCTTTTGCCCAATCTGAATGCTGTTGTAATCTTAAATTCCTCCTCCTCCAAATCTTCCCAGAAATCAGCGAACTCTTGTGTTAAAAACTCCACGAGGTTATCTCCTTAGTTCTCTGGAATCAGTCTCAATTTCAAATTTCTCTCTTTTCTCTGTAATTCCCACAAAGCCAGAGTTGCGTCATGTTCATGAACCTTTTTAGCAATCGGTTCTAAGTTCTCTTGAGTCTCTCCAGCAATGGCTCTAGCTTCTTCTGCAATTTTGCGTGTTGCAGAATTTTCCTGAACCAGCTTGTTTATAGATTCTGTGTTCAAGTCCAGTCTTGCTGTTAGTTCTGTTAATTTCTGTGTATTTTCTGAACTCTGCTTTGTCAGGGTCTCCAAAGATTGGTTTATCTTGAGTAACGCTTGTGTCACTGCCTCCATGGAAGCAGCTGTCACTTTTTCTTGTCCTGTTGTTCCTATAGGAGTTACGCCTGTGATCGAGCCTCTCTTCTTTTGTTGCTGTTGCTGGTATTGTTGTTGCTTAGCTTTGGCTCTTGTGGTTATCTCTTCTGCTGAGCCACTCATGTCCCAAGGTCGTTTCTCACGGGAACAGTCTCCTGGTGGAAAATTCCACTGTCCTAAGCTGTTACAACTGTTACTTTGGCCCTCTAGGGGGAGCAAATCAAAATGTCCAAGTACGGAGACAAAGAAAGTTTAAAACAAGTATATCAGGAGGCTTGTAAATATATGTTACAACACTTTTTCCAGTAGATACTATTTCAGCCTGCTCTAATATACTGTAGCAGCAAGGTCTAAGAACTTTGTATCAAACAAAACTTCAACCATGTAGCTTTCCCAGAAGTTTAAAGGCAGTTCAGTGCCCTGTTGCCTTATTTAGCAGTCCGTTTCAGGGTATTGAGGCAGCAGAAGACTTTTTCTTTTTCCTTTAAATAAATCATGCAGTTCTTAATGTCCCTTTTTCCTCCCCTCTGCCCTGCTAGCTAGAGGGGAGGTCTAAGTCCAATGTCAGATTTAAACAGTCAAAGGATGTCTCTTACGGATGCAGCTTTAAAATTTCGTTGTTTTAACAGTCATGCAGTCGGGGGAAGGCAGACTTCCTTAATTTTTGCCTTCCCCGTTTTCAGCCAAATTTTCAATTTAAAGAAGTTCCAAATTATCGTTCCTTCTTACTCACGAGAATTTCAGTCCAGATTTACAGGAAGGAATCGGCGCTCTCCGTCAATGGCGACGCGGCTTCACTCTGCGGGCTGGGTAACGACTCTCAGCACCGCGCTCTCCCGATGCCGTTCCAGAGCCTTTAAAAAGGCTCTTTCTGCGGTAGGGGGGCGCTTCTGGTGCCCACCGAATCTCCTTGTTCACAGGCTTCCGCGCCTGTGATTTTAGGGGTCCCCCGCTTGCCGTAGCGGGTCAGACCCGAACTCGCAGAGCAGTCCTCCTCCGGAGCTCGGAAAGAGGACCGCCATTAACGCTGGCGCCGACCGGAAGTCCTCTAGTACTCTCTGAACTTTTTGTACCCAGCTGTTGGAAAGCGTCATACCGAGCTGCTTGCCATGCTGGATTTAGCTGAAAACTCTTTTCATGGCAACAGCAGAATAGCACAAAGACCTTTTATAAAGTCAAAAATACAAGGAAGAATTCTGGATCGCTCCAAGGCTTGCCACAATTTTGTAACATTCTGGTTGGTCCTAATACAGGTTATTTACCTAACACTGCATTTTGGAGGCTTTTAAAAAACTAAAAATGAACCAACAGGGCTCCCTATGCTTTTTTAATGTGTCGTCCCCCTCACCCCACCGGCGTCAAGGCTATGCAATGATAAACTCTGCCAGTGGAATTTCCGCCTGTCCTGCCCTAGTTAAAAGGCAAAGAAGCCTGGATGGTGGGGCAGAGGCTGTTGGGGGAGAAGAGGGGGCAGCAGAACACAAGAAAGGAGGTGCATATATACGTGCTCAGCCTCAGGATCGTGGGATTTTGGGGGGCAAAAGATTCCTAGCACTGCAAGTGGGTTGGACTAGATGACCCTTGTTAATGGAGGAATCCGAGGGCTCCCTTGGACAAAAACAAAGACACCAACCAGGACAATTTGGAGCAAAACAGCAACCTGTAGGCTTGGCCTTTAGTGGAAAATGTCGCGACAGGAGTCCCACCCACAACAAGATGAAGCAAGATGGAAGTCCCGAAGAAAAGAAGACTCCAACTTCTATTAGCTACTAATCCCCCATGCCACACCCCTTAGACTACATTACAACTACATCATTGATACATCACAAAAAGGAGGGGTCGAGGGAGGAGTGGTGGAACCTGGCTGGTTCCTCCTTTCCCTCTCCCCATGAGTCATTTCCAGAGGACAAAGGAGAGTTGGCAGTTTCCTGCCTCCAGAGGGAAGATCTGATCATTGTCCTTTGTTTCAGTCCGTGTAGAATCCACTCCCATATTGAAGTCCTTTGTGACCCTGATGGTCATCTGTCTGAGACCATCAAGGTTGTCATGCCAACTGGGTAGGACTCCTGAGTACATGTTGGTACGCTTAAGGGATTATGGCCATCCTGTATCAAACCACCTCCCTTTAATAGCCCTTCCCTCATGGAGCAGAATAAAAGTCGTCCGGTGCAAATCCATTGTACGGTTGATTTACTATGAATTTATAACAGAAACCCTTCAGAAGTTTAAAGCACTTTCACTTGTCGGAAGCATCTTGATACATTTTTTAAAAAAATAAATATTTATTAGGGTTTTACACAAAACATAGGTTTACAAAATAAGATTTACAAAAATCATAAGTTCACAAAATAAGAAAAAAGACGATTTAAAAACAAGACTTAACAAACTAAAAAAAAAACCACACACATAAAAAAGGGTATAGGGAAGAAAAAGAAGCTAATGACTAAATATAAAGAAAGAAAGAAAACCATTTAAAAATAAATCCATCTTTCAATAAAATTTCGACTCATTTCCTTATTTCCTTGACCTCCTCACACCTCCCCTGTTGTATTCCCGTTTAGAAATCCTTTCAGCAAATCCTTACCCTCTATCGTTTATCTTTACTCAATATCTTAACCTATTATAACTATGTATTTTCAACCATTGTCAATCCATATTTGCATACTCTTGATAATCTTTTTACCTATACCACTTATTTTCAATCCAACATCATTTTAGCATTCATTGGTTTTATAGTATTTCTGCAAATAGTCTTTAAACTTCTTCCAGTCTTCTTCCACCGACTCTTCTCCCTGGTCTCGGATTCTGCCAGTCATTTCTGCCAGTTCCATATAGTCCATCAGCTTCATCTGCCATTCTTCCAGTGTGGGTAAATCCTGTGTCTTCCAGTACTTTGCAATCAGTATTCTTGCTGCTGTTGTTGCATACATAAAGAAAATTCTATCCTTCTTTGGCACCAATTGGCCGACTATGCCCAAGAGAAAGGCTTCTGGTTTCTTCGAGAAGGTATATTTAAATACCTTTTTCATTTCATTATAGATCATCTCCCAGAAAGCCTTAATCTTTGGGCACGTCCACCAAAGGTGAAAGAATGTATCTTCCATTTCTTTACATTTCCAACATTTGTTATCGGGAAAATGGTAGATTTTTGCAAGCTTGACTGGTGTCATGTACCACCTGTATATCATTTTCATAATATTCTCTCTTAAGGCATTACATGCCGTAAATTTCATGCCTGTGGTCCACAACTGTTCCCAGTCAGCAAACATAATGTTATGTCCAACATCCTGTGCCCATTTAATCATAGCAGATTTGACCGTTTCATCCTGAGTGTTCCATTTTAACAGCAAGTTATACATTCTTGAAAGTATCTTAGTTTTGGGATACATCCTGATACATTTTGATTGGATTAGTGATGGACAATTAAATCCGGAAGCATTGCATTAACAGCTGTCAAAACCATTGAGAAATAGGTGCAGTCCCTGCAGTACCTGCGTAGCTGCCACAAGGGGCACTGTTTGGTAACGCTGATTGAATGAAGCGGTAGCCCATTTGCCTAAGTTCAGGGAACCGGTCAACCCAGTCAAAGTATGGGGGGAAAGGGGGTTTTATAGAAGCGAGCTGTCAGTTCAAGCGCTTCCTTATTTACGGAAGGCTTTTCGGGAATGTCTCTCTAAAAGGGACATCCCCAGGGTCGGGAGTGGGTGAGAGGGGTGTGTGTGTGTGTTGTGCTTGTGCAGAACTGGATTGGTGGGGGATCTCTCCTGCTACACCCTCATGGTTCCTTTACCACTCAACCATCCTATGAATTGCCACCAAGGCCCATTCAGGGGACGCCTTGCCACTCTCCCTTCCCACTTCCTCTGAAGCCACACAGCCTGCCTATTCTGCCGGCATGGGTGGGGGAAAGGGAGCTGAGGAGGCCGGTGGGAGGAGACGCACTGCCACTGCTGCCGGCTGCTGAGTGAGCTTCTCTCACCATCTTCTGCCCTGTCGCCGTCCCCTCCTCTCCCTTCTCGGCTTCCCCAGCTGAGCCCTGCCTCTCAAGCCAGGCTGCGTGGAGGCAGAGCCCACTGGTACCATGTGCTGAAGGCGCTGGGTGCTGGCTAAGCCCAGCCACATCTCCCTCTTCCCCTTCCTCCTCTTCCTGCTGCTGCGCTTGAGAGGGATCCTGCTGGGCCCTATGGCCACAGTGGCCACAGTGGCGGAGCGCCTGCCCCCCTGCCTTTGTCGCCTGCGCAAAGGGACTTCTACTGGCTCTGCTCACTCGTAGTGGGAGCTAAATACAGAACAATCTTCTTTAATTGGTGGGCAGGGAGAATAAGAATAAGAATAATAAAAAAAATTATTTGTACCCCACCCTCCCCGGCAGGGGCAGCTAACTAACACAGTACACATAAAACTAACACAGTACACAAAGTACAAGAACAGGCAATCAATTAATTAAAATACATCTTAAAATCACAGTGGTACCTTGGGTTAAGAACTTAATTCGTTCTGGAGGTCTCTTCTTAACCTGAAACTGTTCTTAACCTGAAGCCGCATGATTTCTGTTCTCATCGTGAAGAAAAGTTCTTAACCCGAGGTAATATTTCTGGGTTAGCGGAGTCTGTAACCTGAAGCATCTGTAACCTGAAGTGTAAGTAACCCGAGGTACCACTGTAGTTCAGTGCAAATTAAAATCTGGGCAGATGGCAGTCCACAGGTAAAACTGAGAGTGGTTAATATTCTACAGGGCCAAATGTTACCACTGGTCTTATAAAGGATAGTCGTGGCAAGCAAATTTTGCGTGCCCCCTCTCGCCTGCATCCCTGGTGGGGGCCCACCTCACCACCCCCTAGCTACGGCCCTGCATCCACTGATGATGATAATGATAAAAAAAATTTTTATTTGTACCCCACCCTCCCTGGCCGGAGCTGGGCTCAGGGTTGCTACCATCATAAAACTAACACAGAAATCCTTTCTGATTTGTGAACTGGTTTGCTGCAGATCCAGGGCTCTTCACGTTGGCCGCTGGAGCTGGCAACACCTTGACGGTTTATGTAAGCACATTCTCCTCCTCCCCGAATTTCAAACCTAAAATATCAAACAGAACATATGTTGAAATAATCATAACAATAATTTTATTATTAATATGCCAACCATCTGACTGGGTTGTTCCAGCCACTCTGGCCGGCTCCCAACAAAATATTAAAAACATAATAAAACATCAAACATAAAACTCCCAATAGAGGGCTGCCTTCAGAAGTCTTCTAAGGGTTGATCTTGGGGGGGAAATCTTGTTCTATTTTAAGATGAGGAGTGATGCTAAGATTGTATAAATTTAAATTGGCTTATGGGTATAACATATTAGGTTTAAATTGGGAATGAGAGCTTGTGGAACCAACTTAGGGAAAGGGGAATACAGTCGGGAGGGGAAGGAGGGAGTCCCAGAAAGAAGGTTATGAAAAGAAGGGTTTAAATTTGTCTTTCTTTTTCTTTCTTTTCTTTATCTTTTCTATTTTTCTTATTCTGTTATTATTGGAAATTTTAATAAATATGATTTTAAAAAAAACAGAAGTCTTCTAAGGGTTGTACAGTTCTTCATCTCCTTGGCATCTGATGGGAGGGCATTCCACAGGGCAGGGGCCACTACCAAGAAGGCCCTATGCCTGGTTCTCTGTAACTTCACTTCTCGTAGTGAGGGAACCACCAGAAGGCCCTCGGAGCTGGAGCTCGGTGTCTGGGCTGAACGATGGGGATGAAGATGCTCCTTCAGGTATACAGGGCCAAAGCTCTTTAGAGCTTTAAAGGTTAGCATCCTAGGGGCCAACTCATAGGTGCCGAGATCCCTTTGGCCCCCCAATAAAATATTTGAGGGGGCTGCCCCCCAAAGTTAATGGGCATTGCCACTCAAATGGTGTGCATGTGTTGCATCTTGTGATCAGTTATATGAGGCAGGTCCAAGCAGGAGATAACCAGAGCATGCAGCACTCTGGTGAGACAGTGCGCAGGCAGGTCTCAGCCGGTGTACCAGATGGAGCCAGCAGAATTGACCTGCGCCTCCATGGACAGATGTGAGTCCAAGATGACCCCAAGGCTGTACAGTTGGTCCTTTAGGGACCCAGTAACTCCATTCAGGACCAGGGAACCCCCCAAAAAACATGCCTGTCCCCTCTCCCCTCTCCCCCAAAACTGTACTTCTATGTTGTTGGAATTCAGCCTCAACCCATTACCCACATTCCATAGAAAATATCCATTGAAATATCCCTGGGAACCAGCAGAAGACCAAGAAGAAGAAGATCGCCAAGCATAGGTGCAGGAAGGCCTTGAAGCAAATTTGCACCTGAAGAAGGCGTTTTCATTCATATTCATATAATACAAATATTCATATTTCAAGGCAGCTTTTCCATCAAAATATTTTCTTTAGAATCTGGCCTAGAAAGAAAACATCAAACTCTCGCTGCACTGTGACTGATGTGTGCTGCTCACCACAAGGCGGAGCGAGAAGGCTTCTGGTCAGTTCCTCAACATTCAGGCAGGCTACTAGTAACAACTGTGAAACTACAAATGTGTCTATGACAGTGGCGTGCAGTGAATTTTTTTGTAGGGGAACAGTTAGGGCAAGTGGCGCCAGCTTGTGACTGGAGCAGGGGTGAGGAACATCTCACAAGTGATGTTGAGACACTGAAATGTCCAGCATCCCGTCTCCATCTCTAAGCCAGGCAAAAGTTTCACAGGCTTTGGGAAGGAGGTGCCAGGCTTTTATACTTCAATACTCTAATTTACTGGGAACATTTAGGGGACTAGCCTCGTCCCCCTAGTCCACTGACCGCAGGTCCCTGGGCTAAGACCAGGAGATTTGTAGCCTTTGTGGAATATATGCAGTGTCTTTTTTCCAGGGGGTACTCATGGGTACTCAGTACCTGCACATTTTTCTTTTGCAAATGTTAAAAGTGTGGCACTTACTAAAATAATTTTGTGCTGAATACTGGCACCTTATTTTCTATATATATTAAAAGCACTGCATATGTTGCTCTTCAAAAAACATCTGTCTGGGCAAGCATTCCTTGAGTCGAACTATTTTAACTGTAACACTGTTTTAAAGGGCTTGTTTATTACACATTTTCATTGTGGATGCTCACCAGTTATTGAAAATGGTGCCATTGATCCATTTCCAAGGCTCCTGGTCATTCATCTTTTGGAGACCAATCCAGTGGTCAGCAGGACCTTTGTGTCGTCTCAAGAAGCTCTTAATAAAGAAAAGAAGTGTCAATACATTTCCAACCCTCATCCAAGTGTAGAATCAACTCCATTTGGGGCTGCAGACTGTGTTCTGTATCTTTCCACTCACCATTTCCTCTTGGGAGTCAATCATGACCAAAGAGGCATTGAAAGAGGCACAGTAATTCTGGCTAGAAGTCCAATTTCTGTCACTGTCCGAAAAATAGTAGCATTTCCTTTGGTAGCCAATCCAGCCGTCTGGACAGCACTCAGTTGGAGTGGAAGGAGAATGTAGGGCGGTTGGCAATACTGCACTTGTCCCTAGAAAGGTATCAGAAAGTGAGACAGATCACTATCTATAGATTATAAATAGTCCTACCCAAAATAAAGGTCAGGCAATGTACTCCACTCATCAACATTATATCTGTGTGCTGCCTTTCCACAAAAGGAATCCTGCTCAAAGCAGCTTGCAACAAAGAAAATAAGAACACACCTCAAGCACTATAAGGACAATCACATACAAATATAGTATAACAACGTAATTGCAAATACACCACACACAAAAACTGTGTGCAGGAGGTCTCCAGTCAACCCCCATCATCTCCAGGTGGGGCTGGATAAGGGTGGGGAAATGAGGGTAGGAGGGAGGGCAGACAGCCCAGTGCCCATCTCTGCCCACAAACTCAGGAGCTTGCAGGACATAGAGCAGCTTCTCTTGTGGCTCAACCATAGATAGTCAACCTCAATCGACTATCCATGAAATACAGAGCTGGGGTCTAGTTGACTCTCCCTGAGAAAGGCCTTTGATTAGAATTGTATCGTACAATTTAAATCACTTGAAATTGTGTGTGTATTGTGTGTGCATATTGGTCTATTATTACAGTACATGAAGTCTACCTTTCCTGAATGTGGGCCCCTATCCACAACTGCTTTCAGGCTACCTCAACTGAACACCAATAAAGCTATTCTAGCTGCTGAGGAGAGGAGATCTGTGAGAGCAGGTGGCCTATAGATAACGTGGCAGAAGTTACAGCAAAATGGCTCTTCACTTACCTGATAAAGCAGTTCTGCTGATGATGATGATGGAAATGATCAGAATGACATTAACCACCAAGCTCACAATTATTACAGTAAAAGCGAGTTTCTTTTTTCCATTATTGCACAAACCTGCAGAGGGAAATAAAGTGTTAATGTGTCCTTGGTTTCAGCAAGATGCCGGACAAGTCCTTCTAGAAACTCCAAAGTAACTGGGGGGCTCCAAGTCTACCCGGGCTTGGGTCGTCCACCCACATTGAAGGTGTGAGTTCAAGCTTGCATCACACCAAGATGTCTTACCACTCAACAGTCCTGATTTATGCGGGACATCCTGGAATTACAGAAGCCAATCCTGGCTTCTGATTGCATCCCAGACTGTCCCATTTTTCAGTTTGAGTCTGACATGTAGTGCAAGTCAGCTGGGGACCAAAAAAAGAAACATCCCAATTTTGGTCAGTGGGATGTTGGAAGAGTATGAGATGAACAAAGTTCACCTGTGGAATCATGAAGCTCATAGGCTTGGTGCCTCCCACCACAAAGTCAGCCAAGTGGTAGGCCTCTGCACATGACTGGTGAGTCACCAGTTATTTATTTTATTAAAAAGTATTCACATGCTACCATCTCCTAAACTATCAAGGTGATGCACAATAATGTTTACTGTATAGGCCTGAATATAAGCCTCACTTTTTTTCCAAATTCTGACCATGAAAAGTTAAAGTGCAGCTTATATTTGCGACCTTACAAAAATGGGCTTGGAGCGAGCATTTTCTCCTCCCCCCCCCCACACAAACCTTTAATTTTAAAGGTTACCCATCCCTTTTAGAGCATCTGAATTGCCCTCAAAACAGAAGTTGAAAGTTTTTGTTGCTGGCAGCATGGAAGTGACAGGAGATCTCTATCCTATGTAGAAACAGAATGGGATATTTTGTTCACGCATCGCAGCAACCTCAAGCGAATAACCTGAAGCCATTTTAATCTTTATTGTAAAACAAACCATTAAGGGCGTACAGTTTAAGCCCTCGTACATTTCTGTATAACATAGGGTTGGTTCCAACACATCACGGGTAGATCCATTAATGTGCAAAACAAAATGCATTAAAATGAATTGTTCAACCAAACAAGATTTCCCTGTGCTAGAAGAAGCTTTATTCATTCAATGCAGGATAGTGAATTTTCAAGCTTGCCTCATGCAAATAAATGGAAGTGAGGAACAGGTTTAAGGATTTAGATTTGGTGGACAGAGTGCCTGAAGAACTATGGGTGGAGGCTCGCAACATTATACAGGAGGCAGCAACGAAAACCATCCCAATGAAAAGGAAATGCAAGAAATCAAAGTGGCTGTCCAACGAGGCCTTACAAATAGCAGGGGAGAGAAGGCAAGCAAAATGCGAGGGAGATAGGGAAAGATACAGGAAATTGAATGCAGATTTCCAAAAAATAGCAAGGAGAGATAAGAAGGCCTTCTTAAACGAGCAATGCAAAGAAATAGAGGAAAACAACAGAATGGGAAGAACCAGAGATCTGTTCAAGAAAATTGGAGATATGAAAGGAACATTTTGTACAAAGATTACCATAATAAAGGACAAAAGTGATAAGGACCTAACTGAAGCAGAAGACATCAAGAAGAGGTGGCAAGAATACACAGAGGAATTATACCAGAAAGATATGGATGGCTCGTACACCCCAGGTAGTGTGGTTGCTGACCTTGAGCCAGACATCCTGGAGAATGAAGTCAAATGGGCCTTAGAAAGCATTGCTAATAACAAGGCCAGTGGAAGTGATGATATTCCAGCTGAACTATTTAAAATTTTAAAAGATGATGCTGTTAAGGTGCTACACTCAATATGCCAGCAAATTTGGAAAACTCAGCAGTGGCCAGAGGATTGGAGAAGATCAGTCTACATCCCAATCCCAAAGAAGGGCAGTGCCAAAGAATGCTTCAACTACTGCACAATTGCACTCATTTCACACGCTAGCAAGGTTATGCTTAAAATTCTACAAGGCAGGCTTAAGCAGTATGTGAACCGAGAACTCCCAGAAGTGCAAGCTGGATTTCGAAGGGGCAGAGGAACCAGAGACCAAATTGCAAACATGCGCTGGATTATGGAGAAAGCTACAGAGTTCCAGAAAGACATCTACTTCTGCTTCATTGACTATGCAAAAGCCTTTGATTGTGTTGACCACAGCAACTATGGCAAGTTCTTAAAGAAATGGGAGTGCCTGATCACCTCATCTGTCTCCTGAGAAATCTCTATGTGGGACAAGAAGCTACAGTTAGAACTGGATATGGAACAACTGATTGGTTCAAAATTGGGAAAGGAGTACGGCAAGGCTGCATATTGTCTCCCTGCTTATTTAACTTATATGCAGAATTCATCATGCGAAAGGCTGGGCTGGATGAATCCCAAGCCGGAATTAAGATTGCCGGAAGAAATATCAACAACCTCAGATATGCAGATGACACAACCTTGATGGCAGAAAGTGAGGAGGAATTAAAGAACCTTTTAATGAGGGTGAAAGAGGAGAGCGCAAAATATGGTCTGAAGCTCAACATCAAAAAAATGAAGATCATGGCCACTGGGCCCATCACCTCCTGGCAAATAGGAGGGGAAGAAATGGAGGCAGTGAGAGATTTTACTTTCTTGGGCTCCATGATCACTGCAGATGGTGACAGCAGTCACGAAATTAAAAGACGCCTGCTCCTTGGGAGAAAGGCGATGGCAAACCTAGACAGCGTCTTAAAAAGCAGAGACATCACCTTGCCAACAAAGGTCCGTATAGTTAAAGCCATGGTTTTCCCAGTAGTGATGTATGGAAGTGAGAGCTGGACCATCAAGAAGGCTGATCGCCGAAGAATTGATGCTTTTGAATTATGGTGCTGGAGGAGACTCTTGAGAGTCCCATGGACTGCAAGATCAAACCTCTCCATTCTGAAGGAAATCAGCCCTGAGGGCTCACTGGAAGGACAGATCGTGAAGCTGAGGCTCCAATACTTTGGCCACCTCATGAGAAGAGAAGACTCCCTGGAAAAGACCCTGATGTTGGGAAAGATGGAGGGCACAAGGAGAAGGGGACGACAGAGGACGAGATGGTTGGACAGTGTTCTTGAAGCTACCAACATGAGTTTGACCAAGCTGCGGGAGGCAGTGGAAGACAGGAGTGCCTGGCGTGCTCTGGTCCATGGGGTCACGAAGAGTCGGACACGACTAAACGACTAAACAACAACAACATATATATAATATTTCAGTTAATGCCATGTCACCAGCATGTAAATATGCCAACACTTGGTTGGTCAGATTAGGATCCTGGAAGAAAGAGGAACCAATATGTTTTGAAAGATATGTTCTGAAGTAGTGTTGCAGAATGCAAAGTTGTGAAGTCAGTTGAGCAGGGGATCTCTGCCAGGGGATTTACACAGTATTGGTTGTTTCTAGATTTGCTGAGAGTTTTATTTTATTTATTTTATATATATCTATATCTATATATATATGTATATGTATATATATATGTATATATATATATATATAATAATATATATATATAAAATATATAAAATATATAAAATAAAACTCTCAGCAAATCTAGAAACAACCAATACTCTCTCTCTCTCTCTCTCTCTCTCATATATATATATATATATATATATATATATATATAAAAATCACCCACTCAAATATAAATGTCAGTATGGTCTACTGTAATGTATACCATTCAACCCAATCAGATGGGCATCATATAACAACAACAACAACAACAACAACAACAACAACAACAACAACGCATTAAAGTGCCACTGTGCTAGTCAATGCTGTGGACCATGCGCCTGCACTTGCAGATTCCTGGTCTCTTCGCTTATCAGAGACTCTCTAGGTCTGTGTGCAGCAGGAATGGGGACCATGTGGTCCCCCAGATGTTTTTGCTCTACACTGGCCATGCTGGCAGGGAGTGATGGAAGGGAGTTGGAATCCAGCAACATCTGGCGAGAGACAAGCTCTCCATTCTTGGTGTACATGGAAGGGGAACTGGGAGAACAGCCAGGAATCTCTCTCCTCAAGGGCAGCCTCACCCCCCTTCTCCTTATGCATGCCTGCGTGAGGAAGGATAGTTCCATCTGAGAGAGGAACTAAGAAGAGTCGGAGAAGCCTCCCTCGATTTTAACACAAGTGTCTATGCACCCATCCTTTTCCAATGGTTTTAAATTGCCTGAATAGATTAGCGTCTCCATGAATTTGATTAGTTGGCCTGCATTCTGCAGCTCTCATCCCAGCAGCAAATCCATAACTTTTCTGACAAACTCATGCCTTTCTCATCAGAACTCACTTACCGTATGGAAAATGGCCTGGTTTCGGAGAGACTTCTCTTGCTTGTTTGGTGCTTCCATTAATTATGATTCCACTACATTCCGCATTCTCTGCTGCATCTGGATTCATGGGGAGCATTTGCTCTGTCTTTTCAGTTTCAGAGAAACCCATCTTTTCCTTCTCCCAGGAGGATCCACAGACCTCACAGTAAATGCTACTCAGCTCTAGTTACACAGAGTTTTAGAATTTCTTGAGATATAGTATGTTTTCCACTTTGTTTTGTCTTCGTGACTCCTTTTATTCCCAATGAAACGAAAGCCTCTTCAGAGTCTGAAGCATCAATTCTGTGCTTTTGCCACACAAAAATTCATCACAACATCAGTTTTTGCCATAGCATCAACGTACCAAGATTCCTCTGTGGAGACAAAATTACAGAGCAGAGAAAAATAAATCATTTCTCCTTGAAGTCTATAAAGGTGCAGTTTTGCTTCCATACTAGTATAGTCCCCCCAAAAAGCCCTAAAGGTGATCTTACATATACTAATTTACAGAGCTGGAAAATTCATATATGAAATATTTTTTCTTTTTAGTCTAAATGATTACAGTAATATTTCTACATCTACTTGATGAAATGAAAGCATTGAGAAAAGTAAAAGGGAGCAGTCATTGTATTATATTTTCCCCCAGTCTCCTCCTACCCAGCTCCTCCTCCTCATAAGCCTTATGAGGAAATGTCACTCTCCTCTGCACACGTTCCAGTTTGTCAACATCCTCCTTAAATTGTGGCGTGCAGAAATGGACACAGTTGGTTAATCGGAGTCATCACTGTAGTCACAACAGGAAAACCTGTTTTCTACTTTTCCACTTCCTTTGCAATCTCACAATTTCAGCTCTTCGGGATTGAGGGTCGGGAAATTCTACGCTTTCCAGAGAAGAGCTGTCAATCCTCTGCCTATCTGGCTGCCTGGTATCTACGCCCCTTTCTTGGAAACTCTCTGTGCTTCCCCAAAAGTGTCTCGGGAAACCAATATCTTGGTAGGAAGGGGGGGTCTGCTTCCTCCTGCAGCCTGTCAGATTCAGAGTCAGAGCCTGTCTTTCTTCCATTTCCTCCCTCACTTGACTCCACCACACTCCTGACCCACACTTAAGGGGCCATTACCAAGATTTTAGCCCTTGCTGGATCTAGGAATTAGCAGAGTCTCAGGCATGCAGCCTAGCCCCCCCCCCCCAATCTCCTCTGCTGAACTTACAGCAATATCTAATTGGGAAACTACTATGCAAATATAGGACCACCCACTGGCCTGGCATTGAGAAATAGAGAGTAGCAGATGGCTACTGTTAGCTCCCCTCGGTCTCCTCTTTCCCAGGCTAAACATAGCCAGCTCCCCCTCCTCATTAAGCTTGGTTTCCAAGCCTTATGAGGAAATGTCGCTCTCCTCTTCACACCTTCCAGTTTGTCAACATCCTCCGTAAATGGTGGTGCCCAGAAATGGACACAGTGCTCCAGGTGAGTTATGTATTGAAGTTCTCACCCTGGCCACCAGGGGGGTATTGTGTATGTAGTTTTCACTCAGGTCCACATCAGTTAGTTTAGGCCCGAAACCCTGGGTTGTTGTTGTAACAATGTTGACAGCCGGCTGGCTATACAAGCAGGCCAGCTGAGCTGTTCAGTTCAGTTCAGTTCCAGCTTACTATAAAGAACCACTTGGAGAAATCTCTGTGTCATTTGCTATGTCCATCCACAACTTAATAGTGAGGTCTGACCCACTTTAATAAAGGTGTCCGGCACAAAAACCTCCAAACGGATCTGCCTAAAATTTGGCAGGCTTAATCCAGAGAGCCTCATATTTCTGCTAATTTCTTCTACTTTTTTCTGAAGCCTGAACAACAGTACAGTGGTACCTTAGTTCTTAATCTGTTCCAGAAGTCCATTCCAAAACCAAGGCATGCTTTCCCATAGAAAGTAATGCAGAATGGATTAATCCATTCCAGACGTTTAAAAAAAACCTCCTAAAACAGCAATTTATCATGAATTTTAGTATCTAACAAGACTATTGATCCATAAAATGAAAGCAATAAACAATGTACTGCAGTCACACAATCAATCAATCAGTAGCTGAACTGGGTTCCACACAGTCACAAAAACAAAACAAAAAAGAGCCACAAAAGCAAAATAAATAGCAAAATCTGACAGACCTCAGCATAACTCTCAATATAGAAGCGTAACACTCAAATCAGAAGTGTAACACTCAAAATAGAGCATGTTCAGCTTCCGAAAAAGATCATAAGCTGGAACACTTATGTCTGGGTTTGCAGTGTTTGGGTTCCAAGTTGTTTCAGTACCAAGGCGTTTGAGAACCAAGGTACCACTGTATAGCCATTCTTAGATTCCCTATTATATTGAATGAGTTGGTGAGAACTTTGGGTTGCGTTCCTAGCAGTGCTAGGAGAATGTTCTGTCAGCACAAAGATTTCTCCTTGCACAAGGGAACGTTCTCCCCCCCCCTCCCTCATGACGCCCAAATGTATTCTAGCAGTTCCCCCAATCAAACAAAGCCAGCCTTATATTCAGTGCTTTTTTCTGGGGCCACGTGGGAGTACGCGTACCCCTAAACATTTTTTAATCTAAACTCTCCACAGTCATTTGATCCCACCCAGAGTTCGGCCAGGAGAGGGATGGAGGACATAAATTCCCCTTCTTTTCTGGATTTTTTAAAAAAAATAATTTCTGTGGTCCTTAATAATCAGTTCATTCCTTTTTTCTCTTTTTTCTTTTTTGGCAGAAGCACAGATTTTGGTCTGTGGATTTGTGTTTTCCCCTCTGCGTTTCCTTTTTAAAGGAAATTAAAAGCCACCTTTTGGAATACAGCGGTACCTCGGGTTACATACGCTTCAGGTTTCAGACTCCGCTAACCCAGAAATAGTACCTCGGGTTAAGAACTTTGCTTCAGGATGAGAACAGAAATCACACAGCTGCGGCACAGCGGCAGATAGAGGCCCCATTAGCTAAAGTGGTGCTTCAGGTTACAAACAGTTTCATGTTAAGAACGGACCTCCTGAACGAATTAAGTACTTAACCCGAGGTACCACTGTACGTCTTCTCTGCCCTTTCCAGTTACTATATTTATTTTTCTCGATTTCAACTATAATTTTTCTATAGATTTTTTTGAGTCAAAATGAGAGTACCCCTATTTTTTTTAGAAAAAGAGCAGTGCTTATATTATTTTAGAATTTTTTTTCTTCAGCCCCAAACCCTCTCCCCCTTCCTCCTCTCCTTCTCCTTTCCCCAGTCTCCCTCCCCATCTTCCTTCCCCCCCTCCCAATATTTCTCCCTCCTCCAATATAGTATAGAATTCTTCTTTTTACCTTCTGGCAGAATCAATCCAGCGCCAGGTTCTGCAGTGCAGGAACAAGTATCTGCTGCTGACCAAGCCCACAAGAAGCAAAAACAGAGAGAGTTTTCAAAGCGAATGGTTCCTGCTATTTATATTCTCCCCCCTCCTCCCCCTCCTCCTCCTCCTCTTCCTCCCCCTCCCCCGCTTCCTCGTTCTCACCTGCGAAGTCCTTGTCAGCAGTTTCTGACTCCAGCCCCACCCAGTCTTTAATGTCACTCCCAGCCTGAATCTAGAGATGTTTTCAATTGCCCAAGGTCTTCTGCCTTGCTTCAGAGAGCAGTGCAATCCTGTCAGGGGCTGAAGGCAGTCTTGGGCACAAAGTGTAAAAGAATTTTTAGCATGATTTAAAATCAATCGCACAAACAAAGGGCAGAACATCCCAGCGGGGAATGTGATCACCCTCAATGTGCAGAAGGAGAAACAGCTGCTGGCAACTTGGCGATTGCTGAGTTCTGAGACTAACAAGTAACAAACTTACTTGAAGCAAGGGAGGTATTATAGTAAAAGAAAATTAAAAGTGTTATAGTGGCAGGAAAATGCCTGCGGGAAGTTGAAAAGAGCATTGGTTTCTATAATTTTATGTAGCCTCTTGAGGGAGGAATGCATAAGACAATGAGATTTTAAAAATAATGAAAGATCTTAATGTTTTGGAGGCAGCCAATGCGAGGTCTCACAAAAGATGGCAAGCATTTAGGTGCCCCAAATCTGCTCCATAAAAAATGGTTAAGTAGCAGAAAGCAGTAAGAATTCATTATTTTTTGAAAGTAACAAACCTAAGCTACTCATGCACAGGAGAGTCTCTGCCTTCCCCAACCTGCGAATCATATAATTCGTACAACAATTGATTGTGAAAAACCTCAGAGCGATTTACAAAAAGATTTTTTAAAAAAGTGAGAAAAAACACAACCCTTATTTAAAACATACAAAAGTAAAAATATTAAAGCAGATTATAATTACATCATCTTTCTAAACAACTGGTAGGCTTTTGTACACAAGAATGTTTTTAGCTGGCGCCAAACTTGACTATACAGGCTTGTTGCCAGCAGCTGCTACTAAAACTCATTTCCTAGAAATTCTGTTAGCTGGTTTGAAGCCAACAGGGGAAGTCAGAACTAAAAGGGGTGGAAGTTCCCTTGGCACAAAGACTGTAATTTTATAAACACCTCTTATGTCTATTCTTCTTTGTCTTTTCTTCAAAAGAAAAAAAAAACGCTATGCAAAAATCGCATAGAAATTCTTTTTCCTCTCTGGCTAGCTCTCCTTCTCATCCTCTTCCTGCCAGGGAGGGGAAGGAGGGTCAAAGTAGACTCCCGCCAATGATAGCGGCAGGAGAAGCCGCTGGCCGTTGAAGCCTTGTGGCCGCTGCGTTCAGCTCTACCCCCACTCCCCCTCCTGCTTCTCTGCCATCCCCTCCCCACCCACAAAGGGAACTGGCCCCACAGCAATTAGTCATCTATTTCCCTCCCAATCTGAAGGTGAGCTGATCAGATTGAACATTAACAAGAACACAGAAGGTTGTAAAAGGTTGAACACTGAAGAAAGTGAAAAATTGTTGCCTTTGGACTTGAAGGTCTTAATGGGATACCTGTTCTTAAATGGCAATGTGTACTAACTACTATCTGAAGAAGTGTGCATGCACACGAAAGCTCATACCAATAACAAACGTAGCTGGTCTCTAAAGTGCCACTGGAAGGAATTTTTTTATTTTGTTTTAACTACGATCTTATCACTTCTGCTTCTGCTGAGTAGGATCCTTGACTTCTGCCTCAATGTGGAACAAACAGCCTAAAGATCAACTTAGCCAGGAGCCTGAAAAAGCTGTTTCAAACTCATTAATCCGTAAACATCAAGCTTTGAACCCAAAATACAGTTTAGGTAAAGGTAAAGGGACCCCTGACCGTTAAGTCCAGTCGTGGTCGACTCTGGGGTTGCGGTGCTCATCTCGCTTTATTGGCCGAGGGAGCCGGCATACAGCTTCCGGGTCATGTGGCCAGAATGACTAGGCCGCTTCTGGTGAACCAGAGCAGCACAAGGAAATGCAGTTTACCTTCCTGCTGGAGTGGTACCTATTGATCTACTTGCACTTTGATGTGCTTTCAAACTGCAGTCAACGCTAGGGTTTTTCCATGCAGGAAAATCTCCAGGACTTTCATAAGCAGTGCTTTATTCCTGGGGGTACGCAGGGCTACGCATACCCCATAACATTTTGTGAATCTAAGTTTGGCCTCATTGAGGGGCAGTATTTCAATATGTGAAGGAAAATGAACATTTTGGGGGGGGGAGCACTGCTCATATGCATACTTACTCAGCAGCATTTCTGCTTGAGTAGTACCTGTGTAGTTATTCCGGCTCAGCACTGCTCTGGAAAGGTGAAACACAGTGGGTAGAATTGGGTATGTGTCAAGGTGATCATTCCATCAGCACAAACATTTTCAGATGGAATTCCCCCTCCCCAGATGGAAATATCTCCCCTCCCCTCCCCCATGCACAATGTTCTAGTGTTCTCTTGACACCCCAGAGCTGATTTGGAGTGGGGGGTCATAGGGGGTATGCGGGGTGGGGGGGAGGAGGAAATGCCTATTTTAAAAAGAAGGGACATAAGCCTCTTCCCTTGCTCCTCAGATTGGCTGAGACCTTTCTGCAGCAGTGACACTCAACTCTGCTAATTTCTAGGCAATTTGATTTTATTTTTTAACTACAACCAATTTTTTTTTTGGGGGGGTCCATACCCTTCAACATTTCTCTGATGAAAATAGGGACGTCCCATTCCATAATGATAATCTTACTATTTATATCCCACACATCTTACTGAGCTGCCCCAACCACTCTGGGCAGTGTTAACGGAGGTATCCGAGGGCTCCCTTGGACAAAAGCAAAGACACCAACCAGGATAACTTGGAGCAAATCAGCAGCCTGTAGTGTTATGTACTGAAGTTCTCACCCTGGGCCAGCAGGGGGATACTGTAGATAGTTATGCAAATGATGGATCGAAAAGTGACGTTCAGTGATTGGATAGTTTTAGAAAATGGCAACAGTTGCATTGCTTTGGAGCTCTATATAAGCAGGCTGACTGAGCTCCTCAGCTAGTTCTGTTCTGGCATCTGAATAAAGAAGAGCTGTTTAAAGAATCGCTGTGTCGTCTGACATGTTCGCCCACAACTTAACATGTAGGCTTGGCCTTTATTTGATACTGTCATGACAGGACTCCCTCCCGCAACAAGACAAAGCAAAATGGAAGCCCCGAACAAAAGAAGACCCCAACTTTTATTAGTTCCTAATCCCCCAAGCTACACCCCTAGAAATACCATCATAACTGTGAACTGCCCTGAGACCTGCGGATAGGGTGCGGTACACAAATTTAATTGATCTATCCAGGAACCACCTGGTTCTGGAAAACACCAAATCCCAGCTCTCCTAGAGGTTCGAGATGGACCTCCTACCACTCTGCCTAATGGTAGGGTTGGGGCAGGTAGGCTTCTCTTCTTCCTGCTCTGCTTCCTTTCTCCATTCAAAGATGGCTTTTCTTTCCATAAGACAACATCCTGTCTTAGTGGCGCCCGCCCTGTGGAATGCCCTCCCGTCAGATGTTAAGGAAATAAACCACTTTCTGACTTTTAGAAGACTTCTGAAGGCAGCCCTATTTAGGGACGTTTTTAGTGTTTGATCTTGTATTGTGTTTTTAGTATTCTGTTGGGAGCCACCCAGAGTGGCTGGGGAAACCAGCCAGATGGGTAGGGTATAAATAATAAGTTATTATTATTTATTATTATTTTAAGACATGGGTTAATGTTGCCCTATGTCTGGGATTTCCTGGACATGTCTTCTTTTGGGGGGGCAACCTGCCCATCTGGGCGGATCTTTGCATTCTACACGAAATGTCCAGGTTTAGGGATATACCATATATATCTAGGGGTTCTTTTGAGGGGCAGGCACATGCCACTGAAGAGTCGGAGAGGGCAGGCGCTCTTCAGGGCCTGCCACTCTCCACCCCCTTCACGCACTGCCTGGAAGTGCCACAGCAGGGTCTGCAACACCACCACCGCCAGGGCCGCCACTCTGCCGCCAGCACCAAGCCTCCAAGCCACCAAATCACCCAGCCTGTGCCACTTCTGCCAGGTAGAGGCCATGCTGTACCACTTCCCCCAACGCTCCCAGAGGGCTGTGAAGGAGGATGACTGGAGAAAGGTAGGTTAGGTGGGGCAGGGAGGGGGCGGGGGACAGAGATGTGGGATGGGGAGGGGAGGGGGAATGCCCCAAATGTGTCTGGGTTTTTGCAGCTCGGAAGATGGGAACCCTAACATAGGTTTCTCAACACAAATAGCTTACTAGGGAAATGTTGAAGTCACAGAATCTGGCTACCGGCCAGGTCGTCTTGTGATCTTTGCCTCAGGGTAATTTTTTTATGGTAACCCATGAGCTATTGCTGCAATCTGCTCCGATTGTATATTTTATATTTATGAATTTATATTTTATTGTGTTGTGTTATGTTTGATCTTTGATTTCTCAACACCTGCAATCCAAGCCCAGGAAGAAAATCACGCATCATTGCATGAACTGGTTCTGAAATCATGCTTCTATTTTCGTCTCTTTCAGCTGGGCTGACCAGATTATACACACCACCTGGAGTACATCAATGTTAGTTTTGATCTCTTTGTTGCCAGACATCTGTTTAATTTTGAGGTGGGTAGTCTTGTCAATGCTAACATCATGTGAACATAAAGCAGCTTTTACTCTGTTTGGTAATGCTTCATATGTAGACACAGGAGAGAATAAATACTTAAGCAAGCCTCCCCCAACCCCATGTTGCTGGTAGAGATAACGAAGGGAAAATATTACACACCCCTCCTGATATTAACTCCTCTCCTGATTCTCATCATTGTGTGGTAATGATACCACCATCTAGTATACTGAGAAACCAGTCTTATAACTGATTATGATAAGTAGGACTAGTTTCTCGGCAGCCTTATGAACGCATCATGTATTTCTGAATCCATAATGTGATTATTATTTTTAATTATAAATTTTTATTAGTTTTCAATTACATTCCAATAATAGCCTCATTATAACAATACCAATTTATAATACAATTATTAATGCTAATCGTTCAAACTTGGCACAAAGACTGTAATTTTATAAACATCTCTAACGTCTATTCTTAATTGTCTTTTCTCCAAAAAAACACCAAAAACTGCTATGTAAAAATCGCATAGAAATTCTTTCTGCTCTCTGGCACCATCTGGTGTTGCATGTTTATAACGCATTCGAAACATTGTTTGTTGACTAATGTAGCTGAGTCCTTGGTCTCTTCAAAACTCTTATCATTTTTGTACAGCCTAATTTCCAGCCTGTCTCAGCCTAGGAGCAGGGGCGGAGGAAGGTGTGTGTGGTGGGTGCAGGACACCCCGGGTGTCACCACTGAGGGGAGTGACAAAATGCCGGGCGGCACTCACCACGGGGTTAGGGCTACAGCTTAGAGCCTCACTGTCTTGGGGGCCCCCAAAAAATGTAAAAGGGGGGGAACTGGATGTACTTCGATAAAATACATATTTTGTTATGTGCAAATGGCTTTGGATACCTATTATCTATAAATTACCATATAGCATATATTAAACACAAAAAACTGCAACAATTTGTTGACGACAAAGGATCGCTGGACATATAAAGGGCCCCATTACTTCAGTAGCTTAGGGGCTCATCAAACCTAAATCCCGCCCTGTTTGCAGGAAGCCAAATCTTTATTCTGGAACTGCTGTTAGTTTGTTTGAAACCAACAGGACAAGCCAGAACAAAAGGGGTGGAATTTCCCTCCTCCCCTCTCCTTTTTTCTATGTCTGGCCTTCCCCTCTGGCTTGGCATGAGGGCTGCTCCTGGGAGCCAAATCCTTTTGGGCCTCCTAAATATTTTTAGGGGGTCGGGACTAGGTCCCCCAATGTCCCGAAAGTGTGGAAGCAAAACACGGAGGGGGTGGAACACCGCTTGATTGTAAAAACAAAAACCCTGAGAGCGGTTTACAAAAAGATAAAACAATAAAACCTGGGGCGGGGGGGGGGGTGGCAGGCAGGCACGGGAACAGCCCTCACTTAAAACATATAAAAGTTAAAACAATAAAGCAGATTATAATGTTTTCAGCTGGTGCCAAATTTACGTATACAGGCTCGTTGGCAGCAGCTGCTAGTAAATTTCCTGGATTTCTGGAATTGGAACTGATTTCCTGGAATTGTTATTGCAGTAGTTGGTCTCAGTTATTTCTACATGCTACTAAAACTACTGTTAGTTGGTTTGAAGCCAACAGGGCAAGCCAGAACTAAAAGGGGAGGGATTTCCTTCCCTGCCTCTCCTTTTCCCTGAATTCCCCTTTGACTCAGCATGAGGACTGTTTATTAACCTGAGCTTCATAAGAATATAAGAACGTCAGAAGAGCCCGGCTGGATCAGGCCATGGGCATATGGAGTCCAGCACCCTGTTCTCACAGGGGCCACTCAGATGCCTGTGGGAAACTCACGAGAGCTCTCTGCCCGTCTGCAGTTTCCAGTAACTCAGAAGGAGGCAAAGCACAGACCTCATGGCTAGACGCTCTCAATAGCCCTCTCCCCCACGAACCTTTCTCGCCCTCTTTTGAAGCCATCCAAGTGGGGGATCATCACTGCCTCCTGGGCGAAAGAGCGCCATACTTTAACCATGTGCTGGATGAAGACAAACTTTGTTTTCTCCTGAATTTTCCAATGTTCAGCTTCCATGGATGTTTCCGTGGAGTTCTGGTGTTATGAGAGAGGGAGAAAAAAATCCAGCAGCCAGTTTCTGCAGTTTCTGATGTTGGCAAAGCCTTCAAGAAGCAGAACAGGATGATTGTTTTTTATAATAAATTTTATTAGTTTTCAGTTACATTCATTATAATGATACCAATTTATAATACAATTACTTCAAATGCCAAATTGTATAATTTAGATAACATGCACCCCCCCCCCCCCCGCGTGCTAGATTTGACAGTTAGATGATTTTCTTTCTTTCTGCATTCCAAAATCTTATTAGTTTCAATTACATTCTGGTCATAATAATAATAATCAAGCATGCAAGCAAGCAAGCAAGCAAGCAAGCTTTATTACGGTCCAGAGACACAACAAATCATTTCAAAGCAATGCATAATTTTTGTAAGCCATCAGGGAGGAATCTATTGATAGATTGTTAATTATAATTGATCTTAACTTAATTGCAGTTGTGAATTCAATCTATTCTCAGCTGCAATTGCTATGTCAGGTGTCCATTTTTTTCTGTGGAATCCTAGATCATTTGCATTATCTATTTCCCTCGTGCTTTATGTAAGAATTGAGTTTTGGCCAGTAGTGGAGACGATTAGAGGTAGGTGATCGCTTTCAGTCCTATTATTGATGTTGAATTTTTTAATTGATTTGAAAGCCTTCCTGTTAGTGAGACAGTAGTCTACTGTGCTGGCTCCATTTGTATTTATGAATGTGTACTCGCCTTCTCTGTCCCCGGGGAGTGCCCCATTAACAATGATGAGGTCAAGACTTATTTGTAAAAAAGCCAGGCAGAAGCCGGCATAGTTGATTTGACAGTCTTTCGAATGTCTACAAGGGGGCGGGTTTAGCAAGAGGGCACTATTTTCCTTTAGATCTCTTAATATTGGGAATTTAAACTTCCTGTTGCCCCGGCATCTCTTCCTCCGATGATGATGTTTCAGAGCCCCCTTCCGCGGTAAAGGCTGAAGTTGTAACTCGTGTAGAATACTGGGGAAGTCTGGGGTAGACGGAGAGGCAGAAAGGTTATAATTGGAA
The DNA here is from genome assembly GCF_965113315.1 of Podarcis vaucheri. Taxonomy (NCBI): domain Eukaryota; kingdom Metazoa; phylum Chordata; class Lepidosauria; order Squamata; family Lacertidae; genus Podarcis; species Podarcis vaucheri. The sequence continues at coordinate 116,257,008 of NC_138760.1, read as the reverse complement.
GCATGAGCCCTACCACCTGAGGATCTGGCAGTGGAAGCCCGGGGACGCGTAGACTGTGATCGTGTGTGAGGACGCATAGATGGATTGCTACCTGAATGTGCAACACTAAATTAGGAGGCCAAAGTGCAAGGGAGCTCCTCATTGCTTGGCGCAGTAACGGGTATGCAATCAGGAGTACTCACTATTTGGGAAGAAGACGCAGTGACCATGGGCCTGAATTGTTGGTAAAAGGTTTCAAAAGAAGAGAAAAAACTGCGACAAAGCCTGTGGGTTGCAGGGCACAGGAGGCTTCCCTGACCCATCTTGAACACAGGACCCACTTATATTGGGGAGTTCTTGGGGAGGAACAGAAGGTTGCGCCTGCTGGGCTCTCTCGGAAGCCATTATATCAGCCACAACAGTAACCCTTGTACTCCAAACTTTAATTGTGCAAATTGGTCAAACCGACCACACTTGGAAAGAAATCAGATCCAAAAATCAGTAATCCCCAATGGCCAATGAAACTAGGTTAAGACCAGGTGCACAGGTTAAAGACCGCAGGCCTTCACCTTCCCTTCCTAAACCACCCCCCCTTTCCCCTTTATTTATTTATTCTTTTTTGCTTTGTTTTTTTTGGGGGGGGTGTTGTGTGTGTGTTTTTTAGAATACACTATAAACCAGCAAGCCTAATTCAGCACCATTTACACTGCTTATAGGCAAAATATAGGTAAGAATTCATAGGCAACTAGTAAATTAGGTTAATTAGATTGTGAAAGGAAGATCAATTTGTTCATTATTTACATATTTTAAAAGGGTCATCTAGTCCAGCCCCAGCAAGGCAGGAATCTTTTGCCCAATATGGGGCTCGAACCCACAACTCTGAGATTAAGAGCCTCATGCTCTACTGACTGAGCTAACCCAGCTGCTTCAAGTTTATAAACAACTCAATATTGAACAGAGTTGTATTACCTTTCCCCCCAAAAGGGGACGTGAAAGATACTAAAACAAACACCGGCCTTTATGAACAAATAACTCCAAATCACTTATAATAAATTAATGTACTCAAGTAAACTGTGCCCCCCTTCATGGATCACTGCCTTGCCGTGGCGAAGGGGCTTGAAGAACTCAGAGAAGCTATGAACTATGCCGAGCAGGGCACCCAAGATGAACAGGTCATAGTGGAGAGTTTTGACCAAACGTGATCCACCTGGAGTAGGAACCGGCAAGCCACTCCAGTATCCCTGCCAAGAAAACTCCATGGACAAAGACAACAGGCATATAAAAGTTTTGACGCTGGAAGATGAGCCCCTCAGGTCGGAAGGTGTCCAACATGCTACTGGGGAAGAGCGGAGGACAAGTACAAGTAGATCCAGAGCTGATGAAGCGGCTGGGCCAAAGCCGAAAGGACGCTCAGTTGTGGATATGCATGGAAGCGAAAGGAAAGTCCAATGCTGTAAAGAAAAATATTGCATAGGAACCTGGAATGTAAGAACCATGAACCTGGGTAAGTTGGATGTGGTCAAAAATGAGATGGCGAGAATAAATATTGACATCCTGGGCATCAGTGAGCTAAAATGGACGGGAATGGGTGAATTCAGTTCGGATGACTATCATATCTACTACTGTGGGCAAGAAACCCGTAAAAGAAATGGAGTGGCCCTCATAGTCAACAAAAGAGTGGCGAAAGCTGTACTGGGATGCAGTCTCAAAAATGATAGAATGATCTCGATACGAATCCAAGGCAGACCTTTTAACATCATAGTAATCCAAGTCTATGCACCAACTACTGGTGCTGAAGAAACTGAAATTGACCAATTCTATGAAGACTTACAAGACCTTATAGAAGTGACACCAAAGAAGGATGTTCTGCTCATTATAGGGGATTGGAATGCTAAAGTAGGGAATCAAGAGATAAAAGGAACAACTGGCAAGTTTGGCCTTGGAGATCAAAACGAAGCAGGGCAAAGGCTAATAGAGTTCTGTCAAGAGAACAAGCTGGTCATCACAAACACGCTTTTCCAACAACACAAGAGACGACTCTACACATGGACATCCCCAGATGGGCAACATTGAAATCAGATTGATTATATTCTCTGCAGCCAAAGATGGAGAAGCTCTATACAGTCAGCAAAAACAAGACCTGGAGCTGACTGTGGCTCAGATCATCAGCTTCTTATAGCAAAATTCAAGCTTAAACTGAAGAAAGTAGGAAAAACCACTGGACAGGTAAGATACAATCTAAACCAAATCCCTTATGAATACACAGTGGAAGTGAGGAACAGGTTTAAGGATTTAGATTTGCTGGACAGAGTGCCTGAAGAACTATGGGTGAAGGCTCGCAACATTATACAGGAGGCAGCAACTAAAACCATCCCAATGAAAAAGAAATGCAAGAAAGCAAAGTGGCTGTCCAACGAGGCCTTACAAATAGCGGGGGAGAGAAGGCAAGCAAAATGCGAGGGAGATAATGAAAGATACAAGAAATTGAATGCAGATTTCCAAAGAATACCAAGGAGAGACAAGAAGGCCTTCTTAAACGAGCAATGCAAAGAAATAGAGGAAAGCAACAGAATGGGAAGAACCAGAGATCTGTTCAAGAAAATCGGAAATATGAAAGGAACATTTCGTACAAAGATTACCATAATAAAGGACAAAAGTGGTAAAGACCTAACTGAAGCAGAAGACATCAAGAAGAGGTGGCAAGAATACACAGAGGAATTATACCAGAAAGATATGGATGTCTCATACACCCCAGGTAGTGTGGTTGCTGACCTTGAGCCAGACATCCTGGAGAGTGAAGTCAAATGGGCCTTAGAAAGCACTGCAAATAACAAGGCCAGTGGAAGTGATGGTATTCCAGCTGAACTGTTTAAAATTTTAAAAGATGATGCTGTTAAGGTGCTACACTCAATATGCCAGGAAGTTTGGAAAACTCAGCAGTGGCCAGAGGATTGGAGAAGATCAGTCTACATCCCAATCCCAAAGAAGGGCAGTGCCAAAGAATGCTCCAACTACCACACAATTGCACTCATTTCACACGCTAGCAAGGTTATGCTTAAAATTCTACAAGGAAGGCTCAAGCAGTATGTGGAGCGAGAACTCCCAGAAGTGCAAGCTGGATTTAGAAGAGGCAGAGGAACCAGAGATCAAATTGCAAACATGCGCTGGATAATGGAGAAAGCTAGAGAGTTCCAGAAAGACATCTACTTCTGCTTCATTGACTATGCAAAAGCCTTTGACTGTGTTGACCACAGCAAACTATGGCAAGTTCTTAAAGAAATGGGAGTGCCTGATCACCTCATCTGTCTCCTGAGAAATCTCTATGTGGGACAAGAAGCTATAGTTAGAACTGGATATGGAACAACTGATTGGTTCCAAATTGGGAAAGGAGTACGGCAAGGCTGTATATTGTCTCCCTGCTTATTTAACTTATATGCACAATTCATCATGCGAAAGGCTGGGCTGGATGAATCCCAAGCCGGAATTAAGATTGCCGGAAGAAATATCAACAACCTCAGATATGCAGATGACACAATCTTGATGGCAGAAAGTGAAGAGGAATTAAAGAACCTTTTAATGAGGGTGAAAGAGGAGAGCGCGAAATATGGTCTGAAGCTCAACATAAAAAAAAATGAAGATCATGGCCACTGGGCCCATCACCTTCTGGCAAATAGAAGGGGAAGAAATGGAGGCAGTGAGAGATTTTACTTTCTTGGGCTCCATGATCAGTGCAGATGGTGATAGCAGTCACGAAATTAAAAGACGCCTGCTCCTTGGGAGAAAGGCGATGGCAAACCTAGACAACATCTTAAAAAGCAGAGACATCACCTTGCCAACAAAGGTCCGTATAGTAAAAGCCATGGTTTTCCCAGTAGTGATGTATGGAAGTGAGAGCTGGACCATAAAGAAGGCTGATCGCCGGAGAATTGATGCTTTTGAATTATGGTGCTGGAGGAGACTCTTGAGAGTCCCATGGACTGCAAGAAGATCAAACCTCTCCATTCTGAAGGAAATCAGCCCTGAGGGCTCACTGGAAGGACAGATCGTGAAGCTGAGGCTCCAATACTTTGGCCACCTCATGAGAAGAGAAGACTCCCTGGAAAAGACCCTGATGTTGGGAAAGATGGAGGGCACAAGGAGAAGGGGACGACAGAGAATGAGATGGTTGGATGGTGTTCTTGAAGCTACCAGCATGAGTTTGATCAAACTGCGGGAGGCAGTGGAGGACAGAAGTGCCTGGCGTGCTCTGGTCCATGGGGTCACGAAGAGTCGGACACGACTAAACGACTAAACAACAAAAAACAAACTGTGCCAGGCGTAAAGGCATTAAAATTGCAATGATATACCGTATTTTTCGCTCTATAACACGCAGATTTTTTCTCCTAAAAAGGAAGGGGAAATGTCTGTGCGTGTTATGCAGCGAATGTGTGGTCCCTGGAGCCGAAAAATCGGGCAAAAAGCAAACCGCGCTTCAGGGAGAAGGGAAACAAACCTGAAAAGAGGAAGTGGGTGCTTTCCTGCATTCTGCCTCAGGGTCTTACTGCCCACCCTCTCTGTTTCCTTACTGTGTTTGCTGAAACGGAACAAAGAGCAGGGAAAGCCCCTCCCCTCCAGGCAAGCAGAGGGGAAAGCAGAGTGCCGTTCCTTCCTCTCTGTGCTCCGGTGCTACTGAAAACATGCAGGTGGGAGAGAGAGACAGAGAGAGAGAGAGAGAGAGAGAGAGAGAGAGAGAGAGCTGGCTGGCTTGGGTGGGTGCGTGGGGAAAACTTTTGCCTTCCTTTCCTCCCTCCCCTTATACCCCACTCCTGCATTCTTAGCCCTTCTGTGTTTTTCCTTCCCTCCCCACTTAAAATGTGGTTAAAAAGCATGGATCCACATGGATCCTCAGGATTTTTGCACTGGGTCACCCCAAATTCACCATCAGAGCACATAGCATGTCCATGGCTACAGCCTGCCCCCCCAAAATCATGCACCCACTGTTGCCTGGGGCTGCAATGGTGCAAAAATGTGGTTAAAAAGCATGGATCCACATGGATCTTTGCATTGGGTCACCCCCAAATTCACCACCAGAGAACATAGCATGTCCATGGCTACAGCCTGCCCCCCCCCCAAAATCATGCACCCACTGTTGTCTGGGGCTGCAATGGTGCAAAAACGTGGTTACATAGCATGGATCCACATGGATCTTTGCATTGGGTCACCCCCCCCAAATTCACCATCAGAGCACATAGCATGTCCATGGCTACAGCCTGCCCCCCAAAAATCATGCACCCACTGTTGCCTGGGGCTGCAATGGTGCAAAAATGTGGTTAAAAAGCATGGATCCACATGGATCCTCAGGATTTTTGCACTGGGTCACCCCAAATTCACCATCAGAGCACATAGCATGTCCATGGCTACAGCCTGCCCCCCCAAAATCATGCACCCACTGTTGCCTGGGGCTGCAATGGTGCAAAAATGTGGTTAAAAAGCATGGATCCACATGGATCTTTGCATTGGGTCACCCCCAAATTCACCACCAGAGAACATAGCATGTCCATGGCTACAGCCTGCCCCCCCCCAAAATCATGCACCCACTGTTGTCTGGGGCTGCAATGGTGCAAAAACGTGGTTACATAGCATGGATCCACATGGATCTTTGCATTGGGTCACCCCCCCCCCCAAATTCACCATCAGAGCACATAGCATGTCCATGGCTACAGCCTGCCCCCCAAAAATCATGCACCCACTGTTGCCTGGGGCTGCAATGGTGCAAAAATGTGGTTAAAAAGCATGGATCCACATGGATCCTCAGGATCTTTGCATTGGGTCACCCCCAAATTCACCACCAGAGAACATAGCATGTCCATGGCTACAGCCTGCCCCCCCAAATCACGCACCCACTGTTGTCTGGGGCTGCAATGGTGCAAAAACGTGGTTACAAAGCATGGATCCACATGGATCCTCAGGATCTTTGCATTGGGTCAGCCCAAATTCACCATCAGATCACATGTCTGTGGCCACAGCATGAAGCACAAAAATGATACATCCACTGTTTCATTCAGAATGTTTTTTCCCTTGTTTTCCTCCTCTAAAAATGATGTGCGTGTTATGGTCAGGTGCGTGTTATAGAGCGAAAAATACGGTAAATATAACCTCGGAGGAATGGTCAGGACAGGGAGAAAGATAATAATAACCAGATGCAGATAAATTAATAATCTCAGTACTTAAAACTTGGCAGAGGTAATAAAATAATAATAATAAAACATAATGATAATAATAATAAGATCCTAGGCGAGGAATCCGGGTGACGACACTGATGTCATTCAGATAGCAGCTCTCAGTCTCATTGCTCTCTCAATAAATCTGGCAACCTTCTCTGTTGTCGAGCTGTTCTGGTCGGCTAGGAGTGAGAACAATTTGGCTTCACAAGAGCGGCCCGGGATGGCAGATAGGAGCGGCGTGATGGTCTCGCCCCTGAGATCTTTATATAGGGAGCAAGACAAGAGAACGTGTGACACCATCTCTACGTAGCCAGCTCCACAGGGGCAGAGCCAGTGTGGTGTAGTGGTTGAGAGCGGTAGTTTTGTAATCTGGGGAACCGGGTTCGCGTCTCCGCTCCTCCGCATGCAGCTGCTGGGTGACCTTGGGCCAGTCACACTTCTTTGAAGTCTCTCAGCCCCACTCACCTCACAGAGTGTTTGTTGTGGGGGAGGAAGGGAAAGGAGAATGTTAGCCGCTTTGAGACTCCTTAAAGGGAGTGAAAGGCGGGATATCAAATCCAAACTCCTTCTTCTTCTTCGAATGAATTTTTTTGATATCTACCTTCAAGAACAGCTGAGGGTAACATATTTAGTCTGGCCAGTGTAAAGGCCCGTCTGAGTTTTGGAATGGTTAAGGTAGACAAATAAGGTGCCCGAGAATCAAAGTGGGAGGGGGCAGATAAGCGTACCAAGTACTAAATTTCTTAATATAGGCCAGATTATTCTGCTGCTCAATATCCTTCATGCACTGGTCAATAATGGTTTTTGCCTTGGGGAGACCCATTTTCAGGAGATGCTGTGCTTGGAGGCCACATGTAAGTAGTTTTTGATGCACTACTTTGGACCACCGACTTCTGTGAGCATCTCGTGCTACTAGAGGTAGTAGTCCGGGTGGGTTTAAATTTAGGCGAAGCCAATAGTTGAATGTTCTTAACCAGGTTCGGGTTTCGACGGAGAGGAGGCCAGTCTCCAGCCGTAGGGCCGCATTTGGTGCACATGGTGGAACGGCTAGAATCTGCCTTAAGAATTTAGACTGGACCGTTTCAAGTGTGCGGCAAAAGTTCATGGGTAGAACAACCTGATAGGGCTGATCTCTCATCAGAGTTTGTGGAGGCCTTGATCCCTTCCCACACCATCTCGTCCTCTGTGGAGAAGTGAATGTTTATTATTACGGCTAAACAGCCAGCGTAGTAAAACCAAAATTTCAGCATCATTTTTACATAAACATTAAAACAATCCAAGTGGAATTTAACAATCCATATACTAATTAAATAGATTTAAAATATGTATCCGAGGAAATATAAACTCCATTACAAGTTTTTAAAAATAAATAAATAAAAGAATTTGACTGTGAGCTGTGTCAATATATGACTGTTTGTGGAGCTGTATAATCTTTTGCTGACTTATGGCTATTGCACAATGAAGTCTGCAGTGGAAAAGAACTTGGCCCACAGTTTCAACGTGACCACTCTTACATGGGCAGAACTACTCGTCGTGGGGAATCTTTTTGTATCTGCCTTCCAATAGTGCGGATGGCAAGACATTGAATTTGGCTTGCGTAAATGCCTTTCTAAATTTGGGGGTGACCAAGTTTGACAAATAATTGGGTAGTGCTGCGGCCATTTTGTTTGTCCAAAGTGTGGTATATACCTCAGCTTGCGCTAAATGGTTTTGTAGTTTGGTATTTCTAATTCTCATGGAAATGTTCGTTTTTGCTTGGGTGCTCCTCTCTCTCTCTCTACCCTGAGAAAACTAGTCTTTCTGTATATATATTCTGGCAAAATGATTAAACATTTTTGATTAAACACCTCAAGCCTGAAATATGTCTGTGCTTTCTGGAATTTCCCATATATATTGTACTGCAACATTATACCTTCCCTACTTTTATTGTCCTTTCCCCCTGGATAATTTTCTCCCTTTCCTTCCTATTGATCAAAGCTGGAAAAAAAGTTTGGACCAGTCATCTCTCTGCAGTTTGGATGGCGAAATATGGTCATCCTGAGTGGGTTCAAGACAATAAAGGAGGCCCTGGGACAAAACCCTGAGAACTTTGTTGACCGACCAGAAGTTCCACTGTTCAGTCTACTAAACCGTGGAAAGAATTGTGGAGGTGAGTATAGCTGATACCCTGATGGACTGGATAAGAAGCAGTAGAGTTGGAGAAACAGGCAGGAAGTGACCAGGCATGCAAGTGGGCCAGGATGGCACCTCAGGTGGTAAGTGAAACACTCTGTTGCCTGGGAGAAGATGCATATTCATGTGACGTGGCAGGAGGTTTTTGAGAAACTTCTTCTTCTTAAACTTGCCTGTAAACAACTAAGTAGGGACAGGAAGGTAGACTAGAAGTGTTTGTGGGTTTATTTGCAAAGTCATCCATACTGTTCCACAGGACAGCTATCATCTGCTGGTTGTGTGTCAGCATAAGATGGAAGGCAGCCCAGTGGAAAGTTAACAGACATTGTTTAGTCTCTGCAGTTGTTAATTGAGTCCGAAGGCCAGAAAAATGGGCCAGCAGTTTAATGGGGACTCTACCATTCTTCCAGTGGCGTAGCGTGGGTTGTCAGCACCCGGGGCAAGACAAGTAATTTGTGCCCCCTAACCCGTGGATTTGCGCCCCCTAACCCGTGGATTTGCGCCCCCTAACCCTAACCCCCAGATGTTGCACCCGGTGTGGCCAGCCCCCCCTGCACCCCCCACGCTACGCCACTGCATTCTTCACTTGTAAAAACAACAACAAATTAAGCAAAGCAAAGAATTAACTTTGGAATGTTTCCGTGGACAACTTGTCATGTTATTATATTTTATATTATTTTATATTATTTTATATTATTATTTTATTTATTTTATATTATATATTTTACATCCTCCAGGAATAGGATTTGCAACATGCGACAATGGCTGGAGGGAGCAGAGGCGATTCATTGTCTCCACCCTCAAGAATTTTGGGATGGGGAAGAAAACGCTTGAAAAAAGAGTGTCTGAAGAAGCTGGATATTTGTGTTCTGAGTTCAAATCCAAAGAAGGTACATCTCGTTCCTGGGGACTTTTTCCCTGCTATGGGATCTCACTTGATGCAAAGCATGAGGAACACTCTATACTTTATACAGAAACTAACTCCCATCTCCAAAGCTTCTCATACAGTGGTACCTCCGTTTACGAACTTAATTTGTTCCGGAGGTCCGTTCTTAACCCAAAACTGTTCTTAACCTGAGGCACACTTTTGGTAATGGGGCCTCCTGCTGCCGCAGCACTGCCAGCATGCAACTTCCACTCACATTCCGGGGCAAAGTTCGCTACGCAGAACACCTACTTCTGGGTTAGCAGCGCTCATTACCCAAAGTGTTTGTAAGGAGGATGGTACGTAACCCGAGGTTCCACTGTATTTAATTTTGAAGCATGTAAAATGATTACTAATAATCTTGTGGCACTATAAAGAATGCAAAAATTATTATGGCATAAGCTTTCATGGACTAGAATCCTCTTTAGGAGATGCACTGAATGCAAACCTAAATTACTTGTGTGATAGCAAAGGAATTGGTGCTCCAAGCATGAAGTGTGGACATTTCAGGACATCTCTGTAACCCTTTCGCTGATCCAGTATGCAAAATAATGTAAGCACTATAACCAGGTGTTCTGGAGCCCAGAATCTGAGGGACCTCAAATTATTTTCCATGTAGCAGTACTGGCAGCAGCACAGATAGTTCCCTTTCAGGTCCTCCTCAGATCTTGCTGTCATGAGAAAGGACTGGAAGAAAGTGGGAGAGGTTGGTGGTTGAGAGATATGAAGTTGCTCATTTTAGCCAGTCAGTCCGTCAGTCCAACTACTGCAGCCTGGCTGGTGCCAAATGTATTGCTCTGCTTTCCTTCACATCAGTGACGCCGAGAGGCGAGTTTTGTCGTCTGGGCAGCCCAGGATCTCCATGCAAACTGCTCAGGGTTCTGCTCCAGGGAGGTAGCTTCAGTGCTATTAACACAGTGGTTTGACTTCACCCCTGGAGGCACACTCCATTCTCTCTCGAGACAGACAATGCCAACAACAACATCCATATTATGTAGCAAAGGATCTCAGGAATTTACAGTCCCATTTATTGAAAGGGTAAATAGTTTATAGGTGGTGGAGTACAGCTTCCAACATTCCCATATCCTGGCTATGGCTAATGGGAATTGAAGCCAAAAATACCCGGAGGATAGCCAGTTATGGAAGGCCACCCCCAACAATGGCTGTTTAATGAAGAATGGGCAATATATGACAACATACTTCTGATCTGCTCCTTGTTCATACATCTCATCCAGGTTCTCCTTTTGACCCACAAATCCTCATCTACAGGGCTGTTAGTAATATCTTCTGCACTCTAGCATTTGGTGACCGCTTTGAATACAGTGACAATACATTCCTGAAGCTAATGCATGTGACTGAGGAATTCATGAAAGAAGCAATCAGAAATTTGCCCCAGGTACCTTCATGAGTTTGTCTGGGCATTAAAAGGAAACAGCCATTTGAAGTGTATGTTTTGTGTGACTACCACATCCGAGTTATGGAGCATCTCCACTAAGGTGCTTATCTGAATCAATCACTTCAGCGTATCTTTAAAACCTGGTATTCTTAAAGAAAAAAGAAGAGGAACACAAGCTAAAAACCAAGACAGCAAGATTAAAACACGAACATAGGCAAACAAAAGTTAAAAGTGATTTATGAAAAATTATTAGAGGCAGAAAAACCTATTACAAATAACTTCAGAAAGAAAATTAGAAGGACAATTCCATTCATTAAAAAAGATAATTGTCAATATGCTACTGACAAGCATTAATTAAAGCAGGGGTGCAAAATGATAATGAACAAAATAATAAAGGTATCAGATTACAGTAAATGGTAGGAATTAGCATCCACTAGTATTTGGACAGATGTTGGAAAAGCTTTTGATAGGATGAAGTGCATTACCATTTTCGTGTGATGAAGACATATGGGTTTGGTGCAAAATTCAGCTATGTTTTACTCAGAATTGACTCACTTAAAGAACATGAGTAAAACTGGTCTATTGAATTCAGTAGGTTTACTCTGAGTAAAACTTAACAGAAGGCCACCCTTTATTTTATTTCATAAAACCTCTAAGTGGTATTAAAAAGATATATAATATACGCTTTAAAAGTTGGCGGATAACTGGTAATGACATTGAAAGCTCTTTATGTTTTAGGACTAGGATATCTGAAGGAGCTGGCTTCTCCCACTAATGTGAGCCTACCAGCCTATTCAGAGACCCTTGTATCTCCTAACATCCCCACAGATTATGGCTAAGAAAAGTTAATTATCAATGGATATGCTCAGTCTCTGGAACTCTGTACCACAGGGTGGATGTGAGGGAGGGAATGGGAGTGAAGCTGGCAAGGAATAATCTCCCCATCAGTATGAAGAACTGACTGGTTAGGAACTACCTATCAGAATGCACTTTCACTTCTAGTGAAATATTTATTAAATGTCTTTTGTATCTGAAAAGGTTGTGATATCTCTTCTTTCTCTGATTTCTGCCCTGCCAGCTTATTGCTGCAGGATCCTGGTTGTCCTATTTTCCTGGACCTCATCGTAAACTGCAGAAACGCTATGGAGATATTACTATAATTCTAAAAGAGATTGTGAGTGAACATGAGAAAACCAGAGATCCTACCTTCCCAAGAGATTTGATTGATGCATTTCTGGAGGAGATAGATAAGGTAGGAAGACATTTATAGACACAGACCCACTGGGACTTCTTTTGTAGCTTCTTCATTAGGACTGATTTATTTAGAATTTCTGCCATCTAAACCATGCCAGTAAAATTACAAGACCTGGTGGGTAAACACCTCTAACTCTTTACCCTGACTTCAGCTTGTGCATTTGAGTTCACCTCCTGAAGTACCTTGGAGAAAAAGATTAAATAAAATTAAATAAACAAACAAACAAGCAGTCATTAAGCAGTTGTTTCATATGCCCAGACAATGACAACCTATGCTCTGGTGAGTTTATTGCTCAGTGCAATTATGCCAAAGAAAGAACTAGGCTGTATTAGATGTTACTGTGGGATGAGGCTGCCATTTTTTTCAACACCCATGTGCTTTATGAAACACAGTATTTCTCAAGAAACTGAGCAGCTTTTCCTTTATTATTCACTTTGCTTTGGTCAGATATATACTATTGATAGCAAGGGGAAAGATCATTAGTACACACTATTCTCTAACAAATATGACATGATATTGTGCTATTTCCATGTGAGTTACTAACTTGTTCCATTTCCTTCAGGCTAAAGGGAAACCAGATAGCAGTTTTAATGAGCAAAACCTTATTAATATCCTTGTTGACCTGTTAATGGCTGGCACTGAAACAAGTTCTTCCACCGTACTCTGGGGACTGTTGAACATGGTCAATCATCCTGAGGTTCAGAGTAAGTGATCAGTATTGGGGAAGATAGACTGATCCCTCATGGGGTTTTCCAATTGAAAGGCTTACTCATGGGCAAGTTGGCTGTGCAATTGCTTTAGATCTATTTGTATTCAAAACTTCCACATCAGGAGGAAGGCCAGGATAACAATTCAATAAATAAATTACAATTATGAAATGGCTCAAAATAGAAACAAGGCAGTTGGAACCAAGCACTTGGAAAACAAAGCAGCTTTGCCTAATAAAACTTTATTTGTATTTTGGAAGCTGTTTCTTTGTCCTAACTATGTATAACTTTGTAACAACTCTGCACTAACTCTGGAGAATTTTTTTAATCTGTGTCCTTAAATGTTGATGCTCATAGGCTCTCATCTGGGTATTTTTCAAAAAGGTGGTTTTTTATTTATTCACAAATATATCCACTTCTGAATAGCTGAGTGCCCCTTAAGTATGTATGCCTTCAAACGAATAGGCATTTGAACACCTAAGTCTGATGTTACTTCATAGAATTGTCGAGATGGAAGGTACTCTGAGGGTCATCTAATTCAACCCCCTATAATGCAGGAATCTTTTGCCCAATGTGGGGCTCAAATCTATGCTCTATCAACTGAGCTATTAGTTACAGTGCAGATTAATGAAGATAAAAGAATTTGAAACAGCTGAGACGATGTGGGAAATGTACATGTCTACAATGGAGAAGAACTGCATAGATTATATAAACAAATGATAAACTAAACCACCAGCCACCAAAGATTGAATCACTACTTGGGTTATGCGGGGGATATTCAGCAGACCCCTACTTGGAGCCCCAGATTCAAATATGTGCTCAGCCTTAAAGCTCGCAGAGTGTCCAGGACTGCTGAAAATTTCTATGCAAACAACAACAACATGCTACCATAACATGCTTGGAGAATTGGAAGGATTAAGACACATATGCAATGCAATAATACTTCTAAATGAATATTTCCAGAAAGGATCCATGAAGAAATTGATGAAGAGATTGGCAGGGTACGATCACCTGTGATGGAAGACCAGTTGAAGCTGCCTTATACTTGCGCTGTGATACATGAAATTCAACGATGTGCTGATGTTTTACCTGTTGCAACGCCATATATGGTCCACAGAGATACTGAGGTTGGCAAGTTTGTCATTCCTAAGGTAAATCAGAACCAAGGTGGTCACACGTGAGAGATCTTTATGCTAACAGTAGCAAAAGTCGATTGAACTCGAACTCATGGCTGCAAAGTAAAAAAAAGTTGCAGGAATTCATACTAACTACTTACACATCAATTGAACAAGAGGCAGACTAACTCAAAGCTGGCTAGTGCATGCTTTAAATAGGGAGCAATTATGACCGCACAGCAGGCACAATGTGTTGCCTCTTCTGTTACCGTAAACCAGCACTGCAAACCAACCCCAAATGTTATGCCGGAGAAACAGCTTGTGTTAAATTTCTATGCTGCCAGCAGCCATTAGTGTAAAATGCAGCCTGGAACGATCACACAACACGGTCACATAGTCAAGAATTGCAAGGAGAGAGAACTTGGTAGGCCTAAATGTCTAGTATAAAACCCTTTTAAGAGTAGTACTGGAAATACCAGGAACCGTAGCAAAAGGAACTTTCTGTTTTTTCACAGATGAGTAGGGAATCCAGCCCCCTACTCAGGCCCATGAAGGCCACTGGGTGATGCTGAGCCAATCACCTTTTCTCAGCCTAACAGACCTCAGTAGCCCTGTTAAGAAGATAAAATGGAGGAGGAACTACTGGTATGCATGCTGCCATGATGATGGGATGTAGAGGCAATAAGTAAATAAATGTAAATAAGCACATTTCAGACAGGTACTTCATAAGACACATTACTTGCAGATTTAAATGACATACCTTCTTCTACAATTGCCTTGAATCAGAGGGGTGACTTCGTAATGGGAATGGAAGAATCTCTCAATCTGTCTTTCCTGAAATGTCTAATTTTTCAAATCTTACATTCAGTTCTCCACATTTCTGCAAATTGTCTTTAAGAACTTCCTGAAAATTTACCAATATGTTAACACACATTGGTCCTGATAAGCTCTTTCCTCCTCTATCTCTCCTCCATGCAGGTCTGGACTCAGCACTGAATATCCGTGGACTTGGCACCCTGCTGCTGATGTGTGCTCCAGCCACCCACAAGCTTACCTTACCAGCAGTGGA
>NC_138760.1:113204660-113529660 GCF_965113315.1 Podarcis vaucheri | reverse complement strand
GTTGGCAAGGTGATGTCTCTGCTTTTTAAGATGTTGTCTAGGTTTGCCATCGCCTTTCTCCCAAGGAGCAGGCGTCTTTTAATTTCGTGACTGCTGTCACCATCTGCAGTGATCATGGAGCCCAAGAAAGTAAAATCTCTCACTGCCTCCATTTCTTCCCCATCTATTTGCCAGGAGGTGATGGGCCCAGTGGCCATGATCTTCGTTTTTTTGATGTTGAGCTTCAGACCATATTTTGCGCTCTCCTCTTTCACCCTCATTAAAAGGTTCTTTAATTCCTCTTCACTTTCTGCCATCAAGGTTGTGTCATCTGCATATCTGAGGTTGTTGATATTTCTTCCGGCAATCTTAATTCCGGCTTGGGATTCATCCAGCCCAGCCTTTCGCATGATGAATTCTGCATATAAGTTAAATAAGCAGGGAGACAATATACAGCCTTGCCGTACTCCTTTCCCAATTTGGAACCAATCAGTTGTTCCATATCCAGTTCTAACTGTAGCTTCTTGTCCCACATAGAGATTTCGCAGGAGACAGATGAGGTGATCAGGCACTCCCATTTCTTTAAGAACTTGCCATAGTTTGCTGTGGTCAACACAGTCAAAGGCTTTTGCATAGTCAATGAAGCAGAAGTAGATGTCTTTCTGGAACTCTCTGGCTTTCTCCATAATCCAGCGCATGTTTGCAATTTGGTCTCTGGTTCCTCTGCCTCTTCTAAATCCAGCTTGCACTTCTGGGAGTTCTCGGTCCACATACTGCTTGAGCCTTCCTTGTAGAATTTTAAGCATAACCTTGCTAGCATGTGAAATGAGTGAAATTGTGCGGTAGTTGGAGCATTCTTTGGCACTGCCCTTCTTTGGGATTGGGATGTAGACTGATCTTCTCCAATCCTCTGGCCACTGCTGAGTTTTCCAAACTTGCTGGCATATTGAGTGTAGCACCTTAACAGCATCATCTTTTAAAATTTTAAACAGTTCAGCTGGAATACCATCACTTCCACTGGCCTTGTTATTTGCAGTGCTTTCTAAGGCCCATTTGACTTCACTCTCCAGGATGTCTGGCTCAAGGTCAGCAACCACACTACCTGGGGTGTACGAGACATCCATATCTTTCTGGTATAATTCCTCTGTGTATTCTTGCCACCTCTTCTTGATGTCTTCTGCTTCAGTTAGATCTTTACCACTTTTGTCCTTTATTATGGTAATCTTTGTACGAAATGTTCCTTTCATATTTCCGATTTTCTTGAACAGATCTCTGGTTCTTCCCATTCTGTTGCTTTCCTCTATTTCTTTGCATTGCTCGTTTAAGAAGGCCTTCTTGTCTCTCCTTGCTGTTCTTTGGAAATCTGCATTCAATTTCCTGTATCTTTCACTATCTCCCTTGCATTTTGCTTGCCTTCTCTCCTCCGCTATTTGTAAGGCCTCGTTGGACAGCCACTTTGCTTTCTTGCATTTCTTTTTCATTGGGATGGTTTTAGTTGCTGCCTCCTGTATAATATTGCGAGCCTCCATCCATAGTTCTTCAGGCACTCTGTCCAGCAAATCTAAATCCTTAAACCTGTTCCTCACTTCCACTGTGTATTCATAAGGGATTTGGTTTAGATTGTATCTTACCTGTCCAGTGGTTTTTCCTACTTTCTTCAGTTTAAGCTTGAATTTTGCTATAAGGAGCTGATGATCTGAGCCACAGTCAGCTCCAGGTCTTGTTTTTGCTGACTGTATAGAGCTTCTCCATCTTTGGCTGCAGAGAATATAATCAATCTGATTTCGATGTTGCCCATCTGGGGATGTCCATGTGTAGAGTCGTCTCTTGTGTTGTTGGAAAAGCGTGTTTGTGATGACCAGCTTGTTCTCTTGACAGAACTCTATTAGCCTTTGCCCTGCTTCGTTTTGATCTCCAAGGCCAAACTTGCCAGTTGTTCCTTTTATCTCTTGATTCCCTACTTTAGCATTCCAATCCCCTATAATGAGCAGAACATCCTTCTTTGGTGTCACTTCGATAAGGTTTTGTAAGTCTTCATAGAACTGGTCAATTTCAGTTTCTTCAGCACCAGTAGTTGGTGCATAAACTTGGATTACTGTGATGTTAAAAGGTCTGCCTTGGATTCGTATCGAGATCATTCTATCATTTTTGAGACTGCATCCCAGTACAGCTTTCGCCACTCTTTTGTTGACTATGAGGGCCACTCCATTTCTCTTACGGGTTTCTTGCCCACAGTAGTAGATACGGTAGTCATCCGAACTGAATTCGCCCATTCCCGTCCATTTTAGCTCACTGATGCCCAGGATGTCAATATTTATTCTTGCCATCTCATTTTTGACCACATCCAACTTACCCAGGTTCATGGTTCTTACATTCCAGGTTCCTATGCAATATTTTTCTTTACAGCATTGGACTTTCCTTTCGCTTCCATGCATATCCACAACTGAGCGTCCTTTCGGCTTTGGCCCAGCCGCTTCATCAGCTCTGGATCTACTTGTACTTGTCCTCCGCTCTTCCCCAGTAGCATGTTGGACACCTTCCGACCTGAGGGGCTCATCTTCCAGTGTCATAACTTTTATATGCCTGTTGTCTTTGTCCATGGAGTTTTCTTGGCAGGGATACTGGAGTGGCTTGCCGATTCCTACTCCAGGTGGATCACGTTTGGTCAAAACTCTCCACTATGACCTGTTCATCTTGTGTGCCCTGCTCAGCGTAGTTCATAGCTTCTTTGAGTTCTTCAAGCCCCTCTAGGTGTGTTCTAAGAGCAGCTGACAAAGAAACCGTTTCTCTCTATATGTTCAATCTTGTATTTCATAGCTGCCAACTTTTCCCTTTTCTTGCGATGAATCCTATTCGGAATAAGGGAATTTCCCTTAAAAAATGGGAAAAGTTGACAGCCATGTTGTATTTAGACCACAGTAGGCACTGTTGGATATAACTTTGTCTCTTCTGGTTTAGCTGTGTGTCCTGCCATTAGAAAGACTCAGAGGAAGGGTGAACGTCTCCATCGACTGCACTTAAGCGAATTCTTGACTATGGTTTTGGAACAGGTGCTTTGTGCAAGGCAGCAGGTCCCATCTGCTCTCAACTTTGTGCTATAAACATTCATCTTCCCCTTTTTCCCTTTGTTTTTTCTCCTCTTTCAACACGATCTTCTCCCACCCACCTCTCCTTTTTCTGTCTCTTTCTCCTCTTCAGAAAATACGAAGAAAATATCCAAGTTATAGCACACAACCACGAGCCCAAGACTCTAGTGGCTGAAAACCTATGAGAAGCGCTCCTCTCCTGACTTCGGAGCGGACCTGGAAGAGCGAAGTCTTCACTCAGGTCCCGCCAGCGCTCCGCCCATAGGGAGCCAATCAGCGTCGAGCTGGGCTCCCGATGTCTCTCGGGATAGCAGGGCCCCCTGTGCGACTATTCAAGGCGGGAAGTCAGCGCCGGGGACAAGTCGAGGGCGGGAAGCGGCTGCCTATGTCTTTCACCTTGCGCCGCGCCCCGCCGCAAACGCTGCTCTCCGCAAGAAGCGGGCGGGGAACGAGGCTGGTGTTTTTGCATCCCACCTCGAAGTAATAAATTTTAAAACTCTAACCTTGATTTAAGGAGATGCTTATATTCCAAATCAAAAGGAGCCAAACTTGCGGCATAATCCATTAGCTGAAAGACAAACTACGTGGCGACCTCAAGAAATATCCGTGCGTTTTGTGGCCCCAGGGCTTGATTCACATCAATATTCGAGAGCAAGAACTTTCATTTCAGAAAGCCCCGAATGAGAATTCTGACATTCTATGCCTATTGTCAACCTTGATTTGTTTTTAACGGGCAAAATGCCAATCCACGTTCCTGAATTAGGTGCAAATGATGACTGAATCACTTGGTGTTTAAAGTCATAAATCCCAAACTTGTCCAGTCTTTGAGGAATATGATTCCCAAGAGAATTTTACCAGAAAAATTTGACATCTGAGATATGGGCACTTCATAATTCATTAAAACATGAGTTACATGTTCTTCAGACTGAATTTTTAAAAAGAAAGAAACAATACATATCTCAGTTGGGTGTGGTGACCTTAAGCCCTTGTCTTGTTTTCCTGAATAACCAGTCAGGAAGGCAGGTGGCAGGAGCCCACTGCTACTACTGACTGCTCTACTGGTTAACTACAGGCAAAACTTTCATTAGGCTCTCATGCCTTGGGGAGGATTCTAGATAGGATTTTGATTCACATGAAGGTATGAGAAAATAAATGTCAGGGCTGGGGGACCTGGGGCTCTGCCAGATGCTGTTGGACTCCAGCTCCCATCAGCCCTAAATATCATGGCCGATGGTCAGGGTTGATGGAAGCTGTAGTCCAGCCGTATCTAGCGGACTCACCAGCTCTGATGGTCATCCCGGTTTTTACTTGTGTCTCTTCCAACATTCCCCCCCCGCCCCCATTTCCAAACACTATATTTTATATGCCTGTTGTCTTTGTCCATGGGGTTTTCTTGGCAGGGATACTGGAATGGCTTGCCAGTTCCTGCTCCAGGTGGATCACGTTTGGTCGAAACTCTCCACTATGACCTGTCCATCTTGGGTGGCCCTGCACGGCATAGCTCATAGCTTCTCTGAGTTATTCAAAGGCAGTTATCCATGAAGGGAATTGCTTTTCTTGGGAGAAAAGTGATGACAAACCTAGACAGCATCTTAAAAAGTAGAGACATCACCTTGCCGACAAAGGTCCGTATAGTTAAAGCTATTATTTTCCAAGTAGTGATGTATGGAAGTGAGAACTGGACCATAAAGAAAGCTGATCGCTGAAGAATTGATGCTTTTGAATTATGGTGCTGGAGGAGACTCTTGAGAGTCTCATGGACTGCAAGAAGATCAAACCTATCTATTCTGAAGGAACTCAGCCCTGAGTGCTCCCTGGAAGGACAGATCCTGAAGCTGAGGCTCCAAGACTTTGGCCACCTCATGAGAAGAGAAGACTCCCTGGAAAAGACCCTGATGTTGGGAAAGATGGAGGGCACAAGGAGAAGGGTCCATGGCGTCATGAAGAGTCGGACATGACTAAACAACAACAACAATTTATATTTTCCACAGGTGGCACTACCTTCTCTTCATTTTCAGCAGGTTTATAAGTTCAGAGTTCCTATTTAATTTTAAATTTTAAAATAAAAAGCTCTACCAAGTGATTTGGTTGCAAAACAGTGAGCCCGGCTGTGACCTATCTGATGTACCAGCTCGGTATACCAACCATTTCAAATACGTTTTGATGCATTTCACATGGTGCTGCATGCAGAGGCAGAGCTAGCTGAATATGCTGTGCACCCAGGGGTGGGGCAAGCCACCCATGGGAATGGGGTGAGCGTCCCAGGGGGTCGGAACGGTGATGTCACCCCCCTCAGGGATGACACCCAGGGCGGATCGCCCCGCCATACCCCCTTCCTCCGCCAGTGACTGCATGATACTGGCCATGCGCCAGTCATCCAGGTGGAGTCACGTACATCTCGTCGTATGCAGTATTGTCTTGTCTTGGGGGAAAATCCCTGAGATGATTTATCAGAAAAGAAAAATGGCCTGCCATTCACAAAGCCAGCCTTCTCAGAAACTGAAGGTGACCGAATCAGCTAGCTGGGGAGTGGCACCAAGATGTTGAAGGGCAGGCGGAACTGTGTGCCAAGTGGCCTGCCCTGTGTTGCCCTCCTGCCCTCTGTCCTATTGGTATGGATGAAGCAACATCCAGCTGCCCATCTGGTTGGTTCCTGTAAGCAACCAGGCAGTGGTGCCTCTTCCCCCTCTTCCCCCAGCTTGCTTGTTCATTGCTTTGCTGCTGCAAATGTTGTGACACTGCTGGCCATACCTTGGCTTCTGGCTCCCTATCTCCTCTGAGCCAAGCGAGCGTCTTTTGGACAAGCCATTCTGGGCAAGGGGATTGTCTGCACTGCAGCTGCAGCCTTGCCAGGGCAGCCAGAAATTGTTTGAAATAATAGTTAAAAGTTTAGTAACTGTTAACTGAATACAAAAGGTTACGCTAGCGCAGCAGAGCAGGCCTTGGTGACATCTAGGCTGGGCTACTGCATTGTGCTCTACATGGGCTACCTCAAGGGACGCGGGTGGCACTGTGGTCTAAACCACTGAGCCACTTGGGCTTGCCAATCGGAAGGTCAGCTGTTCAAATCCCCGCGACGGGGTGAGCTCCCGTTGCTCTGTCCCAGCTTCTGCCAACCTAGCAGCTCGAAAGCACACCAGTGCAAGTAGATAAATAGGTACCACTGTGGCAGGAAGGTAAACAGAGTTTCCATGCGCTCTGGTTTCCATCACGGTGTTCCTTTGTGCCAGAAGCAGTTTAGTCATGCTGGCCACATGACCCAGAATGCTGTCTGTGGATGCTCCCTCAGCCTGAAAGCGAGATGAGCATCGCCTTTGGACTTAACTGTCCAGGGGTCCTTTACATTTACATGGGCTACCCTTGAAGTTGGTTCAGAAATTACAGCCAGTGCAGAATGCTTTGGCCCAGCTTTTGACCAAAGCAGTTCCATATTAACGTTTTACACCAGTGTTGAAGTATTGCTTTAAATGCACAAAACCCTAAACATCCAACTGATTCACCTGCTGGATTACTGGGATAATCTGGAGAAGCTCTACCGACTGTCCCACAATTAACTTGTATTTGTTTAGCTTCTATGCACAGCAAGCTTTTAGCAAGTGGTACCAGCAATTTGGAACACTATTCCTATAGACCCCCTTCATGGATCACTGCCTTGCCGTGGTGAAGGGGCTTGAATAACTCAGAGAAGCTATGAGCTATGCCGTGCAGGGCCACCCAAGATGGACAGGACATAGTGGAGAGTTTTGACCAAACGTGATCCACCTGGAGCAGAAACCAGCAAGCCGGCAAGCCACTCCAGTATCCCTGCCAAGAAAACTCCATGGACAAAGACAACAGGCATATAAAAGTTATGACGCTGGAAGATGAGCCCCTCAGGTCGGAAGGCGTCCAACATGCTACTGAGGAAGAGCGGAGGACAAGTACAAGTAGATTCAGAGTTGATGAAGCGGCTGGGCCAAAGTCAAAAGGACGCTGAGTTGCGGATATGCCTGGAAGCGAAAGGAAAGTACAATGCTGTGCTGTAAAGAAAAATATTGCATAGGAACCTGGAATGTAAGAACCATGAACCTTGGTAAGTTGGATGTGGTCAAAAATGAGATGGCAAGAATAAATATTGACATCCTGGGCATCAGTGAACTAAAATGGACGGGAATGGGCGAATTCAGTTCGGATGACCATCATATCTACTACTGTGGGCAAGAATCCCGTAAAAGAAATAGAGTGGCCCTCATAGTCAACAAAAGAGTGGCGAAAGCTGTACTGGGATGCATGATAGAATGATCTCGATACAAATCCAAGGCAGACCTTTTAACATCACAGTAATCCAAGTTTATGCACCAACCAGAAAAAACTGAAATTGACCAATTCTATGAAGACTTACAACACCTTATAGAAATGACACCAAAGAAGGATGTTCTTCTCATTATAGGGGATTGGAATGCTAAAGTAGGGAGTCAAGAGATAAAAGGAACAACTGGCAAGTTTGGCCTTGGAGTTCAAAACAAAGCAGGGCAAAGGCTAATAGAGTTCTGCCAAGAGAACAAGCTGGTCATCACAAACACTCTTTTTCAATAACACAAGAGACGACTCTACACATGGACGTCACCAGATGGGCAGCATCGAAATCAGATTGATTATATTCTCTGCAGCCAAAGATGGAGAAGCTCTATATAGTCAGCAAAAACAAGACCTGGAGTTGACTGGCTCAGATCATCAGCTTCTTATAGCAAAATTCAAGCTTAAACTGAAGAAAGTAGGAAAAACCCTTATGAATACACAGTGGAAGTGAGGAACAGGTTTAAGGATTTAGATTTGCTGGACAGAGTGCCTGAAGAACTATGGGTGGAGGCTCACAACATTATACAGGAGGCAGCAACTAAAACCATCCCAACGAAAAGGAAATGCAAGAAAGCAAAGTGGCTGTCCAACAAGGCCTTACAAATAGCGGGGGAGAGAAGGCAAGCAAAATGTGAGGGAGATAGTGAAAGATACAGGAAATTGAATGCAGATTTCCAAAGAATAGCAAGGAGAGACAAGAAGGCCTTCTTAAATGAGCAATGCAAATAAATAGAGGAAAACAATAGAATGGGAAAAACCAGAGATCTGTTCAAGAAAATTGGAGATATGAAAGGAACATTTCATACAAAGATTACCATAATAAAAGACAAAAGTGGAAAGGACCTAACAGAAGCAGAAGACATCAAGAAGAGGTGGCAAGAATACACAGAGGAACTATACCAGAAAGAAATGGATGTCTCGTACACCCCAAGTAGTGTGGTTGCTGACCTTGAGCCAGACATCCTGGAGAGTGAAGTCAAATGGGCCTTAGAAAGCACTGCTAATAACAAGGCCAGTTGAAGTGATGATATTCCAGCTGAACTATTTAAAATTTTAAACAATGATGCTGTTAAGGTGCTACACTCAGTATGCCACAAATTTGGAAAACTCAGCAGTGGCCAGAGGATTGGAGAAGATCAGTCTACATCCCAATCCCAAAGAAGGGCAGTGCCAAAGAATGCTCCAACTACCGCACAATTGCACTCATCTCACACGCTGGCAAGGTTATGCTTAAAATTCTATAAGGCAGGCTTAAGCAGTATGTGGACCGAGAACTCCCAGAAGTGCAAGCTGGATTTTGGAGGGGCAGAGGAACCAGAGACCAAATTACAAACATGTGCTGGATTATGGAGAAAGCTAGAGAGTTCCAGAAAGACATCTACTTCTGCTTCATTGACTATGCAAAAGCCTTTGACTGTGTCGACCACAGCAAACTATGGCAAGTTCTTAAAGAAATGGGAGTGCCTGATCACCTCATCTGTCTCCTGAGAAATCTCTATGTGGGACAAGAAGCTACAGTTAGAACTGGATATGGAACAACTGATTGGTTCAAAATTGGGAAAGGTGTACGGCAAGGCTGCATATTGTCTCCCTGCTTATTTAACTTATATGCAGAATTCATCATGCGAAAGGCTGGGCTGGATAAATCCCAAAATGGAATTAAGATTGCCGGAAGAAATATCAACAACCTCAGATATGCAGATGACACAACCTTGATGGCAGAAAGTGAGGAGGAATTAAAGAACCTTTTAATGAGGGTGAAAGAGGAGAGGGCAAAATATGGTCTGAAGCTCAACATCAAAAAAACGAAGATCATGGCCACTGGTCCCATCACCTCCTGGCAAATAGAAAGGGACGAAATGGAGGCAGCGAGAGATTTTACTTTCTTGGGCTCCATGATTACTGCAGATGGTGACAGCAAACATGAAATTAAAAGACGCCTGCTCCTTGGGAAAAAGGCGATGGCAAACCTAGACAGTATCTTAAAAAACAGAGATATCACCTTGCCAACAAAGGTCCATATAGTTAAAGCCATGATTTTCCCAGTAGTGATGTATGGAAGTGAGAGCTGGACCATCAAGAAGACTGATCGCTGAAGAATTGATGCTTTTGAATTATGGTGCTGGAGGAGACTCTTGAGAGTCCCATGGACTGCAAGAAGATCAAATGTATCCATTCTGAAGGAAATCAGCCCTGAGTGCTCACTGGAAGGACAGATCGTGAAGCTGAGGCTCCAATACTATGGCCACCTCATGAGAAGAGAAAACTCCCTGGAAAAGACCCTGATGTTGGGAAAGATGGAGGGCACAAGGAGAAGGGGACGGCAGAGGACGAGATGGTGGGACAGTGTTCTCGAAGCTACAAACATGAGTCTGACCAAACTGCGGGAGGCAGTGGAAGACAGGAGTGCCTGGCGTGCTCTGGTCCATGGGGTCACGAAGAGTCGGACATGACTAAACGACTAAACAACATTCCTATAGACATCAGGCAACTGTCCTGCAGACAATCCTGATATTTCGTTGCTTGCTAAAAATGTGTTTGTTTTGGCAAGAGTCTATAGAGAATTTCTGAAGGGCTGGTCATTTGTTCTGCAATTTATGTTTTTAGAATTTTACGATGGTTTAATGATTTTATCTTATACTGCTGATATTTATTTAATGAGTTGGTGGTTCATAAATATTGTTCTAAGTAACTAATAAATAAATCCAGCTACAAATGGAAAGCAACTGCAGCTGCACAGCCAATCTCCACCTCATCCATAATGGCTTGTTGTGAAGGACCTCTTGCCCTTCTTCAGAGCCAAACAGACAGAAGGGGAGAGAAAGGCCACAACACGGTCACTTCTATGGAAAAGGGAATTGGGGAGATGAGGAAGTAGAGACCTTAGCAGTGGTGTCAGAGGGGAGGGCAGGGGATGGCTCTGAAGAGACATGCAATCTAGGAGATGGTGGACCAGGAGCAGTGCAAATCCACTCTCTCCTCCCAGCCGACCATTTATGTGGGGGTTATGTTCTAGGGCCCCACGAACATAAGTGAAATCGCGTAAGTGGGGAGCACACTTAAAAAGCCCATTTTCCCCTGTTCTCCAGCTCTCTCTCCACCTAACTCTCTCTTCAACTTGAGTTGAAGCTCTGGGGCCGCCTGGAGGACATGTAGGAAAGTGGCAGCTGCTGCTGCGCTACTCCATGCATCAGCTGTTAGGTGGGGAGGCTGAGCAGAATGAACAAAGCCATGCTGTGCCTCTGGTCTCTTTGGGGCTTCCTCCGCCCTCAGTGACATCCCCTTTGGGCTCCGGGGAGGGTCTCCTCACAAGCCACAAGGACTCTCCAGCTCTCTCCGGTCATGATCCTATTTATTTAATTATTTCTCGGCACCGTGCGTCCACGCGATCATGCACTAGTAGAATGCATGTACAGTGGTACCTCGGGTTAAGTACTTAATTCGTTCTGGAGGTCCGTTCTTAACCTGAAACTGTTCCTAACCTGAAGCACCACTTTAGCTAATGGGGCTTCCCACTGCCACCACACCGCCAGAGCACGATTTATGTTCTTATCCTGAAGCAAAGTTCTTAACCCGAGGTACTATTTCTGGGTTGGCGGAGTCTGTAACCTGAAGCGTATGTAACCTGAGGTACCACTGTAAATTTTGCCTAATGACAGAGCCGGCCCTGCTTCTGCACATGGAACAGAAGGATGCTATCACTCTCATGTCCAGTTTATGTGATTCCCATAGGCTTGACCTCCCATAGTCACCTCGTACACGGGACTCGTTCCTGCAGGACTCTTCTTATTTTCTTCACGGGAGGAGGTGCCATCTTTGTCCTCTGCCTCGGGCAGCAAAATGATGTAGGCTGCTTAATCACTTCTTCTCCCTTGCCAAAGGTCCCACCCTAACTCCTGCAGGCATGCTGTTTAGCAAACACTGAGGAGAATGCCCGTGTTTGCCAATGCAATATTTCAACACACGGGTTTGAAAGTTATTTCGGTCTGCTTCCTCATACCCAACGTGTTCCACCTCCACTGTGAGAGGCAGTAAACTTCTGAACACTAGTTGCTGAGAATCTCAGGCGGGCAGAGGGCGTGTCCCGCTTGCAGGCTTCTGACAGGCCTCTGGGAGAAGAGGAGACCGACACCACCCAAAATATGATCCCCATCTGACCAGGCTTTGCTGCCTCAGCTTCCTGAATTGCTCCCAGCATGACTTCTCTTTATCCAAAAAAAATTATTCATTTTATAACTCAAGTAAACAACACAAACAGAAAAACAAACAATACAAACAAATTCTTGTCTTATTTTTTTTCTAAACAGGCCAGTGTTTCCCAGTTGTCAGTTTTTACATTTTAAAGATTTGCCTTGGCGGAGTCTTTGAACCTCTTTTGTTGACCACCAGCATTCCGCTTTCCATTTTTAAGTTCAGAATACAGTGGTGCCCTGCAAGACGAATGCCTCGCAAGACGAAAAACTCGCTAGACGAAAGGGTTTTGCGGTTTTTGAGCTGCTTCGCAAGACGAATTTCCCTATGGGCTTGCTTCGCAAGACGAAAACGTCTTGCGTTTTTTGCAAGTTTGTTTCCTTTTTCTTAACACCGTTAATACAGTTGCGACTTGACTTCGAGGAGCAACTCATAGAACGCGGTGTGGTAGCCTTTTTTTAGGTTTTGGGTGATTTTTGAAGCTTTTCCAAAACTTTTCCGACACCGTGCTTCGCAAGACGAAAAATTCGCTAGACGAAAAAACTCGCGGAATGAATTAATTTCGTCTTGCGAGGCACCACTGTAGAGTACTTGCTTTGGAAGGCGATCATCAGGCATCCACACAACATGACCAGTCCAACGAAGTTGATGTTGAAGAATCACTGCTTTGACACTGGTGATCTTTGCTTTGTAAACTGAACCACAAGATGCTGCAAAGGGTGACTAATGACTGTTTAAAGTCAGTGCACCCTCTGATTTTGTTTTTTAAGGGAAGTCTTTCCCTTTCCAATGATGATGATAATGATGATGATGATTATAAATGTATTATACCCCACCCATCTTTCTGGGTTGCCACAGCCACTCTGTGCAGCTTCCAACAAAAATACAGAGGGGAAGGGGAGGGGCACAAACAAACATCAAGCATTAAAAGATTCCCCAAAAAGGGCTGCCTTCAGATGTCTACAAAAAATTATATAGTTGTTTAACTCTTTGCTGGCTGGGTGTTCCTCAGGATTGGAGGTGAATACTGAGAAGGCCCTCTGTCTGGTTCCCTGTAACCTCACTTCTCACAGTGAGGGAACCGCCAGAAGGCCCTCGGAGCTGGACCTCAGTGTCGGCGCTGTACAGTGGGGGTATCCCACTACAGCTCACCATGAGAATTTCATTGAAATTTCCCTTCCCTTTTTGATAATTTCCAGATGCAATTACCTTTCTTATTAATTGATGGAGAATGGTTGGGGAAAATGGGTGGGTGGTTAGACCCTATTTGAAACAATGCAATGTGTGATGGGACGCGGGTGGCACTGTGGGTTAAACCACAGAGCCTAGGGCTTGCCGATCAGAAGGTCGGCGGTTCAAATCCCCACAATGGGGTGAGCTCCCGTTGCTCGGTCCCTGCTCCTGCCCACCTAGCAGTTTGAAAGCACGTCAAAGTGCAAGTAGATAAATAGGTACCACTCCAGCAGGAAGGTAAATGGTGTTTCTGTGCGCTGCTCTCATTTGCCAGAAGCGGCTTAGTCATGCTGGCCACATGACCCGGAAGCTGTACAAAGCAAGATGAGCGCTGTAACCCCAGAGTCGGTCACAACTGGACCTAATGGTCAGCGGTCCCTTTACCTTTACTAATGTGTGAATCAGCTGTAGCACAGACACATTTTCAGAGTTTGTCTGCTGTGTAAGATGCATTCCCTTATATATTTCTTTAAACTACTGTACACCTATCTCAGGTGACGCTTGTTCCATTGCAAACCAGGGTTTGCCGCTGTAGGGCATGAGCATGGGAGAAACTATGCTTGACCTCTCTTACACCCAATAGTTCTATAGCCACTCTTTCTCCTGTTCTCCTTTCCCAATACTTCCAAATTACAGTATATGTCCTGGAAAATTCCACCCCAACTCCTCTAGCATTATTTATGAGGGAAATACAGGCTTCACAACACTCTCGAGCTTCTCTCATAACAAGTTGATCCACCCTGAGATTTGGGTCATGATTTTGCAAAAGGCCATAAACACATGCTGTTTTTTTTTTTTTTGCTTTGTAAACTATGTACTATTCGTTAAACTTCCTGGTTTTCAAAATCATATACTGGAATCGTTGCTGCCTGCCAAAACAAACAGCAATTAGGTACATATGTTAAATGTTGTTTATTCGCAAGAAGATTTCAAAGGGTGATTAAATTTTTGAGCAGTTATTGAACTTTGATTAGATTCTTACTGCATAGATGGAGAAGGAGGTGCACACCCCTCTAATATAACGTTGCCACACTCCCATGGAAGTGAACTGTCCATTCATAGGACCACCCACAGTCATTAGGAAACATTTTCTGATGGTTAAATTATAGATTTAAATCAGGCCTTGCTTTAAGGTGGAGACTCCAGCTCCCACCAGCTTGAGTCAGAATGCCCAATGGTCAGGGTTGATTCGAGCTGTAGTCTAACAGCATTGGAGAGCCACAGAAAAGCTACAATGTTGTTGTTGTTGTTGTTGTTATGTACTGAAGTTCTCACCCTGGGCCAGCAGGGAGATACTGTAGATAGTTCAGGTCCACATATGCAAATAAGGGATCGAAAGTGACGTTCAGTGATTGGATAGTTACAGAAAATGGTTACCATTGTGTTCTAGTGGAGCTGTATATAAGCAGGCTGGCTGAACCCTTCAGTTCAGTTCTGTTCTGGCCTGTGAATAAACAAGAGCTGTTTGAAGAATCGCTGTGTCGTCTGATATGTTCACCCATAACTTAACAGTTGTTGTTGTTGTTGTTGTTATATCCCACCTCTCCCCCAGACAAAGACGTTGCAGACCCCCCAAGTGTCCCTATTTTCCAGGAATAGTCCTGGATTTACACAAGCCGTCCCAGTTTCTGATTTGATCCCAGAATTTCCCACTTTTCCTTAGGACGTTGCTATATTCATCGAGAAATGTTGGAGGGTATGGTAGGATGTCCCTATTTTTATTGAAGGGTATGGAGTTATGGGACCCCCAAGCCAAGGAGATAAGTAACTATACAACCTTTAGAAGACATCTGAAGGCAGCCCTGTACAGGGAAGTTTTTCTTACTGTTTACTGTTTTATTATGATTTCATATATGTTGAAAGCTGCTTGGGGCAACCCAGTCAGATGGATGGGGTAATCATAATCATAATCATAATCATTTTCATTGGAGAAATGTTGGAGGGTTTGATGTTGTTGTTATATTTATATCCCACCTCTCCCCCAGACATCGACTCAAGGAGGCTTACAGGTAAAAGAGAAACAGCTAAAAACATAGAAAAAACAATGATTAAAAAACAATGCAACAGTAATAGAATCAAAACAATCTCACAGCACCAGCCTTTCCCTTACAATTTGGAGACATATGTTGTAAACAAAATCTGCCCTTTTTCCCTTATGGGGTATCCAAGAGCCCAAATAGAGTCCTTACATGGGTTCCCTATTGGTAGGAGAAAATAACAGAGGCCAACCAGAGAATATTGAGAAGCAAAGCAGCTAGTAAGCTTGATCTTTATTGATCTGTTGCAACAGGGTGCTCCCCTCACACATAGGAAAGAAGGAGAACACCGAACAAAGGTGTGCCTGCCCTTATATCGACATTTTAAATTCCCTGCCCTGGAGCTCTATACATCATATACATCTATACATCATACATGCATCACAGAAGGGGTGTAACCCAAGACCACCCCCCACAAACATCATACCTACATCACAGAAAGGGCAGTCTACAACAGAAATTTGAGTGTTGTTGTTTTTCCTGGCTGGCAGGTTTTCTGATAATGCCTTATCTGATTGCCTTTCCTGGTAGTCTGCCCACTCCTTTGAAATGATGATTACAATTACCCACTTCCTGAGACAATGGGAAAGTTCCCTCACCTCCTCCCTCCTTGCAGAGAAAATATTTGGTCAGTTTGGGAGTCAAAATGGTTTCAGGGAGTCAAAATGGTTTCAGGAAACTAAGGCACAGAAAACAAACTTTGCTATATATCAGGATGGGACTGTTTGGGAAAGAATGGAAAGCTTACAGGGATAAGGTTTTGGAGGGTCCTGTGAAGGAAGCAGAAGGCAGCCTGAACAAATATTGCAAAACTCAATCTACGTCTAAGAGACAGAACTTACAAAAAAGTGAAGGCAGCATGAACTTGCTGACATTTTGTCACTTCAATACTTAATCACCCCACCCCCAAAACACTGTTTCTTATTTTTCTTTTTGAAATATATTTTTATTAAAGATTTATTGGTTTACAAAAGCATGTGCAATGTCTCTTTTTTCAAGTTACATTTTCTACAGATCAGTTTCATTTGTTGAGACATTAGTGTTACATTAGGAAGAAAAGGGGGAAAGAGGTGCAGGGGGGAATGGTGAGTGGGGTGGGGTCAGGTGGCAATGCTATTCTGCTTGGTGTATGTGTGGGGTTTTGTGTCAGTGTCACTTGTGTGTGTTCTCCTTAATATTCACTTGTTTTCCTTTAGTGGTGAGGGAGGCTGGGGTTGGCCTCGGGTGTGGTTGGTTGTCTTTGCTGGGCTGTGGTGAGCTTTGTTTTTGTGTGTGAGTGGGGTGTGTTTTTGGATCAGGTTAGCCAGATTGATTCAAATGCTGTTGGTGGGTTCTTGTTGTTGTCTTGTTGGGTTGTGCACGTGATAAAGGGTAACCATATCGGAGTGAAGGTGTCTTCTTCTATTTGTTCCCGTGTCAGTTTCAGTTTGTTGGTTAGTTTTTTGAATAAGGCTGTTTACCACTCTCCCCTGCCCACGGGCCGGATCACTGCTTGGACCAGGATACCTTGTGGCCGCAATGGCACGCACCACAAAAGGT
This sequence comes from Podarcis vaucheri, assembly GCF_965113315.1. Classification (NCBI taxonomy): domain Eukaryota; kingdom Metazoa; phylum Chordata; class Lepidosauria; order Squamata; family Lacertidae; genus Podarcis; species Podarcis vaucheri. Next base: position 113,513,258 of record NC_138760.1, on the reverse strand, counting down.
GAGTGGTTTTCTCAGACTGCCTAGATCTCTTACGCTGAAAGTGAGTATGGAGATGTCTATCACCTTGCCAACAAAGGTCCGTATAGTTAAAGCTATGGTTTTCCCAGTAGTGATGTATGGAAGTGAGAGCTGGACCATAAAGAAGGCTGATCGCCAAAGAATTGATGCTTTTGAATTATGGTGCTGGAGGAGACTCTTGAGAGTCCCATGGACTGCAAGAAGATCAAACCTATCCATTCTGAAGGAAATCAGCCCTGAGTGCTCACTGGAAGGACAGATCGTGAAGCTGAGGCTCCAGTACTTTGGCCACCTCATGAGAAGAGAAGACTCCCTGGAAAAGACCCTGATGTTGGGAAAGATGGAGGGCACAAGGAGAAGGGGACGACAGAGGACGAGATGGTTGGACAGTGTTCTCAAAGCTACCAGCATGAGTTTGACCAAACTGCAGGAGGCAGTGGAAAACTGGAGTGCCTGGCGTGCTCTGGTCCATGGGGTCACGAAGAGTCGGACACGACTAAACGACTAAACAACAACAACACTTTCATTACTGAGCTCCTGGGCTCACATTTTCAAAGAACTGGTGCACGTTCTTTGCAACTCCCATGGCAACCCACATTGCCAACGTTCAAGTGTTTCACCTGCATTATTTCCACTCAACAGAGTGTTCCTAAGCCATAACAGACCACTCCCCAACTTTCCCCAAATGCAGGCAGGCTGAGGGACTGACTCAATTTTCTGCTGCTGCAAGGTGATTGGCGTGGGTTAGATGCTACCAAGGACATGGTTTGCTTTCACCTCTAATGCCCTCGTATGTGCAGTCGTTGCTGTTTTGAATTTCGCCCTGTTATTGAAAAGTTTGGGAACCTTTGTATTAGCTGGACACCACTCGTTTTGTAAAACACACTTGTAAGGACAAGGAAGAGCCTTTTCCCGTCTTCTGGGAGCCATGCGGAAACAGACACCGTCATCCTAAAGGCACAGCAAACCACCCAAGTGGTGCAATTCGTGATGCATAGAGGCTGAATGAGTGTCAGAGCGAAATTCCTATTGTGGTTCCAATGGCCTAGTGGAGTCAAGAATTTCAGCTAAGAGAAACTAGCAAATTCAGTGTTGGTTTCTTTCCCTGGAAAGGCAGGTTGTTCCTTATAGGAATGAGCCAGGGTTCTAGGAACTGGCCTCCTTCAACTTCCCTCAGTCCGTTTGTCATCTTCCTTGCGCACCCATTCCAGTAAGTCTATACTTAATGCTGCCAGTAGTTGTGGCACCTGTTCACAGTTTGGTGTCCTATTCTTTCCTTTAGTCACTATGTAGGTCATAGCAACAGTTGATCAACTTTGGTGTGTGTGTGTGTGTGTGAGAGAGAGAGAGAGAGAGAGAGAGAGAGAGAGAGAATCGCGTTTATCTATCCATCTCTCTTGTTTCTGGCCGCCCTCCTTCTATCTGACTGTTGCTACATCTTTCTCGAGATGGGAGGGAGCCGTGTGTGGAGGAGCCGCCTTCTCAGAGACACTCTTGTTACTGACCACCTCATTAGCCAAAAGCAGGTCCATACTTCCCATTGAAATACTTATAAGTTTATGTTGATTAAAATCGTTCTTCATTTTAAATATTGTATTGTTTTCCCATATAGTTCCGTCTAGGTCCGTCTAGTTAAAGCTATGGTTTTCCCAGTAGTGATGTATGGAAGTGAGAGCTGGACCATAAAGAAGGCTGATCGCCAAAGAATTGATGCTTTTGAATTATGGTGCTGGAGGAGACTCTTGGGAGTCCCATGGACTGCAAGAAGATCAAACCGATCCATTCTGAAGGAAATCAGCCCTGAGTGCTCACTGGAAGGACAGATCCTGAAGCTGAGGCTCCAATACTTTGGCCACCTCATGAGAAGACTCCCTGGAAAAGACCCTGATGTTGGGAAAGATGGAGGACACAAGGAGAAGGGGACGACAGAGGACAAGATGGTTAGACAGTGTTCTCGAAGCTACCAGCATGAGTCTGACCAAACTGCAGGAGGCAGTGGAAGACAGGAGTGCCTGGCGTGCTCTGGTCCAGGGGGTCACGAAGAGTCGGACACGACTAAACGACTAAACAACAACAACAACCCAGAAGCAATGTTAAAGCACATTTATATTCTCTCTTCTGAGTGAGGATGTAGCCAAAGACCTCTGTTCTCTGTGTAGCAATGCTTGACTGTGGGATTTCAAATTCAAATTCAAAATTTTCAAATTCAAATTGTTTCCCCTGCTTTTTGTGCACCACAAATAAAATATGTGCAGTCACTGGCGGAGGAAGAGGAGTGCAGGCGGAGTGCATCGCCCCATGGTAGCGCGATCCCTGTGGGGTGCCGTTGAGGCTGCCCCCCCCCACCTGTGCTGGGTGCCACGCCCCCAGGACCTGTGCCACGCCCCTGTGGGCGGCGCACCACACCCCCAGGACGCGCACCAGCTCCGCCACCACCTGCTCTACGCCCCCCCCGGTGCCGGAGCATGAAGCTCTGCCACTGTGTGCAGTGCGCATAGGAATTTATATGTTTTTCAAACTATAGAATCATAGAATCATAGAATCATAGAATCATAGAGTTGGAAGAGACCACAAGGGCCATCGAGTCCAACCCCCTGCCAAGCAGGAAACACCATCAGAGCACTCCTGACATATGGTTGTCAAGCCTCTGCTTAAAGACCTCCAAAGTAGGAGACTCCACCACACTCCTTGGCAGCAAATTCCACTGTCGAACAGCTCTCACTGTCAGGAAGTTCTTCCTAATGTTTAGGTGGAATCTTCTTTCTTGTAGTTTGGATCCATTGCTCCGTGTCCGCTTCTCCGGAGCAGCAGAAAACAACCTTTCTCCCTCCTCCATGTGACATCCTTTTATATATTTGAACATGGCTATCATATCACCCCTCAACCTCCTCTTCTCCAGGCTAAACATGCCCAGCTCCCTTAGCCGTTCCTCATAAGGCATCGTTTCCAGGCCTTTGACCATTTTGGTTGCCCTCCTCTGGACACGTTCCAGTTTGTCAGTGTCCTTCTTGAATTGTGGTGCCCAGAACTGGACACAGTACTCCAGGTGTGGTCTGACCAGAGCAGAATACAGTGGCACTATTACTTCCCTTGATCTAGATGCTATACTCCTATTGATGCAGCCCAGAATTGCATTGGCTTTTTTAGCTGCCGCGTCACACTGTTGGCTCATGTCAAGTTTGTGGTCAACCAAGACTCCTAGATCCTTTTCACATGTACTGCTCTCAAGCCAGGTGTCACCCATCTTGTATTTGTGCCTCTCAATCTTTTTGCCCAAGTGCAATACTTTACATTTCTCCCTGTTAAAATTCATCTTGTTTATTTTTGCCCAGTTCTCTAATCTGTCAAGGTCGTTTTGAAGTGTGATCCTGTCCTCTGGGGTGTTAGCCACCCCTCCCAGTTTGGTGTCATCTGCAAATTTGATCAGGATGCCCTTGAGTCCATCATCCAAGTCGTTGATAAAGATGTTGAATAAGACCGGGCCCAAGACAGAACCCTGTGGCACCCCACTAGTCACTCTTCCCCAGGATGAAGAGGAACCATTGATGAGCACCCTTTGGGCCCCCAACAGTGTCTGAGGGACAGTGAACTGGCCCCCTGTTTAAAAAGTATGAGGACCCTGAACTACTTTAGCCCTTCCTTCTGTTGATGCTCTTTTTGTTGTTCTTGGGTTTTGCAAGCGCTGAGTCCTGCTTCTTAAAATGCTGCCTTTGCCCCTACTTTCTTTACCGTCAGCAGCCTTTTATGTGGATACCATGTTATCTCTTTCTTTTGCCTCAAGGCACTAGGCCTCAAGTCCCAACGGTGCAGTCCCAATGGCACAATCACCTTGAAATACGCTTGCTTCCTCTTCCTGATTGGGAGCCTTGCGACACCACCGGCACTTTTCTTGCATTGGGCTTGGCCAAAGAATTTGCTTAGGGCTAGCCATATTTGGGATGTGGGTGGCGCTGGGGGTTAAACCACAGAGCCTAGGGCTTGCTGATCAGAAGGTCGGCAGTTCGAATCCCTGTGACGGGGTGAGCTCCCGTTGCTCGGTCCCTGCTCCTGCCAACCTAGCAGTTCGAAAGCACGTCAAAGTGCAAGTAGATAAATAGGTACCGCTCCAGCAGGAAGGTAAACGGCGTTTCCGTGCACTGCTCTGGTTCGCCAGAAGCGGCTTAGTCATGCTGGCCACATGACCTGGAAGCTGTACGCTGGCTTCCTCGGCCAGTAAAGCGAGATGAGCGCCGCAACCCCAGAGTCGTCTGCAACTGGACCTAATGGTCAGGGGTCCAGGAGCTCTTGGATTAGGTGGTTATTTGCTTAATTAATGCATTTATATCTCAACTTCTTCTCCAAAGAGCTCAAGGCGGCCTACGTGGTTCTCCCCCTCCTCATTTAATCCCCACAACAACTGAGAGGCAGTGTCTGACCCAAAGACAGATAATAAGCTTCACAGCCAAGTGGAGATTTGAACCCTGGTCTCCCAGGTCCTAGTCCAACACTATCTTGGTTTATTACCATCCAACACTGCTCCTTGTTGTCACTGTAGGATATTTTAATTTAATATATTTCTGTGTGTGTGTGTGTGTGTGTGTTACCAGGTTTTTTTCAATGAATCCGGGGACACTTTTCAACTTCCTGCTAAATAGACGGATTTTGTGAGGGGACTGATTTGTAAATCTGGGGACTGTCCCCGGGAAATGGGGACATCTGGTAACCTTAGTGTGTGTGTGTGTAAAATATTTTATAACCTGACCTCAGTCCAGTCTAATCTGACCTAATGTCTTCTAATCAGTCAGTAAATATCAGGGTTGCTCGATAGCTGCTAGGGAGCAAATTATGCTGCAATCTCTGACATTTGCCTTCCTGTATTTGTAGAAAGATTGACTATATCGCACTGAGGTCATTGCTTTCCTTGCTTCCCACCCAGGTTTTATTAGACCCTTAAAAATCTAACAGGATATCCTATCTGAAGAAGTGTGCATGCACACGAAAGCTCATACCAAGAACTAACTTAGTTGGTCTTTAAGGTGCTACTGGAAGGAATTTTTAGGATATCCTATAAAACCCATTGGGCAAAAGGTGAGATCTTCTTGGCCTCACTTTTAAGCATTCCAGATCAAGCTTTGCGTGTCTTTCCCGCACCCCTAAGGTGTTTTTTAAAGGTACTTTCTTAGAAGATATGCAACGATATTGTGCCATCCGTCTTGGTTGCGTGTACTGTGCTTCAGGTGACCTTTACCAGATAGGTGTGTTTGGGAATTGCCCTTTGAGAGGTTGGTCACCAAAGAGGTTTCTGAATCACTATTGGTTCATAGCCTGCCACATTCTGGCTATAAAATAAGAACATTCACTTGCCATCCTTACACTGCCTATCAGAACATGGACCAATTCTGTAAGTCTTTCATTTTCTCATAGAAATTTTAGGATTCAAGTGTCCTCTGCGACATCAAGTTATGGCTATGCTCTTTCTAATTCTGATTTGTTTTTAACTTTATAATGTCTCCTTCCTCTTCTTCTTCTTCTTCTTCTTCCTCCTCCTCCTCCTCCTCTGTTGCTGAATTATATAAAAAATAAAAAAAATTGTCCAGTAGTACCTTAGAGACCAACTAAGTTTGTTCTGGGTACGAAGTTTCGTATACATGAAAAGCTTATACCAAGAACAAACTTTTTTTAAAATACATTTTTATTAGGTTTTTTAAACATATCATTTCCAACAATCGTTTAACATAACTTCTTATCTTATACAATATTTTAGACTTCCGTCAACAACCTCTGAAGATTTTCCGTTCTTTATCACTTGTTCTGCATTTCTTAATTTCTCTATTACTTTTAATTATTATTAACTAATAATTCTCTTCATAGTCTTTCTTGCAATATTTCAAGTAGTCCTCCTTACAGAACTTCTTGCAGTCCTACTAGCGTAATCTGTTCATTACAATTGCTTTTCATATTCCAAGAACAAACTTAGTTGGTCTCTAAGGTGCTACTGGACACATTTTTTATTTTTTATATATTTTGACTGCGTCAGACCAACACAGCTACCTACCTTCTGTTGCTGTTACTGTAGTAACTTCATAGCAACAGAGTCAAGCTGGCTAGAGCCATATGTTGACTATCCCTTATGGAAACCTTGGACAAACCTCTGTTGGGGATGATTAAGGTATTTGACATCCTTTTCCAATCTGGTGCCCTCTAGATATTGTTGGACTACAAATGAGCATTGGCCATGCTGGTGGGGGATGATGGGTGTTGTAGTCCAATAGCGTTGAGTGGGCACCAAGGCTGGTATCTGATGCCCGATGTGAGAAGGACAAGGAGATGGATCCACCATCTCTTCCTTGATCCCTTGCTTAATAATAATAATAATTTATTATTTATACCCCGCCCATCTGGCTGGGCTTCCCCAGCCACTCTGGCCGGCTTCCAAAAAAATATTAAAATACTGTAATACATCAAACATTAAAAGCTTCCCTAAACAGGGCTGCCTTCAGATATCCTCTAAAAGTCTGGTAGTTCTTGTTCTCTTTGACATCTGGTGGGAGGGCGTTCCACAGGGCGGGCGCCACTACCAAGAAGGCCCTCTGCGTGGTTTCCTGTAACTTGGCTTCTCGCAGTGAGGGAACCGCCAGAAGGCCCTCGGTGCTGGACCTCAGTGTCCGAGTAGAACGATGGGGGTGGAGACGCTCTTTCAGACATACTGCTTACAAAGTTCTTCTTTGAAATCTTTTTTTCTTTTTTTTGTAACTGTCGTCTTAATTGTAACGATGCCTTTGTCTTCATCTTTTTAATACCTTTCCTCATCATCTTTGTGAAAAGGAATGCTTTCTGACATGGGAGGGCTATAAGTCAAAGCAGGCAGGGAAACAGGGAAGTTCAGAGGAGACTTGGAGCTTTCGCACATGGTAGCAGCTGCAGTAAAGCGAAGAAGAACTACTGGGAGGCAATATCTAGTTCTGTGTCTTCATTTTGGCCAAGGACAGCTATACAGTTAATCAGTGCTGTTTTTCCAGAAAAAGAGGTGCTGGAACTCACACTGAACACCTCCCTTGTTCTCTTAATGGCAATGACACCCACCTGAGAGGTGCCGGAACTGAGTCCCGGATGAAAAAAAGTCCTGCAGTTACTACATCTGATTCTGTTGTGAGAAGAGACTACAGTAATATTTCCCTGGCCCTATTTGTAACATAGACAATTTAAAAGAAAATAGGGACCAGGTTTCCACCCAGTTGGGGGGTCAAGCACTAAGTGGTTATTTCAGTGATTTCTAGAGAATTCAAAATTGGAAGGTGCCCAACTGCATGACTCAAACAAATCAACCAAAATTTGCATTTTTCATGCATTATTATTTTTTATTATTATTATTATCTGTATACTGCCCTATACTCACAGGCAGTGCTTTTTTTCTAAAAAAAATGTTTAGGGGTACTCTTATTTTTGACTCAAAAACCCCCACCATTTTATAGTTCAAATCGGGAAAAATAAACACAGCAAATGGACAAAAGTACAAAGATTCACAAAATGTTTAGAGGTATGCGTACCCCAAGAAAAAAAGCACTGCTCACGGGTCTCAGGGTGGTTCACAACATAAATTCACAATATAAAAACACAAAATACATAATAAAAACAAAAACAATCCAATTTAAACCACACATTTTAAAAGAGCATCAGATGTCATTTCTGAATTTGCCCTCCTTTTTTATATATCGTTCCTGTTCAATCATTTCTTGTTTTCTAGCACTTTTCCCATTCCTGCTGCTCTTGATAGCCTTGGTTTCCCCAAATCATGCTGAGGACCACGAGGAATGGATGAAGTGTTTTGAGGATCCCGACTATGAGGAGCTGTTAAATGTTGCCAGAAACGGGCTGGGAAAGGCTTCAAATCCAAAGACCATTGTGATTGTTGGAGCAGGAATAAGTGGGCTCACTGCTGCCAAATTGCTGAAAGATGCAGGACATCAGGTAATTGTACTAACAAAGGCTGCAATCCTGTGTACACTTTCCTTGGGGTCAAGTGGATTTACTTCTTAGTAGCCATGCATAGGGACGTGGGTGGCGCTGTGGGTTAAACCACAGAGCCTAGGACTTGCCAATCAGAAGGTCGGCGGTTCGAATCCCCGTGACGGGGTGAGCTCCCGTTGTTTGGTCCCTGCTCCTGCCCACCTAGCAGTTCGAAAGCACATCAAAGTGCAAGTAGATAAATAGGTAACGCTCTGGCGGGAAGGTAAATGGCGTTTCCATGCGCTGCTCTGGTTCGCCAGAAGCAGCTTACTCATGCTGGCCACATGACCCGGAAGCTGTACGCCAGCTCCCTCGGCCAATAAAGCGAGATGAGCGCCGCAACCCCAGAGTCGGCCATGACTGGACCTCATGGTCAGGGGTCCCTTTAGCCATGCATAGGTCTGCAATCTGAGAAACACAGGTCTTTAATCTTGACAAAAAGGAGGAAGAAGGGGGTGGGTCTAAAATGAGTGGTTCTGCAGAACACGGGCTCTTTCACTTGCCATTTGAGACCCTTAATTGTAGGTGCCAAGGTTTGAACTTGAGAGTTCCGGCCTGCGCATTTTGCCCCATGTAATGAAGCTATTGCACCTCCTATGTGTAGAATTATGTTTTTCGCATCCATGCTTGCAGGGGCCAATGAAACTACTATGAAACTAATGAAGCTTAAGCTTTGGGGCTCTTAATCTCGGAGGGGTCCCAGATGTGACTTTAGCCCACTATGCATATTTTTTGGGGGGTCATCTAGGTAAAAAGGTAAAGAACCACTGGACGGTTAGGTCCAGTCAAAGATGACTATGGGGTGCAGCGCTCATCTTGCTTTCAAGCCGAGGGAGCCGGCATTTGTCCACAGACAGCTTTCCGGGTCACATGGCCAGCATGACTAAACCACTTCTGGCGCAACGGGACACCGTGATGGAAACCAGAGCACACAGAAACACCGTTTACCTTCCCGCTGCAGCAGTACCTGTTTATCTACTTGCAGTGGTGTGCTTTTGAACTGCTAAGTTGGCCTTTCAGAATATTTAGAATTAGCCAAATTGACAGATATAATAAGACAAAAACCAAAAAGTGAAGTGAAAAAGGAATGGAAGTGTCTAAATGAATACCTTAAAAGCCAAGGTTTGAGGACAGAAATCTGGCTGAGTCTGGAATAACCTTGTGAAATGAAAGGATAAGAAAGAGGGATTTATATCTGGATGCTAGGATAAAGATGAGAAGGAAAACAGGAAAACACAATGAGAGGTAAAAGAGGTGCTGTGGGATTGGTGGAAGCCAATGTTTGTTTTTCTTTTTAGTGTTTATATCATTAACATGTAAGATATGGATTTGTTGGGTTTTTTTAATGTTGGTTTTTGTGTTTTGTGTATTGTTATTTTTCGATATTTTTCATGTTGTTGTGTGGAAAATACTAATAAAATTTATAATAATAAAAAAGAACTGCTAAGTTAGCAGGAGCTAGGACAAAGCAACGGGAGCTCACTCCGTTGTGCAGATTCAAACTGCCGACCTTCTGATCGGAAAGCCCAAGAAGCTCAGTGGCTTAGACCAGTGTTCCCCAACCTTGGGCCTCCAGCTGTTTTTGGACTACAATTCCCATAATCCTTGACCACTGGTCTTGCTAGCGAGGGATGATGGGAGTTGTAGTCCAAAAACAGCTGGAGGCCCAAGGTTGGGAACACTGGTTAGACCACAGCGCTATCTGCATCCCTTTTGGGTCTACTAGACCCCATTTCAGTTGGACAACCCAAATTCATTATTTTTGTTGTGTGTATTTCAACAATCCCAAAGTCTGGGAGTCCGTAGCACAAATCTTATAAAGGTGTGGTGATCTGTCGTGGAACAACCCCACTGAAGAAAGTGATTGCCCCAACCTTGTTTCTGGTTGTGAAGGGGCCCCCATGACAGTCCAAGCTTCAGGATCCCTAAAATGTAGGTGTGCTTGTTTGTTTCTGGAGCAGCAGTCGGTAAGGAAGTGAAGCATAAACAGCGACAATGCATTTGTTCCTAGGTTCAGATTCTGGAAGCCAGTGACCGCATTGGGGGTCGGATAAAGACCTATCGTGAGAAAGACTGGTACATGGATATGGGACCGATGCGTCTGCCCAAGGCACAGAAGTAAGGCAAAAAGCTTGTTGCCAATCATGCACAAAACTCATTCTGTTTTAGAAACATCTGCGGATGAAGTACTTCATTTTACCTCGTACCCTCCTTCCCATTTCCTGGAATTAGCATTTGGTGTGATTTTTTTTTAGTTTTGATTAGGCGTCTGCCTAAAGAGCAGACTTGGGAAGGGGAAGTGTGAAGGGTGTCGGGTGGTTGCTCGAGAGCAATCAGGCAAGATGCCTCACTGGTCTGTTCTAAAGCTTTATTATTGGTGCTAAAAACCTTTACAATGCAGAGCGCCTCTATTCCATGTCTTGCTCATTCACTGGCAGAATCTGAGAATGGGCGGTCCTTAAATCTTCCCCAGCAGAGGAGTCTCTTGACCCCCAGTCTACGCCTCCCCTCTCTGCGCGAAAGTCTTCTGCACAAGGAAGGCGTGGGTAAAGGGAGACCTCCCTCCTCCCCGCTTTGCTCAGGCAAGGTGTCCTGGCACCGCCTTGCATCCTCCGAACCCTGCATCTCCTCCTCACTAGAGGCGTGGCTTCCTTCCTCTGCTGAGGAAGTGCTGCTTCCCACAATCTTTGGGGGCTCTCTGTAATCCGTCCGCCCTTTCCCCTCTCACCCCTGAGCCGATGGCAGTTCCCTGACAGGAAGTGACCCTACAAGACCTGCTGCATTCTTGGCCATAACAAAATATGTTCAGCCTTTCGTTCCTATCAGGCATTATCCTCCCTTCTGATCTGTGGGTGTGTAATGAATGCTTCGCAGCCTTGCTAGCATCCCTGAATATGAAAGTATCATGTCCTGTTATATTATTTTACACATATATTTTTTTAAAAAAAGGCCTTTCTTACTCCTTTCCCCCGCAGAATTGTTCGTGAATATATTAAGAAATTCAACCTCACGTTAAACCCGTTTGTTCAGACCGATAAGAATGCCTGGTACTTCATTAGAAATAGAAAGGAAAAAGTGTCTGCGGTGGAGGAAAACGCCAAGCTGTTTGGATATGAAGTGGCTCCCAATGAGAGGGGGAAATCTGCCTCTAAACTCTTCCACGAGGCACTGGATCGGGTAGGTGTTTTGTAAAGAGGCTGTGTGTTCATGAACCAGTTTGCCTGGTCTTCTGGTAAGGCCTGGCTCCAAGTACCCTGTGCCGATCACATAGGACTATAAAGGCCCGCCCAGTTTAGCATCCTGTTTCTAGCCAACCAGATGCCTAGCGGAATCCAGCAGCAGGGCCTGCGTTCAGCAGCCATTTTCCCAAGTAGTGGTCAGCAGACTGGCATCACTCGCCCGGCTTCCCAATGCCAAGCACTGCTGCTGGTTACAAAGAGGGAGAAGGGCAAGATTGGTGGGGTCCAGGACAGAGTCAATGCACCCCACTGCACCCACACTACAAGGAGTTAGTTCCACAACACTTTGGTCCTCCCAGCATTGGGAAGCCAGGTAACCACTGCCACGCTGCCATGCTGACTGACGCTGCCTCTCCCTGCTTGTGGTTACCTGCAGCAGGTATTCAGTTCGGCAGTGGAACTGGTTACTCCCTTTAGCAGATACACATTATGCTTCTACAAACGCCTTCCCATGGTGGTGCTCCAATTTTTTATTGGGGGGAGGGAATGCCCTTCACAGGGAGGCTGGCTGGCCTGGCTGTGACCATACAAGCTTTTTTTGGGGGGGGGAGGTCGGCAGTTTGAATCCCCACGACGGGGTGAGCTCCCGTTCCTCAGTCCCTGCTCCTGCCAACCTAGCAGTTTGAAAGCACGTCAAAGTACAAGTAGATAAATAGGTACCGCTCCTGCGGGAAGGTAAACGGTGTTTCCGTGCGCTGCTCTGGTTCACCAGAAGCGGCTTACTCATGCTGGCCACATGACCCGGAAGCTGTACGCCGGCTCCCTCGGCCAATAAAGCGAGATGAGCGCCGCAACCCCAGAGTCGGCCACGACTGGACCTAATGGTCAGGGGTCCCTTTACCTTTACCTTTATTAGCAAAGGCACGTCAGACTATGGATGATTTCTGGAGATGCTTTCTAGTCTGCTCTTCCCATCTTTTCTTTCTTTTCTCTTCACACTTTTCGCAAAGCTTCTTTGTCGGTTTCGCGCTGTGTTCCTCTGTTGTGTGGATTCCTTTTGCTCACCCGTTGTTGTGCAAGCCTTGCGTCTTTTGACGAGGGTGGTGACTTTTAATTGTCAAGGCTTTATGATGAAGGGCTTAAAACAAACAAACAAATAAAGCAACACATGCCCTCCACATCACACATAAGACAACTCCCATAATTCCCCATGTAGCTATTATTACTTCCAGGCTGGGAACTTGCAGTGCACATGACTGCAAACATAGCCCACTTCCCAAGCCTTGCCCTGAAGTCCTGTTTGTTTCAAAACAACATGGCAGTGGTAGAAAGGAGCTGCTGCTGTTCAGAAAAAACACAAGTCCCCAACTCCCTTTGGGCATTTGAAACTCAATGCACAGTTGTGGGCCATTACTATTAATATAATATCGTCAGAGCATATCACTTAACATAAGAATCACTTAATAAATCTTCAAATGTGACCAGAGTGTTTTTTCTTAACTGAACACTGAATGAATGCTTTAAGGGTGGTGAGGAAGGTTTCAAATGGACATTTATGTTTACCATGCAGGTAACAAAAAACTGCACGATTTTGAAGGAAAAATACGACTCATATTCCGTCAAGGTAGGCAAAGTGCTTGTCTGCAGTATTTTTACTTTGATCTGAATTGTCGCCCTTGTATTAAACTTTTGTATGAATTACCAGTGCGAACGGTTGATGGCTGAACTTCGCATGCTTGTTCTCTGTCTTAATGGTTCATTAACGTTAAACAGAACTTGAACTAAACAGCCTTTTGAACCAAAGACTGTCCTATGTAAAGTGGGCCACCTGGCAGCACATTCAGGTACATGCGCGCCACACTAAATCAATGGAGCTATCCTCTTAGCACGTTAGTGGACATGGGCAGGCTCTGACAGCCTGTGCATTTGCACTAACAGTGAAAATACAGTGGTACCTCGGGTTAAGTACTTAATTCATTCCGTACTTAACCTGAAACTGTTCTTAACCTGAAGCATCACTTTATCTAATGGGGCCTCCTACTGCTGCCACGCCGCCGGAGCACGATTTCTGTTCTTATCCTGAAGCAAAGTTCTTAACCCGAGGTAATATTTCTGGGTTAGTGAAGTCTGTAACCTGAAGCGTATGTAACCTGAAGCGTATGTAACCTGAGGTACCACTGTACAGCCATTCTGTTTGCTAAAATTATCATTAGGCCCCTAGAATCTTTGGTTGGTTGGGAAATTGGATGCAGAAGACAAAACAGGAATGGGGAATCTGTGACCATGCTGTTGGACTATGTTTGCCGATAAATTAGCTACAGTGGATGCTCAGGTTGCAAACCTGATCCGTGCAGGATGCACGTTCGCAACCTGCAGTGTTTGCAACCCGCCTTTGTGTGTCTGCGCATGCGCGGGTTGCGATTCGGCGCTTCTGCGCATGCGCAAAGCGTGATTTAGTGCTTCTGCGCATGCGTGACTGCTGAAACCCAGAAGTAACCCGTTCCGGTACTTCCAGATTTTGGTAGTCCGCAACCCGAAAAAACGCAACCTAAAGTGGCTGTTACCCGAGGTAAGACTGTCTAGCTCAAATAAGGAAGCATGTGTACTTTTAACTAGCCTTTCTCTAGCTAATCCCCCCCATTTCCTCCAAACAGGGATATTTAATTAAAGAAGGAAATCTGAGTAAGGGAGCAGTAGATATGATTGGTGACCTCTTGAATGAAGAAGGTGGATTCTATACTTCATTTATTGATTCTGCTATGGACTATGTGACCTTCTATGACGATGACAGGTAAAAGGGAGGGGATATTGTATCAGCTTCATTAATACTGTAACTGAGTTGGAGGGAGTTTTGGTTTCTCGTTATTCCAACCTGAAGGAGCGTCTCCACCCCCATTGTTCAGCCCGGACACTGAGGTCCAGCTCCAAGGGCCTTCTGGTGGTTCCCTCACTGTGAGAAGTGAGGTTACAGGGAATCAGGCAGAGGGCCTTCTCGGTAGTGGCATCCACCCTGTGGAATTCCCTCCCCTCAGAGGTTAAGGAGATGATTACTTATATAGCATCTGAAGGCAGCTCTGTATAAAGAAGATTTTAAAGGCTTAATGTTCTATTATGTTTTCATATATGCCGAAAGCCGCCCAGAGGGGCTGGGGCAACCCAGTTGGATGGGTGCGGTACAAAGAATAAATTATTATTATTATATTATAAATTTGGTTGTCCACATCTCCACTTCAGTTTGCAGATTTATTTATTTTTTAAGTCCTTGTGAAAATTTAACTGTGCTTTTCTCCTAATACTGTATATGCATTTTGAAGAAGATCTGTAGATTATTTATTTATTTATTTATTTATTTATTTATTTATACCCTGCCCATCTGGCTGTGTTTCCCCATCCACTCTGGGTGGCTCCGAAAAGAATATTAATAATAATAAAAAAGCAAAAAACCCCTCAAACATTAAAAACTTCCCTAAACAGGGCTGCCTTCAGATGTTTTCTAAAAGTCAGATAGTTGTTTATTTCCTTGACATCTGATGGGAGGGTGTTCCACAGGTCGGGCGCCACTACAGTGGTAACGCTCCGTCCCATAGGACGCACCTAGTTTTTTTGGGGGGAAATAAAGGGAATTCCCCCCCTTTATTTCCCCCCCAAAAGCAGGTCGGGGAAACAGAACCAGGTCGAGGAACAGCGGGATGGCGGTGCTGCACCTCCCTGCTGTCCCCCGAGCTTGTGGGGCTGGCTGATGTTTGCCCGGCGCGTGGGGCGCTCTGCTTCAGCAGGCCCTGCCCGCCAGGCGGCAGGCTGCTATCCGCAGCGTGGGGAGCCCTGCGGGGAACTCCTGCAAGGCTCCCCACGCTGTGGATGTCTGCCCAGCGCGAGGGGCGCTCTGCTTTCAGGGCGCCCGACGCTCCGGGAAGCAGGCTGCTACCCGCAGCCTAGACAGCCCTGCGGGACCTCCCGCAGGGCTGCCTAGGCTGCGGATGTCTTCCTGAAGCCTGGAGAGCGAGAGGGGTCGGTGTGCACCGACCCCTCTCGCTCTCCAAGCTTCAGCGAAAGCCTGCATTCGCCCCATAGGATGCACCCAGATTTCCCCTTCATTTTTGGAGGGGAAAAAGTGCGTCTTATAGGGCAAAAAATACGGTAATCCATTCTGGAAGACCATTCAAGTTCTGAAACTTTCGAAAACCGAAATGTGATAGCTGTGCTGCTCTGAATACCATCATTATATGCCTTAGTAACTGGAGGAACCAGAGAATGATCATATGCCATTTTGCTTTTGAAATAACTTGGGAAATATAAATGTTGCAGGGAGCATATTTTGCTTGGGTTGCTCACCCTGTTCAATGATTTTTCCTTTCTTTTCTTTTTCTGCTCCTGTTTCCTCCTTCTACCTCCCCAAGTTTTGAGGAAATCACAGGAGGATTTGACCAGCTCCCCAACGGCTTCTCCCGGGAAATGCCTGGGACAATCCGTCTAAGCTGCAGTGTCGAGAAAATACTTAGCACTGGCAAGAAAGTGAGGGTGTTTTACCGCAAGCGGGGCAAAGG
This sequence comes from Podarcis vaucheri, assembly GCF_965113315.1. NCBI lineage: Eukaryota > Metazoa > Chordata > Lepidosauria > Squamata > Lacertidae > Podarcis > Podarcis vaucheri. The sequence goes on along the minus strand of NC_138760.1, from coordinate 113,497,531 downwards.
AACCTTGTCGAGTCTGACCGCCGACTACGTCATCGTCACGGCGACGGCAAAAGCCGCTCGACTCATCAAATACCAGCCTCTTCTTTCTCACCCCAAGGCTCGCGCTCTGCGTTCTTTTCATTATGCAAGCTCTACCAAAATCGCCTTGGCCTGCACAGACAGGTTTTGGGAGAAAGACGGGATCCGAGGTGGGAAGTCGATCACAGACCGCCCATCCCGAATGATCTATTACCCGAACCATGTCTTCCCTAGTGGCCTAGGGGTACTCCTGGCCTCTTACACGTTCAATGATGACGCCGACTTCTTCGTTCCCCTCAGCGAGGAAAAGTGCGTTGACGTGGTGATGGATGACCTGTCGGAAATCCACAACGTCTCCAAGTCTTACCTCAGATCTGTCTGCAACCGGCACGTTGTACAGAAGTGGGCCCTAGACAAGTTTTCCATGGGGGCCTTTGCTCAACCCACTCCATACCAGTTCACCCAGCTTTTCGAGGCTTTGAAACAGAATGAAGGGAGAGTGTACTTTGCCGGAGAGTACACAACCCACCCGCACGCTTGGATCGACTCAGCCATGAAGACTGCTATAAGGGCAGCAAGTGGGATTCATCTCAGTGCCTGATCTGTGTTGTAGGAGCTGCAAAACAGACCTTGGTGATCTTTATCCTTCATGAAAAGGAAAGCTCAGTTACTTGATCCTAGCTGATGATTCTTTGCGTACTGCCAGTTTTCTTTAGCAGGCACTCTAACTTTGCATCAGTTTGAATTCATCTGCAAAGGCGCGTTCCGCCATTGTCTCCTGAGGCAGATGGATGCCAACCGGCTAATGTTTTCTATTATTCTTTTTTGGAGGGTGTTTTGATTTTGTCTTCCCAATATGTTGTATGGCATCTTGATGTGTTATCTGATTCCCTCCCCCTTTCTATGGCATAATGTATATATGCATATTTTATTTTCAATCGAAGTCGTTTGGAGACCCTTTGGATGACAAACAACCAATCAGATAAACAAACAAACAACAACAATAAAAAATATTTTTTTATTTATATCCCGCCTTCCCCAGCTGAAGCCGGGCTCAGAGCGGCTAACAACAGTAAATAAAGGGATTTTCTCTCAATCTGCTGTGTGTTTGTGGCAGTGGATGATGTGATGGAGCAAAAATAATTTCCTTATTTGATTCCTGCCTTGCAGGGGGTTGGACTAGATGACCCTCAGGGTCCCTTCCAACTCTATGATTATTCATCCACTCCCCCTCCTCAATCAATTTATGGTGCTGTTGTTTTTTAAGCGATGCACAATATTAAAGAAGATTCATACTGAGTAGGATAAATCATATTTTTAAACTGCATTGCAAGGCACAATCTGTTTGCATTTTCTGGCTGCCAGGCTAATGGTCTTAAATGAAATAAATGCTGCTCAGAAGTCATTGACGCATTCACACATCATTTCAAGCCATAGTTACGTCTAACTATGATTTGTGCAAAGCTGCCCAAATCATGGATGCTTTGCTCCTCTCATGCTCCTGCTACAGTATGCTCCCTGGAGTCAAGCCATCATGTCTTCCCTTAACAATAAATCCAAACCCAGGCTGGTGATCACCTCGCACTCTCAACAAACCACAAGAGGTCAACCAAGAACAACCCTTGGGTACAGCTCCTGGTTTGTTCAGAGAGAAGAAGAAAAAAACTAAGAGCCTATGTTTGGCTGGTGGATGAAATCAGTTAAGTTCACATTTGAAGATGAGCCCTCATAATCCACACGTTCCAAAAGAATATGGGGGCTGAAACATAGCTTTCCTTTGAAATTTGGAATTTTGCAATGCAGTTCCCCAGCTATGTATGTGTACAAATATTCTGAGGTACAGTGGAACCTTGGTTTTCAACCGTAATCCATTCCTGAAGACCGTTCGACTTCCAAAACATTTGAAAACTGAAAACAGAAAGCGGAAGCCTTAACACAATAGGGAAACTCAAAATGGAAGCTGCGTGGCACGTTTGGCTTCTGAAAATTGTTCGAAAACCGAAGCAGTTGCTTCTGGGTTTTCAGCATTCGAAAGCTGAAATGTTCAACTTTTGAGATGCTTTAAAACTGAGGTTCCACTGTATTAATGAAAATAGAATGCTAATGTGCATCTATTAGGGGAAACTGCTTGGCAGAATGCGGAGACAAAGCAAAATTGCTTGTAAACATGTGCAGAGAGTCATACTAAAATTACTGTTGAATTTTCACAAGGACTTTAAACAAAATGATTGCAAAATAGAGAGAAGCCGAAAGCAGGAAATTTCCCCATCTGTAGCCTCGATGATCTGTTGCATAACTGGCTGAGATACTGGCGCATACGCACGCTGCATTTCCCCCTTTTAAAAATACTTTGACTATGGTTTAAACAATGTGACATGTGAACCAGGACTCATGTTCTGGTTGTGGTCCACCCTTTGCTTGCGTCCCAGCGCAGTTCACACCTATTGTATAACATGCATCATGTCGCCTCCAGGGAACGAATGTGGGAACGGAAATGCATTTGACCAAATGTCAGTCAGAGGTTTGGAGGGAACAAACCATTTTCTTGGAATTCTGAGCCTTTGGCTCTCGGAGCCAGTTGCTCTCTATAAAACGAGAGAGCTCTGTAGACAAATAAAATGAGATGAACCCATGATCTGAGGGGGAAACGAGTGAACAAACTGGAGTTGTAATTTACATTGCTTTCATTTATATATGGTTTAAGAGGTGGGGTTTTCAGAAGAAAGCTAAAGATCAGGGAAGGGAGATTTGGTTTTAAAAACCCCAGAATTAACATAAGTAAATGGATATTTGCAGGGTCTTTGAAGCAGCTGAAGGAAGAATCACTCTGCTGAGAGACATGGTTTTTGCAAATGAAAAAGAAGACTTGTAAAACCTCTGAGTTTAAAAAAGGAGACAAATTTGGTTTTAAAGGCTTTCTTATTTTATTTTATTGTTCTGCTCTTTTCTTTTGTAGCCTGGGAAGCTTTGCAAATAAGTTGTAGTGAAAGAGGGAAAACAGGAAAACAAATATCAAAATATTAGATTAAAGTACACCATGATAAAGTAGAGTGAGAGGTTAAGGATGGAATTACAGTGATATAATGACACAGTGTGGCTGAAAAAATAATTGCAGGAGTTTTCTATTTAATGATCAAGAAATATTAGAAAGAGGGGTATATTAAAATATTATTTTGAAATTAATTTGAATCAGGAGACAAATTTGAAAGTGGTATGGGATGCGAGCAAAGCAGCGATGCGGGCATTTTTTACTCAGCAAAGTGCATACCAAAAAAAGAAAAGAGTTGAAAAAGCAATAAATTTTATAAGAAAGAAAGAGGAAAGAAAAAGAATTGATCAATTCCCCTCAAAAAAGTAAGGGGAAATGTGTGTGCGTCTTATGAAGCAAATGCATGCTGTGCAGCTATCCCAGAAGCCAGAACAGCAAGAGGGATTGCTGCTTTCACTGCGCAGCGATCCCTCTTGCTGTTCCGGCTTCTGAGATTCAGAATATATTTTTTTCTTGTTTTCCTCCTCCAAAAACTAGGTGCGTCTTGTGGTCTGGTGCGTCTTATAGAGTGAAAAATATGGTATTGCAAACACAGTTTTCAATGATAATAAATCAAGAAATAGAGTGGAAAATTAAATATTTAAAACAGAAACAATTTGCACAGGCTAATAAACCAAGGAAATTATTAGCATGGCAAATTAAAAAAAGGCAAGAGAAAGCTTGTATAAACAAAATTAATATAGGAGGTAGAGTTGTGGAAAGTCCTAAAGAAATAAGAGCTCAATTTGTGAATTTTTATACAGAATTATATTGAGGGATATGGGATAATTTGGATGAAATGCAAAAATATCTAGAGGACAGTGGAATATCTAAAATACCAATAGATAAAATGCCAATTTTGAATGCACAGGTGACAACGATGGAATTACAACAAGCAATTTCACAGGCAAAACTTTTGAAAGCACCAGGACCTGATGGTCTTTCACCAATATATTATAAGAACTTGCAGGATTATCTAATACAACCATTAAAGGACATTATGAATATGATTTTAAATACGGGTGAGCTGCCAGAATCCTGGAAGAATGCTTATATGAGTTTGATTTCTTAACAAGACAGTGATCCTGAGCAGCTAAAAAATTATTGACCTATATCTTTGTTAAACAATGATTATAAACTTTTTGCAAACATGTTAGCAAATAGGTTGAAACTGGTATTAAAAGAGGCAATCCACCATGACCAGGCTGGATTTTTGCCAAGAAGACAAATGAAAGATAATATTAGAAATGTATTTGCTATATTAGAACACTTACAAGTGAGAAATGAAAAACAAGCAGCTTTAATGTTTTTAGACACCAAGAAAGCATTTGATATTGTCTCCTGGGATTTTTTTGTTTAAAGTTTTAGAATATATGAGTTGTGGAGACATTTTTATAAAAGGAGTCAAGGCAATATATACTAAGTTGATAGTAAATAATGTCCTGACTGAGAATTGTATAATAACTAGGAACAAGACAAGGCTGCCCTTAATTGTTTATAATAGTTTTAGAAGTATTGGCACAAAGCATATTATGTAATCAAGATATTAAAGGCATAAGAGTGGGACAGAGACAATATAAATTAAAAGCATTTGCAGACAACATGGTGATGTCCATAGAAGAACCAATGGAGTCAATCCCCAAAGTATTACATGAGATAAAAAATAAGGTAGTAGGTCTTAAGATTAATAAAGATAAAACCAAACTCTTGGTTAAAAATATGAAGGAGGAGAATAAGAATAAATTACAAGATGTAACTGGTTTGAAGATTGAAAGAAAGGTTAAATATTTAGGTGTATGGGTAACAGCAAATAATATATATTTATAGAAAGATAATTATTTAAAAACCCGGGAAGATATTAAAAGAAATTTGCAAATTTGGAACAGAATGAATCTTTCCTTATTAGGCAGAGTATCAACCATAAAGATGAATGTATTGCCAGTGATATTATTTCTGTTTCAATCAATTCCGGTGATTGGCAAGACAGATTGTTTCAAGGAAAGGTAAAAAGTTATTTCTAAATATATCTGGCAAGGGAAAATACCAAGAATAAAATATAAAATATTTATAGATGGAAAAGAAAGAGGAGGTTTTCCTATTCCAGATATGAAATTATATTATGAGGCATCCTGTTTATGTTGGTTGAAGGAATGGATGACATTAGCGAATTCACATATATTAGACTTAGAAGGTCATGATAATATTTTTGGTTGGCACACTTATTTATGGGATGCAAAGCTGAAAGTTCAGAAAGGATTCACAAACCATATAATTAGGAAAAACTTATATGGAGTATGGGATAAATATAATAATTTATTAGAGGTAAGAACACCATTATGGCTCTCACTGCTGGAAGCTATAGCGGCAAAGTAAAAGAATATGATAGAAGGTTGAACAACATAGAAATTTATTAAAACAAGAGGGAGGAGAATATCAATTGAAAAAAATTAAGGAATTATCAGGAAAATTATGACATATTTAAGAAAGATAGGATACGAGGGTTTGGGGAACAAATCTCACAACTGGAGAGAGACCTGTTGGAATGTAATGTAAAAGTGTTGTCTAAAATGTATAAAATATTATTGGAATAGGAGACAAAGGATGAACAAGTGAAATCCTCAATGATACACTGGGCAATAGATATCGGTCATAACATAGATATGAAAGCATGGGAACTATTTGAATGGTCCACCCCCACTACTTAATGGATCCAAATGGCTTCCGGAGAGTTGTAGTGGCACACATAATACCATGTTGATGGCCTCTCAGCTGATTCCCTGGTGGCCTACTGGAATGCAGAGTTAACCAGGGCCATCGACTATCTGGCTCCAAAGGGCTGGCTCCGATTGCATGGAGCTCGCAAGAAGACACAGTCAGCCTAAGAGAAAAAAATATCCACTGCAGGGTCCTAAAAGTGTCACATACACACAAACACACACGCTCCTCCTCTTCCACGGCCCTTCCGTTAAATCTCCCTCAGTCATTTACCAAATATGTGATCTCCACCAGAACCTCCCTCTCTCCCACCTATATCCCCTTCTCCCTTCCCAATCCATGCTCATCCATAGCACGTCCCCATTTTACACCAACCACTTCCAAGCACTTCTCTGAGATATCCCTGTTCCCTGCATCAAAGTTGCATGGCTTTGAATCTTACACAATACTCCTGTTATCTTTGACGTCTGTTACAATTGCATGGACATTGACCTTCTCCAAAGTGGTCAAAAGGCCAGACTAAGCTTGTTAGATACATAGCATGGAGTTATATAGTTTTGTTCTTAATTAAAGGGGGTGGTGGGTGGGAATCTTTATCAGGAGGGCAGCATAGGGTGTCTGAAGGGTTGCCTCTGTCCACATGCAACTTTGGTCTCTCCTCAGCCACCCCCTGCCCCATACAGATTACACCCATAGATTGCCTCTGGGGTGGCCAGCCTCAGAATTTACTCAACGGTATATTCAGAGTACATTTTTCAATCCGTTTCCTCAGTGCAGCCAGCACATCTCGGTTCCTCAGGCTGTATATCAAGGGATTCAGCATCGGGGTCATAATGTCACAAAACACAGAGATAACCTTATCCTGTTGTGCCGTTCTGTAGGACCTGGGTCTCATATACTTAAAACTGGCTGCTCCGTAGAAGATGCCAACCACACAGAGGTGGGACAGGCAGGTGCCAAAAGCCTTGCGCATCCCTTCCAACGATTGCATTTGTAGGACGGTCATGAGAATGGCCATGTAAGAAGCCAGGATGATGGAAAGGGGACCGAGAAGCAAGATTATGCCGGTAAGGTATATCCCATGTTCATAAGTGGATGTATCAGAACAGGACAATTTCAGAAGAGCTTGGACTGTGCAGAAGAACTGATCTATCCTATTTGATTCACAGAAGGGCTGTTGGAACACAGAAATGGTGTGTATCAAGGCATGAAGAGAAGCACCGACCCAGACGCCGGCCGACATGGCCAAGCAGATCCTCTTGCTCATGAGGATGGGATACTGCAGAGGCTTGCAGATTGCCACATACCTGTCATATGACATGACACTCAGTAGGAGGCATTCTGCTCCTGCCATGGTCAGCGTGAAAAACATCTGTGTCGCACACCCAGCCAACTCAATCGTGTTGTCCTTCCCTAAGTAATCCACAGTCATCCTGGGGACAATAGTAGAGATTAGACAGATGTCCATGAAGGACAACTGGCTGAGGAAGAAGTACATGGGGGTCTGAAGATCAGGACCAGTTTGGATCACAAATAGGAAGAGGCAGTTTCCAGACAAGGCAATGAGGTAGGCAAGTTGGATGGCAGCAAAGAAAACAGTGTGCGTCACGGTGTGGTTGAGAAGACCGATAAGAATGAACTCAGTCCAGGATGTCCCATTCATCCTTCGTGTCAGAGGGGCACCTGAAAAGATGGAGGCATGAGAACTGGAGCAGAGCAAGGGTGAGATGAGAAGTGATGAAGGAAGCAGTCCAGGGGAAGGAGAGAGATAGGAGCAAAGGAACACCCTAGCTGCCAGAACTTCATTTTAAAACATTCTCTACAGTAGCTCCATCTTATGTATTCAGTGGTCAGTGAGATTACATACGTCATGCTGAAATAAGGATGGTTGGGGGGAAACCTCCAGGCTTGTATATTTAATTAGAGTTGCCACATGTCCGTTTCCCCCTGGAAATGTCCGGGATACCAATGTTGAAATTACAATCCGGGGGGATTGTCAGCAAAATGTCTGGGTTTTTGCAAAAAGCTCCACAACTTTTTGTGTCTGGGTTTTTCCTTCTTTGCATATGTCAACCCTAGAACTTGAATGCAAAAGTTTAGTGGCTTTCAGAAATCCATAGGGGTGCAGCTGGGTCATCTCAGACCTGGGACTTTATTGTCCCACAGTCTTTGGGTGCTTCAGTTGTGACGCACACAGTTCTATTTGTGAAGCACACAGTTATTAGGGATCTAAGGATCAATTTAGAAATATTCCCCTCCTCTCCTCTCGAATCCCCTGCTTTCTATCTCTCTCTACATTCCTGATAGGCAAGCTGGAGCAAGAGGAACAAACAACAGTCTGCCAAGTCTGATTGAAATAACAGAACCGTTGAGCATTTTAAACCCACATAAACCAGAGCACCATCATGCCTAAGGAATAAAATGCTCTTTGCTTTTGCGGCCCTGACACTAAGCACATTCCCTTGGGAATAGTGGGTTGGGGAGTCATTCAGTTTGCATTAAAAGACTAATCTGTCAAATCCACACTTTCCAAAACAAGGTGAGAACTAAAACGGAGCCCTCCTTTGAAAGTCACACCTACCTGAATTTTCCAGCCAACCAGTGTTAACAAACATGTATAGAAAAGTGCACATAAACAAAACAGATAAGTGAAAATGGGAAAGGAAAATGAGCAGCTGGCCATCACCCAGTCCCCCTAGACCAGGGGTCTGCAACCTTTAAGACAAAAAGAGCCACTTGGACCGAAGAAAAAAAACCTGGGAGCTGCAAAACCATTGCGACATTTAAAACGGTGGGGAGTGTCGGGGCACACAATGCGCCTCCTCCCCTCGCTAGTATCCGCCCCGGAGCCGCGGCAAAGGTGTAAAAGAGCCACATGCAGCTCCGAAGCCGCGGGTTGCTGACCCCTGCCCTAGACTATAACATCTTTCAAAAAGAGAGAGCAGAAAGGACTTGGTGGGGGCCGTCATCAGATCTGCTCATAGCCTCAGCACACCCAACAATTCTGGGGGCTGATAGTGGTCATTTGCTGGGGAGAACTGGGCTGAGTCATGGCATTCTGAACTTCAACCCCCAACCCCAGTCCTAGTTGCCCCACTGGAAATCCAAATGCCCTTTAAAACTGCCTTGTCCCCATCTTCTTATTACCTGCAATCTACACCCCACAAAAGGTTGCTATGCTTTCCTCTGATGTTTGACTTTCCATCTGCATTCCTCCGTGAAATGCTTCTTATAGCCCAAGGAATCCTTACCAGTGGGATATGGTGCTGGAACAATCTATTTTATTTTGCAACTATGGCTGTTCCTTTGCATCATTCAGGCAAATTAAAATTGTCTCCCTGGGAGAGAAAAGCCTTTCTGGGTTTACACGCCGCCTAAATCCCACAGCTTTAATTAAAGTTTGGGCTGGAGAAGCTGCAGCAATTGCCATTGGGATGTGGAGGGACCCAGAGACATTGAGCGAAACAGAGGCATAATAACTTTATCGAATGGGGCAGAGAATAGCCACATTCAGTATACCAGTATTTTCCAAACAGTCACACTTACAACTGAATTCTGCATATCAGGTGCAAAGACATAGAAATGCAACCAATTGGAGCTTAAAAAAGGCTAGGCACTTATTGATTTGAAAAGGAACCATATATTGATTTGAACCAATGGAGCAATTAAGAACCACCTCTTATGTCAGAGATGGGGAAACATGTAGCCCTCTGAAACCTGTGGTGGAAAGCCATGGCCAGGGGCAGTGTGTCCCATTTTGCCGCCTGAGGAGAAACGGGAAGATGCCTCCATGCCATGCCACAGTGTTTCTTACGTGGGTTGTCTAGTAGCACCCATGAAGCAGACAGCAGGTTGCTATTCATAGCTCCATGGCAGAGTGTCTGTTTTGTATGCACAAGATCCCCAGTTCTAACCCTGGCATCTCAAGGGACAACTGGGAATGTCCCTTACATTAAATCCTACAAAGCCAACCGTGAGCTGGTTTCCCTTTTACAATCAGCCTTATCTTTAGCAGCTCGTAAATCAACGAGGCCTACTTGCTCTCCTCCAGCCTAATTAGTCGGCTCGGACATCAAAAACTCTGCTGCGGCACAGAAAAGTCTTGCTTTTCCCCACATACCTCTCGCAGTCTTCCGCAGTCTTACTGTCCTGCAAGTGCCTTGAATCTGGGCCCATAACCTGTTGTTGGGATACTGCCAGGGAGAAGAAGCCATCAGGCAGGCCTCCAGGTCGTCTCCGGACAATCTCCCGGTCTCCCGTTGGAACCGTATCAGTCAATTAGCAACATGAGCCTCAGACACATTTCAAGACTCGTGCACACCCTTTCTGCGGAGTTTCCACAATGGAAGATTCAGCCAGGAGAGTATATTTACAGCTTTATTCAGCGTAGATCAGAACAAAGGAAAAACATGACTGCTTGCATCCGTGTTCAGGAAAACAGCCAGAACAAAAGCTATATACAAAACGAAAACTCCCAGTGAGCAGGAAGTAAACAGGCATGTGACAGACAACAATCATGCCTGACCATTTAAGGTGGAACGGAACTATATCCTAACACTCCCAGTGTCATCTCTACTGAGTTGGGTGGACTCAATCTAAGGCAGTTTCCCATGCTTCTAGATGTAGCTAGGTGCCATCACCTACCAGTGTCAACCATTTGCTCTGATGTCTGGGGCAGGTGGAAGAAGGAGTTGCCCACAGCTCCTGTAGATAACAGCGCATCCATCATAGAGTCAGAGACGCAACTACAATACTATTTTATTGTCATTATCCAGTCGAATGTCACCATGATTCATCTTCTGTGGTCTGAGCATGGAAGTGTTCTTCTGTGCTCTGACACAGTTTCCAGCTTCCCTCTTTTCGTCACCCTGGACCTTGCTGTACTCTCTGTAGAGTCACCAACTCTCCCCGCTGCCTTCTATCTTGTGTGCTTTCAAATAGCACAATGGTGTTTTGAGACCCCACTTTAACTGTCCTGAATTCTGCTGCTTTATTGTCCCTCAGAACAGAAGTGGGAGTGTTAACCATGGCATCTCCAGTCTTTCCCTTTTCACAGGGAACCAACAGATCACTATGAACAACAAGAGAGAACGAGCCTGCTGGATAGGCTTTACCTCCATGTATTTGTCTTTCAAAGCCCTCCAAATTGGTGAACACCACAGCCTCTGGTGGGAGTGACTTCCATAGTTTTAACTCTTCACCGTATGGAGAAGCACATTTGCTTATCTGCCCCGAATCTTCCAGTGTCCAGTTTCATTGGATGTGCATGAATTCTAGAGAGAGGGAGAAATATTTCTCTCTCCACAGTGTTTGAAGTGGCAAAAGAGTGCTTTAGATGTATTGTGTGAATATGACCTATAATCCAGTCAATAGGCTGCATTACACACACACACACACACACACACACACACACACACACACACCCCTCTCTCTTTATACAAGAGGGATTGCCAAAGACATATTCCAGCCAGGCAAAAGAAGGGTGTGGAGCAGGATCAGTGAGGGGCAAGACCTGGGAAGATTCCTGAGGGCTGGACACGGAGACCTGTGCTTCCCTACTCCTGCAGCATATTGTAGCACCCTCAGAGATTCTATCTGGGTGGGTGTCAGAAGAAGACCTGCAATAACTCACACGGCACCAGTGAAGTTAACGCTCTTTATTCAAAGAAACAAAACAGCTCAGGCCTTGAGAGCACAGCAATTCTTCCCAGTAGATCTTGCCCCAATGAGGCAGTTGCGAGGACTGAAGGTCCCCATCTTTGCACAGCTGCCTAAGTCTCCTCTCCCCTCAGGACTTCTCAAGAGACTCTGGCACCTTATCTGCCTCTGCTTCACTCTCTTCATACCTCAGTGGGTTCTGAGAGTCCAAGGACGAGGGAAACAGGTCACAGCAGGCCTAGGAGACCCGTGGCTTCCTCATCCGTTTGCCTCATCTCTGCCTCTTGGCCCCCCTCCTCTCCAGCCTCTGCTTCTGCCTCTGAGTCTGGGCTGCTCTCTGCCACAGACGCTTCCTGCTCACAAAACCCTGTTGCCCCTTCAGCTTCCAACACCTCCTCCCGGTCTGCTCCCTCTGGCCACTCATCATAGTCCCACCACCAATTCCCTGGCTTTCAGCTTTCTTCTCTTGGAGGTTCCCACCGCCCTTTGACATCCAGCCAGTCCCTGGCAGATGCCTGATGTATCTTAGCAAGATGCAGAAACCTTCTTGCCTCACCCCCACTCTTGAACAGTGTATGAGTCATGCAATGACAATAGGATGGGCTACTACCGGTTTTTCCTTGTTTTCGTTTTTACTTTGCGTCTGCCTGTGAACATTAGGCACTACAGCTTACTGTTTGAAAACCAGCTTGACCAGGGCTCCTTTGACATCATTGTTCCTTAGGCTGTAGATAAATGGATTCAAAAGAGCAGTCACCACACTGTAAAACAGAGAGAACTTCTTGTCCCTCTCTGGCTCATAGCTGGATGCTGGGCGCATGTATATGAACATGGCAGCCCCGTAGAAGAGCGTCACCACGGTGATGTGCGAGGTGCAGGTGGAAAAGGCTTTGAACTTTCCTTCGGCTGAGCGGATGCTCAAGATGGCTGCTAAGACGAAAGCGTACGATACCACTATGAAAGAAAGTGGGATCATGAGCACAATCACCCCCACCACAAAGTCCACCAGCTCATTGACCCGGGTGTCTGCACAGGCCAATTCCAAGATGGCCGGCACCTCACAGAAAAAGTGGTTGATCTCATTAGGGCCGCAATAAGGCAGCTGCATGGTGAAGCCAGTATGCATCATGGCAAAGAAGAAGCCACAGGCCCACGACCCGGCAGCCATCTTGAGGCAGAGAGGCCTGCTCATGATGAGGGTGTAGCGCAGCGGGTGGCAGATGGCGGCATACCTATCGTAAGCCATCACAGCGTAGAGGACACACTCAGTTATCCCCAGGGACAGGAAGACATACATCTGGGTAGCGCAGCCAGCAAAAGAGATGGTTTTCCGCTGCGATAGGAGGTGTATCAGCATCTGGGGCCCTACAGTGGTACTATAGCTGATGTCCAAGAAGGAGAGATTGGCCAAGAAGAAGTACATGGGTGTGTGGAGACGGGAGTCTGTCCTGATAAGGATGATGATAAGGCTGTTCCCTAGCAGGGTCATCAGGTACATGGTCAGGAAGATCGCAAACAGCAGCTTCTGCATTTGGGGCTGGCTTGAGAACCCGAGAAGGATGAATTCAGTCACAGAACTTTGATTTGCCCCTGTAAGATCCTTTGCCATCCTTAGCCTAAGACAAATGACAGGGAAGTTTAAAAACTGGCAATTTCACGTTAAAATGCATGCCTAACAAAATCCCCTCCCCACATCCCTATGTGAAGGTGAAGAGAACTAGACCTTCCCCACTCCCCTCATATAAAAGTCTCATAGTTCATCAGCCAAACTCCCTTCCCAATAGCATCTATAGCAGAAATGCACTGGGCATGGGGGGCGGCATGGGGGCAGGTAACATTGGGGACAGGGAGGGGAGGCACCTACCTGGCCTCCCATTGCCGCCTGGTCTCCGCAGCTTACCGGCAGACAGAGGGGAAGGGACAAGGCGAGGTGGTGAAAATGCAGTAGCAGGAAGTGCTGGGTTGGCTCTGCCAGTGAGTTTGCACTACACTGACCACGTCGCTGCCTTGTCTCTCCCAGTAAAAGCTGTGGTGATGCCAGTGGCAGGAGGTCTGGAAAGCACTGCCACCCCTTACCATGGTCAGGTTCTCCTTCCCTCACTCCTATGCCCCTCTTTAAGGTCATCAATGTTGATGACCTGGTTAGTGGGGTAGAAGTGGAGGGATCATTAGGCGCGAGTGAGCATGCTCTTTACTATACAGTGGAAAGGAGCAGCCAAGCATACTAGGACTCAATTTCTTGACTTTAAGAAAGCCGACTTCATAAAACTTAGGGAAGTGCTGGGTGAGATCCCATGGACAGTAATACTAAAAGGAAAGGGAGTTCATGATGGCTGGGAGTTGGTTAAGAGAGAGATAGTAAAAGCACAACTTCAGGCAATACCATTGAGACGGAAACATGGAAGGTGCCTAAAGAAGCCAGGGTGGCTATCTAAAGAACTTTTAACTGAGTTAAGATTAAAAAAGGATGTGTACAAAAAATGGAAAAGGGGGGAACCACCAAAGAGGAATTCAAACAAATAGCCAGCACGTGTAGACACAAAGTCAGAAAAGCTAAAGCACAGAATGAACTCAGGCTTGCTAGAGAGGTTAAAAGCAACAAAAAAGGCTTTTATGGGTATGTTCGTAGCAAAAGGAAGAACAAAGAAACAGTGGGGTCACTCAGAGGAGAAGATGGTGAAATGCAAACAGGGGACACAGAAAGGGCTGAACTCCTCAATGCCTTCTTTGCCTCTGTCTTCTCCGATAAAGAAAACAATGCCTGACCTGAAGAATTTGGAGCAAATGATTCAGCAGAGGAAACACAGCCCAGAATAACTAAGGAGATAGTACAAGAATACTTGACTAGTTTAGATGTATTCAAGTCTCCAGGGCCAGATGAACTGCATCCAAGAGTATTAAAAGAACTGGCAGATGTGATCTCAGAACCACTGGCAGTCATCTTTGAGAATTCCTGGAGAACAGGCGAAGTCCCGGCAGACTGGAGGAGGGCAAATGTTGTCCCTATTTTCAAAAAGGGGAAAAGAGAGGAACCAAATAATTACCGCCCAGTCAGTCTGACATCAATAGCAGGGAAGATTCTGGAGCAGATCATTAAGCAAACAGTCTGTGAGCACCTAGAAAGGAATGCTGTGATCACCAATAGTCAGCATGGATTTCTGAAAAATAAGTCATGTCAGACTAACCTGATCTTGTTTTTTGACAGAATTACAAGCCTGGTAGATGAAGGGAACGCAGTGGATGTAGCCTACCTTGATTTCAGCAAGGCATTTGACAAGGTGCCCCATGATATTCTTGTAAAGAAGCTGGTAAAATGCGGTCTTGACTATGCTACCACTCAGTGGATTTGTAACTGGCTGACTGACCGAACCCAAAGGGTGCTCATCAATGGTTCCTCTTCATCCTGGAGAAGAGTGACTAGTGGGGTGCCACAGGGTTCTGTCTTGGGCCCGGTCTTATTCAACATCTTTATCAACAACTTGGATGATGGACTCAAGGGCATCCTGATCAAATTTGCAGATGACACCAAACTGGGAGGGGTGGCTAACACCCCAGAGGACAGGATCACGCTTCGAAATGACCTTGGCAGATTAGAGAACTGGGCAAAAACAAACAAGATGAATTTTAACAGGGAGAAATGTAAAGTATTGCACTTGGGCAAAAAAAATGAGAGGCACAAATACAAGATGGGTGACACCTGGCTTGAGAGCAGTACATGTGAAAAGGATCTAGGAGTCTTGGTGGACCACAAACTTGACATGAGCCAACAGTGTGACGCGGCAGCTAAAAAAGCCAATGCAATTCTGGGCTGCATCAATAGGAGTATAGCATCTAGATCAAGGGAAGTAATAGTGCCACTGAATTCTGCTCTGGTCAGACCTCACCTGGAGTACTGTGTCCAGTTCTGGGCACCACAGTTCAAGAAGGACACTGACAAACTGGAACGTGTCCAGAGGAGGGCAACCAAAATGGTCAAAGGCCTGGAAACGATGCCTTATGAGGAACGGCTAAGGGAGCTGGGCATATTTAGCCTGGAGAAGAGGAGGTTAAGGGGTGATATGATAGCCATGTTCAAATATATAAAAGGATGTCACATAGAGGAGGACACGGAGCGGACACGGAGCAATGGATCCAAACTACAAAAAAGAAGATTCCACCTAAACATTAGGAAGAACTTCCTGACAGTAAGAGCTGTTTGACAGTGGAATTTGCTGCCAAGGAGTGTGGTGGAGTCTCCTACTTTGGAGGTCTTTAAGCAGAGGCTTGACAACCATATGTCAGGAGTGCTCTGATGGTGTTTCCTGCTTGGCAGGGGGTTGGACTCGATGGCCCTTGTGGTCTCTTCCAACTCTATGATTCTATGATTCTAAGGTCAAAACCAGATATAGAAAAGGTGATCATATTATTTGTCCAGCTAGTCCAATATACGTAGTCTATTGCTCCAAACAGAAGCTCTAGAGTCAAGAGGTAAAATTTCAGGGAAGCATACTTTGGCTATAGGTCAGGAGGGACTTTCTTGCAGTAAAAACTGATTGCCAATAGAAGAGACAACCTCATTCACTACGGTCATTTCAATAGACTCTTGATAAGGACGTTGTATTTGTACTGCGGATTGCAGACTGCATGATCTCCCAGGTCCCTTATGACTCTATGATTGTGTGCACTCTGCTGCAGCTGCAACCCCCGCCTGCCCCCCAACTTCATGCATGAATAGGCAGACACATTATTAAGCCACTGCCACCCCTAGTTTGACCCTAGTCTGAAAATGGTCTGCTGGGGCAAGAAGCCCCTCAGAAAATGGGTTCTGTTTTCAGGAACCAGGTGGTCACAATATTTAGGGACAGTGAGAATTTCCTTTACCAGGTCAGACTGGGTGATGATTCTGTTTCTTTGCTCCATCAGACTTCTCCTAGCAATGAAGGATAACTTCCTTCATCCATATGGGCTTCTCTTTAACAAGCCTTTAGTAGTCTGGTGTCCTTCAGAGGGACTGGACTACAACTCTCGACAGCCCTGATCATTGGCTGAGATTAGAAGTCCAACACATTTGGAGAGTCTCAGCATGGGGAAGGCTGTTTTACGGGGTCTTCAGGTCTCTCACATCCTGATGATTCCCACCCCTGTCCTGTTGCAGCCAGTCAAAGATTTTACTGCTCAGCCAAATGTCATTTCATTCCCTCTGGCAGCAGAAGCACACATAAAGGAGGAAAACTTGTTTTTCAAGAGCCAACTGTATACATAACCACCAAAGCAAGGAAAAGCTAACTTCCTCATTGTCTTAGGTCTCAGATTCTCAGCTAACGGATCTTTCCTATACTCACACACTCATTTAGAACAGCAAGAACACCAATGACCCTTTTGAAATATTTTGGAATTTTTTGGATGAAAATCTGGAAGGTTCCATTCCTTGGTGTCCATTATGTCTATGCAGATAGAATGACAGTTTTGACTATTGAAGCATTTGCTTACCTTCATCCTTTATGGCCACAACTGGAAATAGATTCTTCTTCATGCATGAACCACTCTCTCCCAAAATTGTGCCCATACATTATTAACCTGAAAACCTGTTCAACTAGTTCTATCTCTGAAGCAGCTGTCAAGCTTCATTCTGACAGTAGAATTTGCACTTGAACCAACTGCATTTGCCACTGTTCCTCCTAGATCTACACAGAATATATGTTTTGTCAATTAGGTGTCCATGTGCTACAAGGATCAGAGCTGGTCTCTGATAAAGTATGATGGATAAGTCAACAAGCCAAGGAGAAGCATAATTCAATCAAAGAAGGAAAGCGGATCATTCTGGAGAGTAACTGTTCTGCTGCTCATTCAGTGATGGATGAGAACTTAGGAGGAAACAAACAATGGTTTTATAGTCTTCCAGGATGACTGTCAGTCCCAGAAGAATCCAGTTCTTGAAGAAATTCACTGAGGGCTCAATAGCTTGTTATTTCTGGAGCACATAAGTTGCATTGACTGGTTTCCTTCGTGTTATCTGGAAAATCTTTGAGTCTCAAACATCTCTTTTCCTGCTTCCAGCAGCAAGCAATAAAACAGTAAAAACACATTAAAAATATATATATATTGAAAACAATTCCCATACAGATGCAAATGGGGACCAAATATCCCGACTTAAAAGGCTTGTTGAAAGAGGACAGTATTCAGTAGGCGCTAAAAAGACAACAGAGATGGTGCCTGTCTAATATTTAATGGGGGAGGGGGAATCCCAGCGGGCAGGTGCCACAACACTAAAGCCTCAATTCTTATATTGTACAGAATGGAACTCCTGATCAGGTGGTACCTTCAAGAATCCTTGACCTCTTGAGCACCATGATCAATTGGGTGTATAAGGGGTTAGACAATTTTTCAGGTATCCTATGGTTTTATTCCTGCTTCTCCTTCCCTTAGGTGAAGTGGCTTCCCAGCAACAATTTCATGAGAGCTCCATGAGATCTCGCTGGAAGCTTCTTCTTCTTTCCCCTTCTCCAGTGGTGACAACAGGGTGGGGAGGGCACCCACAGGGTCACCACCCCACAGGATTCTGCCACCCGAAGTGGCTGCCTCAGTGCGCCACATGGGTGGGCTGGCTCTGCCCCCTCTCCTTTGGTTCACCTTTCCTGCTTCCGTCTCCTTTTGTAGTCATTTGAACATCAAGTCCATCTAAGAGAGATGAATGCACGTAGGAATGAGACAGAGCAAGGTCTTCATCAATGTCTATTTTTATGAAAATCCTCTCTCACTGAAACAAGTCGCCTCTATTATTCATGACAGTTGGAATAGAAGTGACCTAATCCTGTTGTCATCAGTAACTAACAGTTTGTAGCAGATGGAGCATTCAGATGAGACATGAACTTTCCAATAAATGGCATATTATAGCCAATAGCGGATAAGTAATTTAGTCCATTTCCAAGTTATGGGTTTCAAGTCAAGCAGCCTTTGTAGGTTCTGCCATTTAGCTGTGCACATGCAGAGATTAGCCATGTGAACCCAAAGAGAGAGGAAGAGAAGCTGGCTATTAGAAGATTCCTGTTTGATCAGTAATTAGAAACTGACAGTGGAGATAATCATTTATATGTTAAAGGGCACTCACTGGGACAAATACGAATGTGTCTGAATGATACATCTTATGATCTGGGATAATTTTCCTATGGGGAAAAAAATCAATACAGAATCTAATCAAAACAAATAAATTTAAATCTCTTGAGAATCCATCACGGGCTATTTCAAATCGAAACTTTTGAAGAGTTCCATATATCTCAGAGTTTCCCTGAAGTGCTTCTTTGCAACAACTACCTCCCAGAAGCAATGAACCTTATTAACTGAAACCTTTCCCCTTGAGGTTATTTTTTACAAAACAGTTTTAGTTTCTTAAAACAACAGCTCTTTAATGAACCCAATTAACATGTACCAATGGGTCTTGTTGAAGACTAAGACTATTTCCCCCCTGAGTAATGTAATTAAAGAAGTTTTAATGAGAGACTGAGTAGCACTTAGCAAATTAAAACTTGTTCAAAAGCAGAAAGACAGTTTGAACACGGAAGTTCGTTCATCTAAATTATTTTTTTTCATCTAAATTCAAATAAATTAATTTTTTACAACGGTAATGTCAATGGTGGTGACATAGCCAGAATACGGCAGCCAGAAATCACTGAAACGTCCGAAAAAATCTGAACATATGGCAACCCTACAAGAAACAAATAATAGTACTAGTTTTGATTCAGCTCCAGTTAAATGCTTCCATTGTACTTAGACTGTGGATCTGGTTTGCTTTGAACCCACCACCATTGACATTACATGCTGAAAGTCTAGATTTTGGCGAATATCCTAAAAAAAATAGCTCAAAAATGTCATTCATATATATATATTGCAAAAATGCTCAACCAATTTGGACAAAACTAAGAAAACCTCAGCAACTTTGGCCAAAAGACAACAACTTCAGTGTCTGGATTTTCACCTTCTGAAATATAGCAACCCTGGTTTATTACATTTACCGTGTTGGTCTGGATATAGGCTATACTTTCAGCCCCAGAGCTGCCTTGTATGAAACCTGAATGTGGCCTATAATTGCACTCTTGTGAGGCAGCAGTAAAAGGATTGGAAAGTAGAATGCAACATCATGGACTGAATTTACTCTTGAGAGTTTTTTAAAGCCAAAGCTGGTTGCTCACTGTCTTCTTTGCTCTGCTGGTCTTTATGTTCATCACGGTCCTCTCTGAAAACAGCCTCTTTCTCTATCTGATCCAGGCGGATTCTGCTCTTCACCCCCCAATGTATTTTTTCCTTAGCCCGTTGGCCTTCATGGACATCTGTCAAACACTTACCACTGGCCCTAAAATGGTTGTGGATTTTGTAAGCAAGATGAATGTCATTTCTCTGGCTAGATGTTCAGCTCAGATATTTTTCACTCTGATGACGGGTACGGCAGAATGCCTCATCCTTGCAGCAATGTTCTATGGCAGGTATGGGGCCATATGCAAGCTTTTGCAACATCCGGTCCTTACTAGGAGGAATATCTGCCTGGCTCTGATAGCGGCGGTTTGGTTGGAGACCTCTCTGCAAGTCTTGGTGTCCGCTGTTTAGGAAAGAGTCAGAAAGTACTGGGCACTTGCCTGTCCCACTTGGTGGTGGTGGGACTCTTCTATGGGGCAGCTAGGCTCAAGTACCTGAGACCCAAGGCATATCAGACACCATTCCAGGACAAAATAGTTTCAGTGTTTTGTACCATCTTCATGTCAGTTTGCATTTCTTAGTGCAGAAAGGATTGATCTAATGTGTAGATAGCTTTCCTATTCTAATTCATTCAAGAGGGTTCTGGAAGCTACTGGAAGCTTCTCTGTGTGAGATAAGCAGAGGCAGAAAGGTTAACGATTGTTTAAACTAGGGGTAGGCAACCTAAAGTGCGGGGGCTGGATGTGGCCCAATCGCCTTCTCAGTCCGGCCTGCAGACTGTCCGGGAATCAGCGTGTGTGGTGTAGTGGTTAAGAGCGGTAGTCTCGTAATCTGGTGAACCGGGTTCGCGTCTCTGCTCCTCCACATGCAGCTGCTGGGTGACCTTGGGCCAGTCATACTTCTCTGAAGTCTCTCAGCCCCACTCACCTCACAGAGTGTTTGTTGTGGGGGAGGAAGGGAAAGGAGAATGTTAGCCGCTTTGAGACTCCTTCGGGTAGTGATAAAGCGGGATATCAAATCCAAACTCTTCTTCTTCTTCTTCTTCTTTACATGAGTAGAATGTGTCTTACCCATGCCTACCCATGGTTTAATGCTTGATGGTTTCACAGGTAAGGCACAAAGTTTAGTTCAAAACAAAACTCTTTACAGATAAACTTTTGAAGAGCACTGTCTTACAAACCAAGTCTTATGTAGGCTTTCCCCACCTAGAATAGCTATCAGAGCTCTAGCCAGAAACACCCACTCAGTGCCTTCAAGCATTTAGCTAACCTTACTCACAAAGTGAAACCTTGTGCGCCTGTATCATCCTTATATGATTGTTATGCTGTCAGCATGTAACTTAAATTCTAGTCTTTCATAGAATCATAGAATCATAGAGTTGGAAGAGACCACAAGGGCCATCGAGTCCAACCCCCTGCCAAGCAGGAAACACCATCAGAATAGAATCAGTCTCTCCTGACTGGTTGATTGTCTTGCCAGCTTTCATTGGTTGCTGGGTCACCAAGAGGCAGCCCCAAGGCCTGTCTGTCACACTCCCAACTACATTCTGATCACCTGCGGAGGTCTCCTTCAATTACCTAGGAGAAACTTTGGGTTTGCTTATGTGTACATTGTGCCATGTCTCTTAGGTTATGGATAACCACTCAAAGGTTGGTTCCACACTTAGTCATACACAGAGTAGGCTCACTGAAATCAACCGTTCATTTAAGAAATGAACATTTATTTCAGAAACCAATGTTTATTTCAGAGGGCGGTATTCAACTCCTCGCATGTGCCGAATGACTTCTGCTTGCATTGCAGTGTGCCAGTATTGCTTTGTTCAGAGAACAAATCTAAGCCTGATTTGTATGTAGCAGAAATGGTCTCACATTTAAGCTTTTAACTTTAGTTCCCTCTGTAACAACGGCCATGTTGGGCGCAATTCCCCTTCCTATCAGCGCACAGAAAATCTAGGGTTGAAGGTTCGTTCTTTAGGCCCATAGCAAATAAGTTTCCTTTAATTGGGAGTTAAATTCTTGGTTGAGCTTTACAGAGGAGAAATAAATTATAATAACATTGCAAAGTGAAAATGTTGATCTTTGATACAGAGCTGAGAAACCTTAATAAAATCACCTTTATATAAATCGATGGTGGATAGATGGAGAGAGAGAGAAAATATTCCTCTTTCTGGATGCTCAGAACTTTTGGGCTTCCAATGAAGCCAAATGTTGGAAGAATCAGGGCGGATTAAGAAAGTACGTCTTCACCCAGTGCGTAGCTAAACTGTGGAACTTGCTCCAACAGTGATGATCACCACCGTGGATGGCTTTAGACAAGTGTTGAACCAATTCATGGAGGAAGTTTTTGATGGTTGCCAGCCATGGTGGCTATATGCTGCCTCCACAGTTGGATTTTGAAGAAGAGGAAGAAGAAGAGTTTGGATTTGATATCCCACTTTATCACTACCCTAAGGAGTCTCAAAGAGGCTAATAATCTCCTTTCCCTTCCTCCCCCACAACAAACACTCTGTGAGGTGAGTGAGGCTGAGAGACTTCAAAGAAGTGTGACTAGCCCACAGCAGCTGCATGTGGAGGAGTGGGGAAGTGAACCCGGTTTACCAGATTACGAGTCCATCACTCTTAAGAAGAAGAAGAAGAAGAGAAGAGTTTGGATTTGATATCCCGCCTTTCACTCCCCTTCAGGAGTCTCAAAGCGGCTAACATTCTCCTTTCCCTTCCTCCCCCACAACAAACACTCTGTGAGGTGAGTGGGGCTGAGAGACTTCAGAGAAGTGTGACTGGCCCAAGGTCACCCAGCAGCTGCATGTGAAGGAGCGGAGACACGAACCCGGTTTCCCAGATTACATGACTACCGCTCTTAACCACTACACCACACTGGCTCTCACAGTTTGAGTTTGGTGGAATAGTTGAGAAATGGCCCTTGTCAATTCAGTACAGTCCTCCTCTAGAATATTGTGTGAAGAGACCCGAAAGAAAGAAAAATGGCGTTGGGAATACTGAAAATTAAGGGAATCCCAGACTGATTTAGCAAATGGACAGATTCCATGTCAGAGAAGTCCCTTCATATTTCTTAACAGGCGAATGCAGAAGCATCTCAATGAACACCCATGCGCTATGCTATGGCAAGGTGCCTTAAAGTGCTAAATCCTTTCGAGATGCTTGCCACTACGGTCAACACCTCTTTAATTGAAGACTGGGGATCAAATTCCCAAAAGCCAGCAATCAACCAGAATGTCCTACTGATGTCAGATCTCTGGCAGAAACCTTCCTACCTTTCGTTCAATAGGTTGGTGTGATGAAACAGGCAGAAGGTACATTATGAGGAGAGAGCGCCTGTCCAAGGCTTAGCTCTCTGATGCTTTATGCAGGGTCTGTATAGAAGCCAGGATCTGCTTGGTCCATAGTAATCCATCTAAGCTGTGTCCTTTAAGGAGCTAATTGTGTTTGAATATTGGAAATCTAGCTCTTCAAGGATCTAAACGGTTCTCTTTCTGCTAATATAGGAACACATGAAGGTATGTGCTTTTTTTTGTTATTGCTGTTGCGAAGAGTGAATCTGAACCAACCAAGTCCTATGATGAATGGTTGAAAGCCTTGGGGCTGTTTTGCCTGGAAAGGAGAAAGTTATGGGGACAAATCATAGCTGTCTTCAGATATCTGAAAGGCCGTATCAGAGACAATCATAGAAGGGACCCAATGGTCATCTAGTCCAACCCCCTTTACTCCTCACAGAGTTACAGCTCTTTCCCACCCTTAACAAAGTACAGTTTCCAGGAATCGGTGGAGGAATTCATCTGCTTTAAATGTATGGTGAGCACGCAGCTTTAAGCAAGTGGCTAGCTCTTCTAGAGAAATTAATGGAACATGTGGTTGGTGTGATAGCTCAGGCAGTAGAGCATGAGAATTTAAATCCCAGGATTGTCTGTTCAAGCCCCACATTGGGCAAAAGATTCCTGCAGAAGCCATCCTGGTTTCTGATTTGATCCTAGACTGTCTCACTTTTCCTTAGGTAAAGGTAAAGGGACCCCTGACCATTAGGTCCAGTTGTGACCGACTCTGGGGTTGCGGCGTTTTATTGGCTGAGGGAGCCGGCTTACAGCTTCTGGGTCATGTGGCCAGGATGACTAAGCTGCTTCTGGTGAACCAGAGCAGCACACGGAAACGCCGTTTACCTTCCTGCTGGAGTGGTACCTATTTATCTACTTGCACTTTGACGTGCTTTCGAACTGCTAGGTTGGCAGGAGCAGGGACCGAGCAACGGGAGCTCACCCCATCACAGGGATTCAAACCACTGACCTTCTGATCGGCAAGTCCTAGGCTGTGTGGTTTAACCCACAGTGCCACCCGCATCCCTCCCACTTTTCCTTAGGATGTCACTATTTTCATTGCAGAAATGCTGGAGGCCATGGATTTATCTGACCTCCGAGCTGTCTTTAGGCAATCCTGTATAGGGAAGGTTTTTTATGTTTATTCTGATTTTTTATATCTTGGAAGCTGCCCAGAGGGGCTGGGCAACCCAGTAAGATGCATGGAGTATAAATAGAAAAATTATCGTTACAGTGGTACCTCGGGTTACAGATGCTTCAGGTTACAGACTCCGCTAACCCAGAAATAGTACCTCGGGTTAAGAACTTTGCTTCAGGATGAGAACAGAAATCGTGCGGCAGCGGAGCGAGGCCCCATTAGCTAAAGTGGTACCTCAGGTTAAGAACAGTTTCAGGTTATGAACGGACCTCCAGAACAAATTAAGTTCTTAACCCGAGGTACCACTGTATGGAATGGGACGTCCCTATTTTCACTGGAGAAATGTTGGAGGGTATGGACTAGATTGCCTTTGTGATTCTATGATTCTATGATAAAAATACCCAATGGCTTGATAGCACCCGTTATGATTTCTCTCTGAAAATGAACAAGAAGCTTCTTAGCCCAGATCTAGAAATCCTTCACAGGCATGTCATCTCTCCTTCCCATTCATTCCATTGACACTAAGGTTGCCACTTGACCAGGGGAAAAGAAGACGAGCCTGCTCCTGTGTCTTTCGCAGCAGTTTGATATGAAAAACTCAGCAATAACGTTGCTGATATCAGCAGCTCGGTGGCCGTTAAATACCCTGGCTTTGTGAAAATGCATAATAAATATAAGAAGTATTTTTAAAACTCTCAATGAAACCCTCCTCCACTGGATTGAATGAGGATGGGAAGGGCAGGCATACAAAGCAAGGGCTGTGGACTGTGGGTTGTAACACTTCATCGGTAATATTGGGAGACTAGTTTCAGACATTTGCACTTTCTAAAAAGCGCTATACCTTCACCACTGTGGAAATTCTGTATATATCTTAGAAGATAAAGGTAAAGGGACCCCTGACCATTAGGTCCAGTCATGACTGACTCTGGGGTTGCGGCACTCATCTTGCTTTATTAGCCCAGAGAGCCAGCGTTTCTCCACAGACAGCTTCCGGGTCATGTGGCCAGCATGACCAAGGCGCTTCTGGCGAACCAGAGCAGCACACGGAAACGTCGTTTACCTTCCTGCTGGAGTGGTACCTATTTATCTACTTGCACTTTGATGTGCTTTCGAACTGCTAGGTTGGCAGGAGCAGGGACCGAGCAACGGGAGCTCACCCCATTGCGGGGATTCAAACCGCCGACCTTCTGATCGGCAAGTCCTAGGCTCTGTGGTTTAACCCACAGCACCACCTGCGTCCCTCATCTTAGAAGATAGGAAGCTACTTTATACCCAGTCAGACTACTGGTCCATTAAGCTCACCATTGTCCACACTGGCTGACTGTTGGAATTGGGGGATGAAAAGCCAGCTGGCGCATCTCCCCTCTCAGCCTTGCCGCTGCGGAGATCCATCGATCTCTGCTCCTCCGACGTGCGTCTGTGACTCAAGCTGCCATGCAGGCTTAAGCACACACTACTCAGCAGGGTAAACAGCACAACAGATCAGGCTTGAGGCATGGATACGATACTAAACTACGCATTTATTCTACATAAATCAGGACAAAGAAAACATGGCTTCTCTCCCTGCCGTTCTTCTCAGAGAGAGAAAACAAAAGCAATACAGAGCGGAGGTTCTGCTCACGCCAGCAATCTGTGCTGGAATGTAAACAGACATGTGAAATGTAACAATCCACATATCTGCATCAAAGGGTGGAATGGAATTCCGAACACTGACAGCAGGGCTTCAGACAGGGCAGTCTCTCCCAGCCCTACTGGAAGATGCCTGGGATTGACCCCGGAGATGCTCCACCACTGAGCTGCAGCCCTGGCCCAGCACACTTAGGAAATTTCTGAATGGAGAGCTATGAACTTGCTGGAAACTACCATCAGCACCGTTCCATTGATATCCAAATACAGTAGTACCTTGGGTTAAGAACTTAATTTGTTCTGGAGGTCTGTTCTAAACCTGAAACTGTTCTTAACCTGAAGCACCGCTTTAGCTAATGGGGCCTCCTGCTGCCGCTGCGCCGCCACTGCACGATTTCTGTTCTCATTCTGAAGCAAAGTTATTAACCCGAGGTAACATTTCTGGGCTAGTGGAGTCTGTGACCTGAAGTGTATGTAACCTGAAGCGTATGTAACCCGAGGTACCACTGTATCTTTAAGTTACAAGTGCTACAAGGCTGTGTTAGCATGGTTGTGTCTGACATTGGTGGGGGTTTGGGGGGGGTCAGAGGAAGACCTTGTGCCTTTTAAAACGTTGTTGTTGTTTGAAATGTCCACATAAAAAACATTTAACCTGGGCCCCTCCAAAATTCTTGTGCTTTGCTTTGCTTTGCGAGTGCATTCCACAATATGCCATTGATGTGCTCCTTGTGCATTTGCTGTGGTGGGTTCATTGTTCTGTCATGCTCCCCCAATGCTATTGCAATATTGCGTCTGATGGAGCATCTCCACCCCCATCGTTGAACCTGGACACTGAGGTCCAGCGCCAAGGGCCTTCTGGAGGTTCCCTCACTGTGAGAAGCGAGGTTACAGGGAACCAGGTAGAGGGCCTTCTTGGTAGTGGCACCCGCCCTGTGGAACGCGCTCCCGTCAGATGTCAAGGAAATAAACAACTATCTGACATTTAGAAGACATCTGAAGGCAGCCCTGTTTAGGGAAGGTTTTAATGACTTTTGTTGGAATCCGCCCAGAGTGGCTGGGGAAACCCAGCCAGATGGGCAGAGTATAAATACATTATTATTATTATTATTATTATTATTATTATTATTATTATTATTATTGCTATCTTGAGGAGCACCTTTGTACAACTGATCAACAAAAGTGGAACAAAGCCACTCCCGAGTTAAGGAGGGGGGGGTTGAGGGCTCACGCCCCCATCCCCATTCTCGCAGGGCTAGCCCAGCCCCGCGGGATTTAGTGATCCCATTATTCATGCCCAGCAGTGCCAGCCAATGGGCGGGCGCGGGGGGCGGGCCCAGTGGAGGGCACTTAAGGTCAGGGCAGCCCGGGCTCGCCCCTTTCCTCCGCTTCACCAACTGCAGTTTCCCACCCACCCGCCCTTTAGGTGTGCTTTGGACTTTGCTATGGGCTTCGGCTGGTCGCCGCAAGGGGCCTGGTAGGAGTTTTTCCATTTGGCTAATTGGCTGAATTTTGAAGCCACTTGGTTTTTTTTGCCTACCTCGTAGCAAAACGTCAGAACTTCTTGGTTTTGGCGGTTAGGCATTGGCCGGGGTATTGTTATGCAAATGTGGTCGGGGGGGGAGGTTCGCCATCACCTCCCCCAATCCTTGAAGGGTAGTTCGTTAAAGGACTCCGGGGGGCATCGCCTCGTCCGAAACCTATGGAGGCTAGGGCCTAAAGCGCGCTCCCGAGCGGTAACCCCTCGGGGAGCGCCTACGGATGTGCATCTTGGGGGGCTCCCCCTGTCGGTGCTTAACCCTTCCCGGTTAGACCGGATAGTCTGTTAGGGCCAATGCCTAAGGCCAATACCGCTCTTACCTGTAATCAATAAAGTTGTGGCCATTTTACGCCCATTAACCTAAATTCTGGTGTCCGTGTCTTCATTTATTCCATCTGGGGTGGGGGCGGGTATCGCCACGCAATAACACCCCCCGCCCCAAAGCAAACCTTTGTGGTAAGCAAAATTTCAGCAGGAAGTTATTGGACGTGCACCAATTGCAAAGGATGTAGTATGTCCACCCAAAACCTTTTGCAGGCACAAAGAGTATTGAAAGTGAGATAATGTCTAACTTCCCCATCATGAGCCCCCAAATCATCATTAATACACAGCAAAAAAAAAAAAAAAGGAAAAAGCAAAAAAAACCTGGCATTCTGTGAGTTCCATCTCCTTAAATCTTATCCTTTTGTCCTCAGCTCCAGCCCAAGGAAGAGGCAATGGGTCATGAAAATGTAACATCCTGGACAGAGTTTCATCTTGTGGGGCTTCTGCATCTAAAGACCCCCACCTTATTTTTTAGCATTGTTCTGTTTATGGCTTTCGTTGCTCTGCTGGGAAACTGTCTCCTGCTGCTCCTAATCCAAATGGACTCCTCACTTCATACGCCAATGTACTTTTTCCTCAGTCAACTATCCTGCATGGATATGGGCCAGATCCTCATTGTAGTCCCAAAAATGTCTGTGAACTTTTTAACGCAGAGGAGCACTATTTCGCTCGGCAGTTGTGTGGCCCAGATCTTCCTCACTCTGACCATGGGGAGCTCAGAGAGCCTGGTCCTGGCCGTCATGTCTTACGACAGGTACGTGGCCATCTGCAGGCCCTTGCAGTACCCAATCCTTATGCGGAGAACCATCTGCTTCATCATGACTGTTGGGATCTGGTCTACAGCAATGCTGACCATCATGGTCATTGCGATTTACGTCCACTCTCTGCCGTACTGTGACTCGAACGTGATCGACCATTTCGTGTGCGAGTTCCCGGCTTTGTTGAAGCTGTCCTGCGCTGACACCTCTGCCTTTGAGATCGTGGTATACTTTGACAATGTGGTCCTACTCCTCTTCCCCATCTCGGTCATTGTTTCCTCTTACGTCGCCATTCTGGTGCAAGTCTTGAGGATGCGCTCGACCGAGGGAAGGCACAAGGCTTTAGGGACTTGCCTGTCCCACTTCTGTGTCGTGGGCATATTCATTGGGGCATCTATGCTGACCTACACCGCCCCTATGAACGCTTACTCAGCGCAAAGGGCCATGATCTACTCGGTCTGCATTACTGTCGTCCCCCCAATGCTCAACCCTTTTATTTACAGCTTGCGCAACAGGGATGTCCTAGCAGCTCTGCGGAAGCTCTTTGTGAAATGCGCAGCGTATTAACGGCGCCTAGAGAGGCAACAAAATTTCACACTCGTTCAGTTTTCGAAATAAATATTCAAGGTTTTAAGGTAGAACCACGACACCATGTCAAACGCCTTTGCAACAGTGGGTGGGGAAGAACAATCAAGAATACATGTCCATACTGATATGGTACATTTGCTTACAAAATTACAGGGATCACTCAGTTTCCAAGGCAAATCTTCTTTACCTTGTTATCTCTTAGTCAAAGGTGGACCTTCAGATCTTGTCAGACTAGGCTGCAGCTTCCATCATCCCTGCCACTTGGCCATGGGGGGCCAGTGCAGTGTCATGGTTAGTGTGTTGGACTTTGAGGGTTGGAATCCCCACTCAGCCATGAAGCTCAGTGGGTCACCTATGGTCAGCCACTGTCTCTCAGCTTCACTTACTTCATAGTGTTGCTGTGAGGATAAAATTGGTGGAGGGAGAGAATCATGTCCACTACCTTGAACTCCCTGGATAAAAGTTGGGGTATAAATGCAATAAATAAACGAAACAAATAAAATGAATGTATGTGGGCAGAAAGACAGCAAAACCTGGAAGATGGAAACATAGAAAGAGAAGGGCTGAAGCAGTAAGGTAACTCACAGGGTCTAATTCAGGTTGATTAAGGGTGTTGACTTGTATTAGAATGATGCAGCAGTTCAAGGGATCAATAAAGCTATTTCACTGCAGGTAAAGTCCCTTTCTACAGCAGCCAGTCCTTCAGAAACACAAGAGTCTAACTGAACTCTTTTTAAATCTATAGCGTCCTCTGACTCTCTGCGATGCACATCACGCTTCTTGCTCAGAGTAAAACCAAAGCACACACAGAGATCTGGGGCATGTGCAAAGTTCCAGTTGCACTGAGCTCCAGCTCACCATTTTATCTTCTGTAACCATTTTGGCAGATTTTATCCTCTGCATAGCTGTTTTGGCATTTTGTAAGACTAAACAGATTTCTACTTTGTCCAAACAGGGACTCAGCAATCATGTGCTAATTCCCCCTAGGAATTAAGGAACAATGCAACAACCCCATGTCATAGCATGACTCGGGGCACATAATCTTGAAATAGCATGCCTACTTGGGGTGTGGGTGGTGCTGTGGTGTAAACCACTGAGCCTCTAGGGCTTGCTCATCGGAAGGTTGGTGGTTCGAAGCCCCATGACAGGGCGAGCTCCCATTGCTCTGTCCCAGCTTCTGCCAACCTAGCAGTTTGAAAGCACACCAGTGTGAGTAGATAATTAGGTACCACTGTGATGGGAAGGTAAACAGCATTTCCATGCACTCTGGTTTCTGTCACGGTGTTCCATTCTGCCAGAAGCAGTCATGCTGGCCAAATGACCTGGAAAGCTGTCTGTGGACAAACGCCAGCTCCCTTGGCCTGAAAGAGAGATGACCTCATAGTCACATTTGACTGGACTTAACCATCCAGTGGTCCTTTATCTTACCTTCTACCTTTACTTGTTAATCCAGATTTATACACATGTGGGTTAATGTGTCACTAGGGCATGTCACATTAATATGCCTAAATGCTTGTCACTTCAATTTCAATGCCTCCATGCCACCAAATGCTAGAGCTTTTGAGATCTGTGGTACGATCTCCAGTTTTCTCATTACTTCCTTACCCAGGGCATTGGTATCACCCACTAAAACTCAGCAAAAGTCTTAATTATCTAGTATCCAAGCCAGAAATGGGAAGATAATATCCAGGACATTTTTCTTCCTATTAGCAAGCGTTAGGCATAAGTGAAATAATATAGCCCTGGACTCAAGCCAGTGAAGTCCTTACAAATTGCATCAGCTGATGAGTTTGTTCTGACTTTAATCCCTAAGGTGTGAACTTTTCCAACTTCTGTAATCCCTAAGGCTGAAAGTTGAATAAAACGTTAAAAAGTTAACCCTTACAGTGTTATTCCCTTACAGTGCGATTCTAACTATGTAACTCAGAGAAGTTAAGTCCTACTGAATTCAGTTGGGGTATTTCTCCCAGGTAAGAAAGCTTAGGATTGCAGCCTACTGGCTAATGATATAATAGCCAAAATATATTTTAGGCCTGCCTGAATATTTTGGCTTGCAATGTGATACTCAGTGACCCCGAGCATCAGCAATTGGGAGGGAAAAGCAGGACATTCCAGGGATCAAATCAGAAACAGGGGTGGCTTCTGTAAATTCGGGACTGTCCCTGGAAAATAGTGAGACCTGGAGGGTCTGGGGTTTCTGGCATTGCCAGCCACTGTGAGAATAGGATGTTGGACTAGACGGGCCAGGTTCTTCTTTGGTCAATGGGTTCCCTACTGGGATGTGTGCCTTTGGCATGGTGACCTTGGCCTTTTGAGTGGAGCTGACTGCATTCATAGTACGCAGGAAATTCACTCAGTTGGTTCCACCCACATAGTTATGATATTCACCTACCTGTATTTTTCACTCTATAAGACGCACCCGACCACAAGTTTTTGGAGGAGGAAAACAAGAAAAAAAATATTCTGAATCTCAGAAGCCAGAACAGCAAGAGGGATCACTGCGCAGTGAAAGCAGCAATCCCTCTTGCTGTTCTGGCTTCTGGGATAGCTGCGCAACCTGCATTCGCTCCATAAGACGCACACACATTTCCCCTTACTTTTCAGGAGGAAAAAAGTGAGTCTTATAGAGCAAAAAATACGGTATCTTCTCCAACAGTCCTCAATCACTCTCTGTGTGTATGTGATGTGAAGGCAATCACAGAGCATTTTAGATGCTTGCAGCTAGAGATAGTGGATTATTCCCTTAAACAACAATAAATGGTTGTTGTCTTTAAAGCATCCTGACTTTTTATTTGAGACCTCCTAGTTTGTAAGATTAATACTAATAGCTTGCTGAATATTGACGCAAAACGTTCTCATTCCTTTGATGATTTTCGAATACAATTTATTTCCTCATTAATTGCTGGCTACTACTCAGAGACGGGGAAATGGGATAAAGTTTTGGTGCAGCACTAGTCATAAAGTCTTCCCATCACTTTGTGTGGACTCAGCTATACAGCTGCAAATAAAATGTTTTGAATGGGTTGTAATATACAAATGTGATATATGTGATATACAGAGAAGTATGACTAGCCCAGGGACGCGGGTGGCGATGTGGGTAAAACCTCAGTGCCTAGGACTTGCCGATCGTATGGTCGGCGGTTTGAATCCCCGCGGTGGGGTGAGCTCCCGCCCTTCGGTCCCAGCTCCTGCCCACCTAGCAGTTCGAAAGCACCCCTAAGTGCAAGTAGATAAATAGGTATCACTTTATAGCGGGAAGGTAAACGGCGTTTCTGTGTGCTGCGCTGGCTCGCCAGATGCAGCTTTGTCACGTTGGCCACGTGACCCGGAAGTGCCTGCAGACAGCGCTGGCTCCCGGCCTCTTAAGTGAGATGAGCGCATAACCCTAGAGTCGGACACGACTGGCCCATACG
Organism: Podarcis vaucheri; assembly: GCF_965113315.1. Lineage (NCBI taxonomy): Eukaryota > Metazoa > Chordata > Lepidosauria > Squamata > Lacertidae > Podarcis > Podarcis vaucheri. The sequence continues at coordinate 113,465,237 of NC_138760.1, read as the reverse complement.
GGCAGGCGTACCTTTACCTATGACTAGCCCAAGGTCACCCAGCAGTTGCATGTGGAGGAGCAGGGAAGCGAACCCGGTTCACCAGATTACATGTCCACCGCTGTTAACCACTACACCACCCTGGCTCTCATCAGTTCCTATAAAGTAAATTATGATGGAAAGGCAAACTCCCAGCTACATTCAAATATCCACAGAGGAGCATTTTCTCCACCCTCTTGAGAAATTCCTTCTAATCCAGAGAGCTTCTGTGTTGGGATGTTGGCTACAGGTGAGAGAGTCAGATACTCCTTCAGACTGCTCTTGCTCCCCCGTGGAAAGATTGACAGGTATTTGGACAGGTAGGAGGAGACCTAGAAAGGGACAGTTACAGAGACCTAAGGTATAAAGGGAATCAAGCAGAAGAACGTCAACCTCATCAAAGAACAGGGAGAATGAGAACTGAATGGAGGCCTGTACTTCTCCCCAGAATCTTCTGCTCCCTCATTCATGTTATTTAGTGGACATTGGCTTGGAGGAACCCATGTCTGCAGAAGCAGCATATGGTGCTATCTTTAGATTCTCATTATCTAGTGGGGCGAGCAATGTACTGTTTGAAGTCTGACTTGTAGCTTCCACTTCTGAAAGTATTACTTAATAAGTTGGGGAGCCAAAATATACAGGAGTGTGATCGTTTCTCCTTGGAGCTTTTAAATAGTGATTGTGAAAATGCTGGTTATAATATAGATCCAAAAAAAGGCACATTTTTTCTCTTACTGCTAGACCCTGTGGGACTAAGTAAAGATTTTGCAGAGATAAAGTAGGAGATGTAGATTTTAAAATGTTCCTTTACAAGAAAGAGCATTTTTTATAGTCCACAAGGTCTGGATTGTTTTCCTAGCTGACCTCAAATCAAGCAATTTAGGGTTTGTGATTCTGAATATTTTAAGATGTGAAAAGCAATCAAGAAAATTAAATATTGATTGTGGCTTTCTCTCTCTTTTTCTTTTGGAGTTATAAAAATATTTATGGTTTTCAAAATGTAAGGAAAAAAGATGCCATTCTCTCAGAGTAACAACTCTGTTCTAAAGAATGTACTGTAAATCATTTTTTGCTTGCAACAAGGAAAAGGCTGTAACACTTTTAAACTGAATTATGGTCAATAGTTTATGGTGGAGGACATGAGCAAGATTTAATTAAATCAATGTTTGGAGCACTGAAGGTTTACAGCAGAACATCTAAAGGCCAACAGCTTCTAAAAAATCACATCGGTTTTCTACTTGCTGGCAGAAAGACATGCGTTAGACACAGGTATGTGATTCTTAATACTTATATAGGTTGAATTTTCAACACATTTTTGTGGTTGGCATATCTGATGATGATAACATCAATTTTCATACACAAAATCCTTTGCAAGTGAATGTGGGACAGGCACAAGTGTGTGTGTGTGTGTGTGTGTGTGTGTGTGTGTAACCAGCACACCTGAAATTGTGAACCTAATTCTGGTGCCGAGAAGAGCAAATCTGTTTGGGTTGTTGTTTGAGGCGAAGGATCTTTCTTGCTTCAGTATCAATTACAGTGGTACCTCAGGTTACATACGCTTCAGGTTACATACGTTTCAGGTTACAGACTCTGCTAACCCAGAAAAATTGCTTCAGGTTAAGAACTTTGCTTCAGGATGAGAACAGAAATCATGCTCCAGCGGCACAGCAGCAGCAGGAGGCCCCATTAGCCTAAAGTGGTGCTTCAGGTTAAGAACAGTTTCAGATTAAGAACGGACCTCCGGAACGAATTAAGTACTTAACCCGAGGTACCACTGTATATGGTTGCATCCCTATGTTTACAAATTACAAAATACAAGGTGAGAAAAAGATCCCAGAAACAGAAATGTATCTCAACAGAGAACAGAAATCTACACAAGCACAGAATTCTATGGCATATTCTACACTGACTTTGGGCAGAATATATAGTTCCCTCTGTGTGCTTATCAGAGCCTTTGAAGTAATGTGAATGTTACTATAGGTGAGATACCCAGGGCTTTTTTCCTTTCAGCCAGAACTCACCAGAAATCAGTTCCAGCACCAATAAGGTGGGTGCCATTGTCATTTGTAAGAAAACAAGGGAGGTGTTCGTTGTGAGTTCCAGCACCTCTTTTTCTAGAAAAATAGCACCACTGATACCCGCTTTAGTGTCCGGTGTAATAGTGGCAAATGATAATACAAACGTCCACGCAATTCCATGTCTTGTTCACAACAACCCTGGGCATTAGGCAATGCTGAGAGGTAGCAAGTAGTCTTTTGTTTGTTGCCATTTGGTAACCCTCCGTCTTCCAGAAGATTTGCACGAGAGCTGGACCATAAAGAAGGCTGATCGCCGAAGAATTGATGCTTTTGAATTATGGTGCTGGAGGAGACTTTTGAGAGTCCCATGGACTGCAAGAAGATCAAACCTCTCCATTCTGAAGGAAAGCAGCCCTGAGTGCTTACTGGAAGGACAGATCCTGAAGCTGAGGCTCCAATACCTTGGCCACCTCATGAGAAAAGATGACTCCATGGAAAAGACCCTAATGTTGGGAAAGATGGAGGGCACAAGGAGAAGGGGACGACAGAGGATGAGATGGTTGGACAGTGTTCTTGAAGCTACCAGCATGTGTTTGACCAAACTGCGGGAGGCAGTGGAAGACAGGAGTGCCTGGTGTGCTCTGGTCCATGGGATCACGAAGAGTTGGACATGACTAAACAACAACATAGTTCAATCTGGCAACTCACGCCGTTGGCATCTATGCAAATTGGCCATTTCAAACTTTGGCACCATTGCAAATTGCTCACCGAAAGCGTTAGTTAGCTGGGGAGTTACCTTTGAGTTTTGGGACACAAAGACACCCGGGGAGCCTTTCTCTTACTCACTTCTTTCCCGTGTCTCCCCTCTGGCCATGTTGTCAAGTGAAGACGAGCAACTTACTTTTAGGAAGAGCTAAGGGGAAGGGGGAAAGTTGCAGTGCACAAATGATTGGGAAGATACAGCTATCAGATTAAAGAAGTCTGTCAAACTAAAAAATATATAATGGCAGGATCTGCTCTTGGTCATCATTCTTCCTGATCCTTGAGCCACCACACACAATGGCTATATTTTGGGAATGGTGAATAGGTCAGACCATCAAAACCCAAATGACCAATTTTCTCCAGCTCCTAGTTGCTAATAAGTGCTGTGAAGAGCTCCACAAGAAGCCCATCACAAAGCCAAATGGCTACTTCTAGGTGGTTACAAGGCTGCTGAGACTACCCAGTACTCAAAGCTGTGTCACAATACTGGACTTCCTCACATGTTTTTATGTTGGCTAAGCCATTGTGGGAGGTCACAGTATGGTAAGATAAAACAGACAAACTATCCCCCCCCATTGACTTTTTATACTCATTTTTTGTGCTTGTATTTCTTCAACATAAGAAGTGGAGATTTGAGAACGATGTGTTTTGCACCCTTTTTTCTTCTATTTATTTATCTCTTTCCCTCTTTTCTCATTAGGAATTTTCTGTATGGTTCGTTCATACTGTAATGTTCCATTGTTCTATTTGTGTTACAAAATTTTAACAGCAAAAAATTATCGAAACAAAAACTGATAACTAATAAAATAAAATAAAAATAGCATGTAACATTATGGTGGAAAACTCTTTGAAAGGGGTAGCCTGGGCTGGATCTATTTCCTCTGTTTCCAGGTTTCCTCCATTTCTCCAACAAGATGGTTTTAGCTGCGTAGCTTACCCTCAAAAACCACTTGTAACTGAAGACGGCATGTTTTATTTTTAAATGTTGCCACTCCACAGTTATAATATTAATGGTGCTTTACCTAATTTTTTTCACAGGGAAGTGTGACTTCCATTCCCCACATATTCTCTCCTTGTATCTTACTCAGCTGAAATCCAGACAAATGAAGAAGGAATGGGGGATGAGAATAAAACATCGTGGACGGAGTTTCTTCTTGTTGGACTTCAGCATCAAAGGTCACCCACCCTTTTCCTTGGTGTTATCCTCTTCATGTCCCTTATCGCTCTCCTTGGAAACAGCCTCCTCCTGTTCTTAATTAAAATGAGCTCTGGTCTGCAGACCCCAATGTACTTTTTCCTCAGCCAACTGGCCTTCATGGACCTCTGCCAAGTTCTCTCCATCGTTCCCAAAATGACACTGGATTTCGCAACCCACAGCTACACCATTTCACTCTACGGATGTGCCGTCCAGATTTTTGTCACGCTGGTCATGGGAGGAGCAGAGTGCCTCACCCTGGCAACCATGTCCTATGACAGGTATGTGGCTATCTGCAGGCCGCTGCAATATCCGGTCCTCATGAGGAGCAAAATCTGCAACATCATGTCAGTCGCTTCCTGGTTCTGGTCTTGTGTGCAAGCCCTGAACTGTTCCCTCTACGTGCTGCCTCTTCCCTACTGCAAGTCCAACGTGATTAGACACATCGGTTGTGATTATACAGCGCTTTTAAAGCTTTCTTGCTCTGACAATTCTGCATTTGAAAAATCAATATACCTCGGAACATTCCTAGTATTCCTAATCCCCATCTCAATCATCCTGGCTTCCTACACAGCCATCCTCCTTCAGGTTCTGAGGTCCCGCTCCTCCGGAAGTAGCCACAAGGCCCTGGGGACCTGCTTGTCCCACTTGTGTGTGGTGGGGATCTTCTATGGTTCGGCCATTTTAACATACATGACACCCGTATCTTCCTATTCAGCAGAAAAGGCTATGATCAACTCAGTGTTCATTACCATTGTCCCAGCCATGCTCAACCCATTCATATACAGCCTGAGGAACCGAGACGTTTTAGCAGCTCTGAGGAGACTTTTGGAAAAATGCATATTGTGTAAATAGTTGGACAAGAAAAATATATATTAGAAACTTACATACAATGCTGCTACTACTACTACTACTACTACTACTACTGTGATTTGCTTTCTATAAGGGATCTCAGTGCTATTTTACAAAACAATAAAAACATTCATATACCCATTTCACATGTACAAAGCGCTAAATAATTGCACATATAAAAATCTCTTTAAAAAAACCCATTACATACATAAAAACAATTTCAGATTCAACACGGATGCCAAGTGGGATGACTTGGAAGATTTGCTGGAAGAAAATAATGACAATAGCAAGTTTGTCCAAACATATTTTAATCTTTTGATTGGAAAGAAAAAGTATCCAAATGCTTTCATGGGGAACACACTGAGGCTGCTTTCCTTCCCTCCCTCCCCACCCAATTCCCTGCTCCCTGAATGTGCCGGATTGCTCTGGACAGCCCAACCCAGAGCTGTTTCTGCTTGACTCTGCCAAAGTCCAGATCTGCCTTATTTGGTTTTGGCTTTGGCTGGACCCAGTGCTCAGACCTAATGTACATTATCCCATCAAATGTCTGAGTCACAATCCAGAGAAAGGCTTCTTAAACAAAGAGCAGCATTGCTGCAAGACAGGCGCGGTTGGTGGTGAGAGATAGTTCTGCAACCCTGTAGCAGCACCCCTGCTATTTATGAGGAAAGTGATGGGGTGATGAATGGCAGTGCTGAGAGCAGGGCAGTTTGAGTGAAGTGGAAGAGCCAATCTGGCGTGCCCAAGCTGTCACAATCTTCCCACCGCCCTGTCCCACCCTACTAACCATCCTGGTGGTACATGGCAGTGATGCTGCTCCTGGGAGGCCGAGCCTGCAGTGCCTCCCCTCACTGCTGGCTATTCCTGCTCCAAGCACTTGCCCCTGTTTGAACTCACACAAGAGAGTTTGAGCTTTGCCATAGCTCTGCTCTCAGCCATGGCCTGGCATTCAAGGAATGAGGTCTATCCCCACGGCAGAGTCCAAACTCTAAATATACTGTACTTTTCCGTGTATGAGTCTATGGTTTTTTTCTTTTAAAAACATGCTAAAAAGTAGGGGTCGTCTTATACATGGGTGGCATAGCTGTCAACGTTTCCCTTTTTTAAAGGGAAATTCCCTTATTCCGAATAGGATTCCTCGTAAGAAAAGGAAAAATTTGACAGCTATGATGGGTGGTCCATAGGGTGGACGTTTGATTGGTTGCTGCCGCAGCTGTCAACAGCTATATTGCATGTTATTGGTTGCTTTGTCAATGGGTGGTGTTGATTGGCTGATGCTCTGGCAGTTGGGCGGGCGATTGGCAGCTTCTGCCGGCGATGGGACAGACGGGATGTGGATTTTGTGACACGTGCAAAAGCTCCACAACTCTGGACAATTCTCCACAAAAAAGCTCAACAACTCTGTGGCATCTCTCCCCATTTTCTTAAATCTGAGTCCCCCAAAATAGGGGTAGTCTTATACACAGGGGCGTCTTATAGACGGAAAAGTACAGTACTTTTTGAAGTGAGGCAATGAGAACTGTATACAGTGTTGCAAATGTGATCGCACCATAAATTTCTATCATGGTATTATGGTATCTTTAATTTTATTTTCAGTTCCTTTTCTAATGATCCCAGGCATGGAATTAACCTTTTTTCATAGCTACCACACGCTGGATACCTTACGACTCCAAGGCCTCATTCCTGGTCTGTCTTTGCCGCTTGACACAGTTCAGACCCTGTGTCAGAAGCTAGAGTCAAGTGTAGGTCAACAATAAAAACATGGCGTCAGTGACGTTAACGTTTTATTCAAAACAACTAAACAGTGCAGGCCTAGTAATCCCAGTAACTCTTGCCTCAATGAGACAATAGCGAGGCGTGTTTGAAAACGGAAGCATTTACTTTCGGGTTTTCAGCGTTCAGGTTCGAGACGTTCTAGAACAGAGATACCACTGTACTTTTGAGATACACTCATACTCCCCCAAAGTGTTGGATCGCTCTCTATGTGTATGTGATGTGAAGGCAATCACAGAGCATTTTGAATGCTTGCTGGTAGAGATTGTGTGTGTGTGTGTGTGTGTGTGTGTGTTCCCTTAGGCAATAATAAATGGCAATTATCTTTAAAAATAGCCTGACATTTCTTTTTCTTGAGAACTTCTATTTATAAGATTAATACCAGTAACTTAGTGAATGTTGACATAGCAACAATTACCAAGTTACTGGCATTCATAAGATGTTTGTAGGCCACTGGTCAGGAACTACATGAGTAGATCTCTCAAGACCTGTTTTGGACTTGTTGCATATTTAGTGCTAAAATATGGACATAATATTGAAATTTGACCATCTCTCAAAGGTATTCAGCTGGTCGAATGTCAGAATTTGTTGACATTTCCTGCTGGCCCCTAAAATGTAAAGAATTACCAGAAGAGAAGTAGAAGTTACAATAATCACTATCATATGTTAGAAGAAGTTCTAACAATCACTGTCATGACTGAGATGTGGAGAAAGACCATAATGAATGTTACTTCAAAGTTCTCTTCCCCTGTGAAAGGGGCTTCCTTTTTTTTTGCCCTCACTCTCTGTGCACTTTAAGGGACGTGGGTGGCACTGTGGGTTAAACCACAGAGCCTAGGACTTGCCAATCAGAAGGCTGGCGGTTCGAATCCCCACGACGGGGTGAGCTCCTGCTGCTTGGTCCCTGCTCCTGCCAACCTAGCAGTTCGAAAGCATGTCAAAGTGCAAGTAGATAAATAGGTACCACTCCGATGGGAAGGTAAACGGCGTTTCCATGCACTGCTCTGGTTCGCCAGAAGCGGCTTAGTCATGCTGGCCACATGACCCGGAAGCTGTACGCCGGCTCCCTCGGCCAATAAAGCGAGATGAGCGCCACAACCCCAGAGTCGGCCACGACTGGACCTTTACCTTTACCTTTTACTGTGCACTTTAGAATTTCTTTAGAGTTTTGGTGGGTTTGTGGTTTGCATTCCTTTCATCTAGCAAATTGGAGGGGGGGGGAGTTGGTGGGTGGGAATGGACAAGAATTTCCATAAGGAAAATGTGCTTTGAAAGTATGTTTGAAGTTTGAGTTGTAGCTTCCAGTGTGCCTTAATTAAAGTCATGGGGCCAAAATTCCCAAAGGTATAGGAGAGTGATCATTTCTTCATGAAGATTTTAAATACTGTTGGTGAAAATGCTGGTTGTGATGCAGCAGATGTAGATTTTAAAAATGTCGCTATATAAGAGAGACTATTTTTCAATAGTTCAGAGAGTCTGAATTGTTTTTGCAACTGACCGCAAAACAAGGAATTCAGTCTTTATGATTCTGAATATTTTAATGTGTGGAAAGCAATCAAGAAAACACTTTACTACCCTAAGGCACTAAATATTGATTGTGATTTCCCCCCCTTCCTTTTGAAGTTATAAAAATATTTCCACTTTTCAAAATGTAGGCAAAGTAAGTCATTAATTCAGATTAACAACTCTTTCAAAGAATGTACTGCAAATCATTTTTTGCCTACAACAGGAAAAACGTGGCAACCCTTTAAACTGAATTGTGGTCAATTAGCTTAGGGGAGTACTATGGAAGAGATGAGCAACATTTAATTAAATCAGTGGATGGAGCACTGATAATTTACAGCAGAGGACTTATATACCAGCTTCTTTTAAAACATAAGCTGTCTTTCTGCTTGCTGTTGCTAACACATGCATTAGACACAGGTATGTGACTCTTCTCATTGTCATTGCAATCTAATTCTTCTTTTCTTTTCTTTTCTGTTTTGTATTGTTCTTTGGTGACAACACAAATTTTCATAAAGAAAATCCTTTGCAAGAGAATCTTAAACAGGCAAAGAGAGACCAAAGGAAAAACTATACTGATAATGTGTCTGTGTGTCTGTCTGTCTGTCTGTCTGTCTGTGAGTGACACCATAAGACACTAGAACTCAGGACTCAAGGGAGAAATCAGTCATAGCTGAGTAAGGTTGTCTTCCATGAACACAGTTTTAACAGTGAGTCCATAAGTGACTGTGGAGGCCAATTCTGGATCCACACGTCCTTCCACAGTGGGGACAGGGTGGGAGTTGATCATGGTGTGGATTTGCCAAGCGTGCCTTCCTCTTAGCACGTTTCTCCCTTTTGTCCCGAATTTGAGTGTCTTCAAAGCCCATGGCACATTTGGTAAAGGCTGTTCTCCAATTGGAGTGCTCGCAGGTCAGTGTTTCCCAGTTGTTGGTGTGACAGCTACACATATACTCCATTTGGGAGTCATGTTTATGTCGGGGGTATTAGTCATTCATTTTCAGAAAACTGTCTTCAAGAAATTCTGCATGTAAGATGAAACTCTGGCTGTGAAGCTGGATTGTTTGCACTGGTGCAAATATAAGACAGTGACATCATGGACATGCACAGTGTGTTATGTGAGAGTGACTGAGAGAGAGTTTCAGTTTTAATCTACTGAAAAGATGCAAGCAGATCTGCTGCTGTGGGGATCCACAGCAGTCTCTGTAAATAGCAATCGCTATGCTTGTTGTTGTTTAGTCGTTTAGTCGTGTCTGACTCTTCATACCCCATGGACCAGAGCACACCAGGCACTCCTGTCTTCCACTGCCTCCCGCAGTTTGGTCAAACTCATGCTGGTAGCTTCAAGAACACTGTCCCACCATCTTGACCTCTGTCGTCCCCTTCTCCTTGTGCCCTCCATCTTTCCCAACATCAGGGTCTTTTCGAACAATCGTGTGTTGCTCATCAATCAAGACTCAGGGCCGATTTCCTCACGCTTCACTAACAGACTGTATTTCAACTCTGCTAAACACGTGGTCGGAAGTGTGCTGGGCGAATCTTTCACAGCAGCTTTCATGCCATAAACACCCACAGTTTACTCAGAAGTTAATGGGAAATCCATTCTTTATTTGAAAGGGGGGGAAATCCTGTATCCCATCTGGGCACTGTGATGTGGTTCTCCTCTCTGATCTAGCAACTGGTGTTGCATGGAAAGCCCTTTTATTTTAAATTATTTTATCTGTGAAAATTAGCCTCTTTTAATCTCTTATATCATTCATGGCTTTCCATGCCCCTTCTATCCACTTTGCATTTGATTTATTGTTAATAAGGTATCTTTTATGTTGGTTAAGGCAGAAATCTAAAATGATAAAATGATAACTAATAAAATAAAAAAGGGGAATATATTAATGATAAGCTTCTTGAAAGAGGGAACCAGAGCTGGATTAATTGGCTACAAACAGGAGGATTTCAGCTCTTTTAAAAGGCCTATTTGCTTGTATATCATGAATATCACACACATCCAATTGGGTCATGTAGCCTACCTACAAAAAAACACTGATAACATAAGATGGCATAATTTATTTAGAAATCCTGTGTTCCCACCCACCCCAGTTACAATATTAATGTTTGTTTATCTACAATTCTCTCAAAGTACTATGTGACTTCTATCCCCAGCTTTTCTCTCCTTGTATCTTATTCAGCTAAAATCCAGACAAATGAAGAAGGAATGGGGGGTGAGAATAAAACATCGTGGACGGAGTTTCTTCTTGTTGGACTTCAGCATCAAAAGTCACCCACCCTTTTCCTTGGTGCCATCCTCTTCATGTCCCTTATCGCCCTCCTTGGAAACAGCCTCCTCCTGTTCTTAATTAAAATGAGCTCTGGTCTGCAGACCCCAATGTATTTTTTCCTCAGCCAACTAGCCTTCATGGACCTCTGCCAAGTTCTCTCCATAGTTCCCAAAATGACGGTGGATTTTGTAACCCACAGCTACACCATTTCGCTTTCTGGATGCATCACCCAGATTTCTGTCACGCTGCTCTTGGGAGGGGCAGAGTGCCTCATCCTGGCGACCATGTCATATGACAGGTACGTGGCTATCTGCAGGCCGCTGCAATATCCGGTCCTCATGAGGAGCAAAATCTGCAACATCATGTCAGTCGCTGCCTGGTTTTGGTCTGCGTTCCAGGCTCTGAGCTGTTCCCTCTATGTGCTGCCTCTTCCCTACTGCAAGTCCAATGTGATTAACCATTACCTGTGTGATTATCCAGCGCTTATACAATTGTCCTGCTCTGACAATTCTGCATTTGTGAGATCAACATACTTTGGTAATTTCATGGTCCTTCTCATCCCCATCTCAGTCATTCTGGCTTCCTACATAGCCATCCTACTTCAAGTCCTCAGAGCACGCTCCTCAGGAAGTAGCCACAAGGCTCTGGGCACCTGCTTGTCCCATTTGTGTGTGGTTGGAATCTTCTATTCAATGGCCATGTTTACGTACATGACCCCCTATACAGCGGAAAAGTCCATGATTAACTCAGTGTTTACTACCATTGTCCCTGCTATGTTGAACCCTTTCATATACAGCCTGAGGAACCGCGATGTTCTAGCAGCTTTGAGGAGACTTTGTGCAAAATGCATATTGTGTAAATAATTGGATAGGAAAAAAGAAACTATCCATGATGTTATCCTCAGAACCAGCAGAACTCTTAAACATAACTGGAAATAACTAACTAGGCATAGGTGAATTGGTTCATTTCAGTTTAACTCAGTTTCTCATTTTTCCAGTTTTAAGTTCAGCTCTCCACATTTCCACATCAGTTTACAACTGGGTGGCTTTTTAAAAGGTCTTGTTAAAATTCATTAGCATTCCAATCTGAATTTCTCCTCATCCTCCTGTTGCTGTATGCATTTTCCCCTAACCAGTTTGCAGAGCAGTTTCCTCTATTGTGATGCGTTTCTATGTGCTACTTTCTACAATATAAGCATGTTCATGTACACCTTACCCTATCAAATGCATTTTTTAACATTTTTTGGGCTGGAGAACTGTATTGTAAAGTCTGGACAACTGCAGAATTTGAAAGCTGGATGTATATTTGTTTGTGTGCTGCTTAGGAAAGCATGAATTTGGGAGAACTGAATCAGAATTATCTTCCACCAATAAGAAGGAGACAGGCAGAAGTGACAGAAGGCTGCTGAAACTGCTAAGTGGTTTAAAACTAACTTTATTTGTTGACAAGAAAGTATTAAAATGTAAATTACAAAAATATAGAAAGAGGTAATGCAGTACTGCAACAAGACAGAAACAACAGAAACATTTAGTATATTTATTTTTCAAAAAAACACACACATTGTAAATAATTATTGAGAAACTGAACAATAAAAAGGTCCTCCTATTAACTAGAAGTCCCTGTAACAGATCAATGATAGAATTCTAAAGTTGGAAGGGATCCTGAGGGACATCTAATCCAACTCCCTGCAATGCATATATTGAGAATAAAGCTCTTAAAATTCTATGCTTTGGTCTGGGAGGCTACAAAATTGGGTTGGGGGATTTCAGTGATTCCAGTGATTATTTTGGGGGGAGGCACACAGGTCATGATTTCTCCCTCAGCCCAGTTCCCTATTCCAAGGTATATTTGGCAGTGGAGCGGGGAAATTATTGAGCAAGGTCTCAATATGGGGGTGGTACCATTCCACTACCACTATTCCACAGAATGTCACTTGGAAGAATACATTGGGAGGTAGGAAGAAGGTGCCCACTGGCCAACTGGAGTCAAGAGGAAACTCCAGTGAGTGTCTTGTCCCCAGATTACAGCACCTTTCAAAAACCTGTGCGGCACAGCACTCTCCCCATTTGCATAGGCACGCACAGCACGTTTCATTAGGGTGTGCACCCAGGGATGTTGTAAAAAATGATTTCAGCAAAGGAAGAAGGGGCAGGGAATGGCAAGACAAACAAATAGGGACAAGAGAGAGGTAAAGAGGAAAAACCACAAGAGCAGTCAAGAAGCCAAAATAGGATTTTTTTCAGCAGAGAAAAAGACTCATGCCAAGCTGACCAGATGCAGGGCACTTATGGAGGGCCAAGGGTGGAATGGCTTCTCCACTTCCTTGCTTAAAAGGTAAAGGGACCCCTGGCCGTTAGGTCCAGTCATGACCGACTCTGGGGTTGCGGCACTCATCTCGCTTTACTGGCCGAGGGAGCTGGTGTACAGCTTCCGGGTCATGTGGCCAGCATGACTAAACCACTTCTGGCGAACCAGAGCAGCGCACAGAAACGCCGTTTACCTTCCCGCCAGAGCGGTACCTATTTATCTACTTGCACTTTGACGTGCTTTCGAACTGCTAGATTGGCAGGAGCAGGGACTGAGCAATGGGAGCTCACCCCGTCGTGGGGATTCAAACCGTCAACCTTCTGACTGGCAAGTCCTAGGCTCTGTGGTTTAACCCACAGCACCACCCGCATCCCTATTTCCTTGCTTACGGACCATAAAAAAACAGCCCCTATCCCCTTCAGATCTCTCTCCACGAAAGGTGGCCAGTGGAGTGAGGATGGAGACAGAAACAGACACAGGCAGAAGAAAAAGGCTGGAATGGATCTGCAGGGGCAGCTAGTGGAGCCAGTCACTCTCATTCCCACTGCCACTGCCACTGCCACTTCCAGAGACAGACACAGGCAGAGGCCCCAAGTCCTTTCCAGATCCATTCCATTCCATTTCTTCTGCCTGCATCTCTGTTTGTCTGCTTCCCTTGACCCACACCCTTTTTAACATCAGGGTATGCCTGGACACCCCCAGAACACCCCCTGTGTACTTCTAAGCCCACTTGTGATTCCCAGTGATGATATTCAGAGAACTCCAGGACTGGGGGTACAACATTGTGGCTGGAAGCCACTGATAGTCTAATCCTACATGAATTTGTTGGGATGTGAGCAGAAAAGCTAGCAGGCAAGTACTTGCAGATGTGATTATAAAGGATGGCATACAAATAATAAATTCATCATCATCATCATCATGGGTGGTTATTGTACATGTTGCAACCTGTCTGGTTCAAGACAGGAACCAGAGCTGACTGGTCAGAACAGAATGACAATATGATTATGTGAGCCCGTGCACCGTCAATCCATAGCAATCTGTCCCTCAATAAGCAGGAGAAACGTCACAGTGGGGAAAATCAATGTGGTTTGACCAGGACTCTCTCTGCACGGTGCCCTGTAAAATCATTTATACCATGTGATATTTTACAAAGAATTTTCTCAGTCCCGCTAGCATATCCCAGTTCCTCTAGACATATATGAAAGTATTTGTCATTGTAGGTGCTATAGTAATCAACACCATCTATCTCCAAAGAGATGCTCCATAGCAGAGTACCACGACACACAAATTGGGCAAGCAGGTTCCCTAAGGCCTGGTGGCTTCTCAAATGATAGCACAGCACCTAACTTTTAAGGGATCCAGGAACAATGAAGACTTTCCTATCGCTGGAGCTGGCAGCCCAGAATATGCCTGGCCCCTTCACTGAAGTTTATTGTAAAAAAAATATTTTTGTGAGACCAGGGAATGATAATACTTAGAATTCATACAACATTTTAGGGAATTCAAAACACTTCAGATTACACGTTATCCCTGAACATTATGTTATTGTCATCTCTATTTAGGAGCTCAGGCCCAGCAGGGACACACTGTCTTGCTTGAAGCTGCAGTATATATTATTAAACCAAAGGAAGTAACATTCATTCAGAAACAAAGCTACAGTATGAATATTGGGGAACATTATTTGCTACGATCACCAATCACACAGCAATAATGAAAGTTAGGGTGCTTCCAGATGGGGGATTAATAATGCAAACAGTACATTAAGGTATTGCAAATAGGTCCCATTTTGGTTTGCAGACTGTTCACACATGAGTAGCATGAAAACCACAATAATACGCCCATCTGAAGCGCCCTTAGACAAAATTTGCATCTCTCACCTTAAGTTCCCTCCAGCTAAATTTCAGCCCTTGCATAAATTCCAAAGGGAGAGTACCTGCCATTCTGTTTCCTGCTGAAATCAGTGACACATTGTGCATCTTGCAAAGAGCTTTCTCAGTGCTGCTAAGACGTCCCGGTTCCTCAGGCTGTATATGAAAGGGTTCATCATGGCAGGCACAATGGTACAAAACACAGCGTTTATCATGGCCCTTTCTGCTGAATAGGAAGCGGCAGGTGTCATGTACGTCAAAATGGCCGTAACGTAGAAGATCCCCACCACACAGAGATGGGACAAGCAGGTCCCCAAGGCCTTGTGGCTACTTCCAGAGGAACGTGCTCTGAGAACTTGAAGTAGGATGGCTATGTAGGAAGCCAGGATGATTGAGATGGGGATGAAAAAGATCACGAAACTACCAACGTATTCTGTTATATCAAATGCAAAATTGTCAGAGCAGGACAACTGAACAAGGGCTGGGTAATCACACATGTAGTGTCTGATCACATTGGACTTGCAGTAGGAAAGAGACAGTACATAAAGGGAACAGATGAAGGCCTGCACAGAAGACCAAAACCAGGCAGCAACTGACATGATGTTGCAGATTTTGCTCCTCATGAGAACTGGATATTGCAGTGGTCTGCAGATAGCCACATACCTGTCATATGACATGGTCGCCAGGATGAAGCACTCTGCCCCTCCCACGAGCATTGTGACAGAAATCTGTACAAAACATCCATAGAGTGAAATGCTGTAGCTCTGGGTTACAAAATCCACCGTCATTTTGGGAACAATGGTGAGAACTTGGCAGAGGTCCATGAAAGCTAGTTGGCTGAGGAAAAAATACATTGGGGTCTGCAGACCAGAGTCTGTCTTGATCAGAAAAAGAAGGAGGCTGTTCCCTATCAGAGCTACTATGAACATGAAGAGGATCACACCAAGGAAAACCATAGGTGACCTTTGATGCTGAAGTCCAACCAGAAAGAACACGGTCCATGACATATTCCCCCCTCCCATTCCTCCTTCGCTTGCCCAATTTTGCCTGAAGATTCAAGGAGAGGACTTGTGAGAAGTGGTGTGCCAAATTGTAGGGTTGAATCCACTGTACACATAACATAAACAACAAAAAGAGAGCAGTTTTTTAATAGAATGGATTGTGTCTAATGCTCCTCACACTTAGTTCTGCCTGTGCAACAAGACTTCTTTTCCTCTTCTCTCCTCCAAGAGTCCCCAAAATATGTTTGTGGGGTTCCCAACCCTCCAGTTGAGATTTTGCGGGTTCAAAGAGACACCTGGAAAGAAGAGGAAGTTCTACTGAATGCATGGAAGTCCATTTTGCAGGCAGAGTTTCAATGTTGGATACTGCCCAATATGTTAGAAATCTCTCTGGGTGCATCCAGATTCTCACTACAGTGGTACCTTGGTTTACAACCTTAATCTGTTCCAGAAGTCTGGTCTTAAACCAAAGCGAACTTAAACCAACCTGTGCTTTCCCATAGAAAGTAATGGAAAATGGATTAATTCATTCCAGATGATGAAAAGCAACCCCCAAAAAGAGCAATTTGAGATGAATTTTACTACTGTATTTTGCCCTACCTCTGTCCCCCTCCCCTCACGACAAAAGGTGCAGAAATGCTTGGGAAATGGTAGGATAATTCCAAAAAACCCAGCCAACCCTGTTTTTTAGAAGAGAAAGGAAATATGGTGTTTGAGGTTGATCTAGCCCCAACTTCTTCTTTCATATCGCTAATTCCTGGGACTTTGGCTTGGGTCTTTCCCATTGTTGTTTCAGTGAAGCCCATTGCAATTCTTTTTCATTGGAAATGGGTCACTTGGGATCCAGATTCACCGCTATAGAAGGGAAATCTCTCAAGGCCACCTCTAACATACAACCACTGGAAGGACCGTGTTCCTGTCCCTCCAGATCCATAGCACTACCCCTTTCTCAGCTTATCTGGAGCAGGTTTAGAGATTCTGGCCCGTTCTCAGGGATGATGGGTTCTATAGCTCCAACATCTGGATAGCATCACGTTGGCGGCCCCTGCCTTACTCTAACCCATCCAGCAGGCTGTAATGGGTATAAAGGAAAGGGGAAACTCAATATTTAAAATATGAATGTACAATAATGGGTCATATTTCAAAGCTTATCATGCTTTAGAGAGACTCAAAAATCCCCATCCTGCCCAAACTCAGCCTAAGCATGAGAATGGAATACTCTGTTCGTAAATATTCCTGTTTGAAATGAAAGGACATGGATAGCAGGCGTTAAGCCCGGTGTCAATGATACAGCTAAAGAATACCAATGCCAGGCTGTTGTAGCTCAGTTGCTTTGCAGCTGCAAAACCATGAGTCCTGTAGTAAATCGTTTCCAGCAGAATGTTTTATCCGATGTACATTCTAAAGTGCCACACAGGGAGAATGTGGGAATAAATAGTATGTGTAGTGCCAAGTCTCACTTTCAAATGAAATCTGGTTTATAAAAATATCTGTTTCTCTTTATTGAATCCTATGACTTTTCCTGGAGGGTATGGCAGGATGAAAAAATAACTAAAAGGAATATGCATACGCTAAATAAATACATACATTTTCCTGTTTGAATATATTTTTCCTATTTTCCATAAGCTTGCAAGGTTCTTAAGTAGAAGTAAATTGGTGTTATCATGAATCAGCATAATGGACCATCATGTGGCACCCCATTTTAGTTCTACTCAGAGTAGATCTGTTGAAATTAATGGCCAGGACTAACTGAGGTCCATTGATTTCCATGGGGCTACAGAGTTACATGCAATACAGAATAACTATGAC
Organism: Podarcis vaucheri; assembly: GCF_965113315.1. NCBI lineage: Eukaryota > Metazoa > Chordata > Lepidosauria > Squamata > Lacertidae > Podarcis > Podarcis vaucheri. The sequence continues at coordinate 113,447,858 of NC_138760.1, read as the reverse complement.
TTCTACAAATGTTCAGAATTACATACCTGTGTCAACCGCTTCTGTTTACAACAGCAAGAAGGGAGCAAAGTTTAGTTTCTTAAAATGAAAATGAATTCCCAAGGCTCGGTTGAAAAACTGTGAGGCCTCTGTTGTGTTAATTAATTTTTTACAATAATTGCTACTGTTATAACTCCCCAGTTTCAAAGGGGTGGCAGTTCATACTCTACCGCAAAAATGATTTCCCTTCCATTCTTTAAGAAAAAGAGAAATGCCTTCTTAATTAATGAGAAATGTTCACATTCTTTTTATATTCAAAAATAGGGGTTAGGAATGCCATGACCTCTATTCATGGCTGCAGAATTACATGAGCCTTTGCTTCCTTTTGATATGCTTGATTTTTAAAATTCCAAAATCTAAACAATCCAATTTATGCTCCCTGATAAAGCAACATGTATATCTCTGAAATTTCCCAACGTACATTTACAGCGAAATGTTTGCTTAGCTCCACTGACTCCCTGTTTCCAGAAGCAGGAAATATATACCTGCCTTTTGATTCTGAAACATTCCGACCAGAACCAGTATTGATGCTAATGTGAGATCATTGGGAAATAAACTTGACGAATGGAGGCTTCGTGTAGGAGTGGAGGAAGACATCTGGGATTGTTGTGTGCTGATACTCACAGAGACATGGTTAAATTCAGCTATTCCAGACACAGCTGTTGAATTACAAGGTTTTACAATGTACTGGTGGGACAGGGCACAGGATTCTGGCAAGAAACAAGGTGGGGGGTGTATTTTTGTAAATCAAAACTGGTGTACGGACTCTGTCAAGTTGGATACCTACTGATCTCCGGATGTGGAATTTCTGACAATTAAATGCAGACCTTTCTATCTTCCCCGGGAATTTACAACAGTGGTGTTAACAGCGGTGTACATGGCACCAACTGCAAATGCATGCAGGGCCATGATTAGTATGCATGAAAAATTCAATGCTAAATTGAGTAGATACCTGGAGGCTGTGCACATTATTGGGGGGGACTTCACTCACACAGATGTGAGGGAAGTACTCCCAACATTCCATCAGCACATTGAGTGTGCAACAAGAGGAGAAAATACTCTTGACAAGGTGTATACGAACATTAGACGGGCATATGAGGTCAAGACCTTGGCATACCTCGGTGGTTCAGATCACGTGTCCCTGCTTCTGGCACCAGTATACACACCCCTCAGGAAACAAGGCCAGATACAAACATGGATGGTTACGGTGTGGCCTGAGGGAGCCTCTCAGCAACTGCAGGACTGTTTCCAGGAGACCGACTGGAATATCTTCGACCATCAAGATCTATAAACTTATACAGCAGCGGTCCTGGATTATATTAGATTCTTCACAGCAAATGTCACCAGGGAAAAGTATGTTAAATTGTATCCGAATAGGAAGCCCTGGATGACAGGAGAGGTTAGGAGATTATTGAAGGCCAGAAATTCTGCTTTTAGAACTGGGGACCGGGTATTGTATGGCATAGAAAGAGCGAACTTGAAGAGGGGTATCAGGAAAGCAAAAGCGGAGTACAGAGGAAAAATTGAGGACCATCTGAGAAATCATGATACTAGACAAATGTGGCAGGGAGTCCAACATCTGACTGGTTATAAATCAAGGAATTCATCAGTGGTAGAGAGTACTGCTTCCTTGGTGGGAGAGTTGAATACCTTCTTTGCCCGATTTGAGGTGACACCAACAGTGACTCCAACAGGGATGCCAGAGCTATTGGCGTCACTACCTACAGGAAATGCTGCCAGGGTGGAAGAGGGAGAAGTGAGGCGAATATTAAAGGAGGTAAACACGAGGAAGGCTATGGGCCCGGATGGGGTGGCTGGCAGGGTGCTAAGAGATTGTTCAGACCAACTGGCAGGAATCTTTACGAAGATTTTTAACCAGTCTCTGGCCCAAGCCACTGTTCCACCCTGTCTGAAATCCGCTGCCATTATAACCCTGCCAAAAACATTAAAGATAGACAGTCTGAATGATTTTCGCCCTGTGGCGTTGACACCTATTATAATGAAATGTTTCGAAAAACTGGTGAGGAACTGCATCTTATCTTGTCTGCCAGTGGACTTGACCCTTACCAGTTTGCGTACAAAGCAAAGAGATCCACAGAGGATGCTGTGGCAATGGCTTTGCATGCTGTCCTGACTCATTTGGAGAAGCAAGGGAACTACGTGAGACTGTTATTTGTAGACTTTAGTTCTGCATTTAATACTATTCTTCCGCATAGATTGGTGCCCAAATTATTAGACCTGGGACTTCCACCATGTTTGTGCAGGTGGATATTAGACTTTCTATCAAACCGTTCCCAAAGGGTCAGGTTGGGTTCCCACGTCTCTGCGGATCTCATCACGAATACGGGGACGCCGCAGGGGTGCGTGTTGAGCCCGCTTTTATATACGCTCTATACAGCTGACTGTGCCCCCAAATACCCCAGTAATAAGATCATTAAGTTTGCAGGTGATACAATGGTGGTTGGTTTAATTACTGCTGGAGAGGAGGAGGCGGCCTATGGGAAGGAAGTTGAGCAGTTGGGGGAGTGGTGCAGGAAAAACAACTTACTCCTTAACTTAAAGAAAACAAAAGAGATCATTGTGGACTTTAGGAAATGTAAATTGAATATTCAGCCACTTATTATTGAGGGGAAGTGCGTGGAACAGGTCTCGGTGTTTCGATTTCTGGGAATGGAGTTGAGAGACGACCTAACCTGGGGAGCACAGCAGAGGTTATATTTTCTGAGAATCCTCCGGAAGAACAATCTCTCAAAGGACCTGTTGATGGCATTTTACCATTGCACTGTGGAGAGCGTACTAACTTATGGTCTGTGTGTGTGGTTTGGGAGCTGCACGGCCAGGGAAAAAACAATGCTATCCAGGGTTGTAAAGACTGCAGAGAGAATTATTGGGTGCACTCTTCCCACCTTAGATCAAATCTATGCTGCCAGGTGCCATAAGAAAGCGGCAGAGATAGCACTTGATAGTACGCACCCCGGAAATGATCTCTTTCAGCTTCTGCCTTCTGGAAGAAGGTATAGAGTTATAAAGGCCAGGACTAGCCGTCTGAGAAACAGTTTCTACGCTAATGCAATTCTGGTTCTAAACGCAGCATAGTGTATTTTAAAATGGGGTTTTAGAGTTTTTAGGGGTTTTTGAATGTTTTATGTAGTTTTATTTAGTTTTATGTAGTTTTGTGGTAGTTTTATGTAGTTTTTCAATTTCATTGTTCCGCAGGGGACAATGACAATAAAGATATCGTTATCGTTATTTCTACTCTGCATGGAGAAATGCTCCGCCAGCTCCACCCTGAGGGAATTTGGCTCCCAAACTATTATTTTAATTGTTACCAAAATTCATTACAGTTCAAAAGTGAAAACTTCCTACCACTCACCATCTGAATATGCTGAATAAGCTTTGGACAGTATGGATGGATGTATTTTTAATTTCTATATGTCTTTATATTTTTAACAAAAGGGGTGTACCACATATTAAATCAATAAAACAATAAAACAATAGCCAGTGATGTGCCTCAGGTCTCATAAGGAGCCTCTTTAGTAGGTCTGGGTGAGTGTGGGCCTCGCCCCCTAGGCCAGGTGGAAGGGGCCTTGCCGGGAGCGGCCTTCACGCCTCACAGCCGGGCATATTTAATAATAATAATCATCATAATACTAAATTATTTCTGCCGTGGTCTCCCCAGCCGAAGCCAGGCTCAGGGCTGCTATCATCATGAAACTAAGACAGTATACAAAGAACATAAGAACATAAAAACAGGCAATCAGTTAGTTAAAATACATCTTAAAATTAGTTCAGAGCAAATATTGAGGATGGAGATGATGGTGAATGTTCCTACGCATCTACTGGACAACAAAGGAGCAGAAATAAAATCTGTTCCGTGCTCAGGTTCTGCTTATGGGCTCCTCACAGACATGTGGTGGTGGGCATTGTGAGAACAGGATGCTCAGCTAAAAGGGCCTTTGGGCTGATCCAGAAGGACTTGTGGTTTTATGGTAGGGGGCAGACTAGGGAGACGTCTCTCTTTCTCACACACACACACACACACCCCACTTGCGTAGGCATGGACAGCATATATCATTTGAATGTGCCCCCAGGGATTTTGTAAAAATTATTTCAGCAAAGGAAGAAGGGATAGGGAATGTCAAGACAAACAAACAGGGACAAGGAAAAGGTAAAAAAACTGACAGAGGCAGGAGGAAAAGGCTGGAATGGATCTGCGGGATCCACTGCTGGAGTCAATCAGCACGCTGCTGCTTCCAGAGACAAACACAGGCAGAAGCTGCAGAGCCAATCCAGATCCATTCCAGCCTTTTTCTTCTGCCTGCATCTCTCACTTTCTGCTTTCCTCGATCCCTGTGTTAGTGTTGGTGTTTTTTATTTTAGGGACAATAGGGGACAAATGCATTGTTCTGGACTTAAGCAGGAAGCACCAGATGCACAAATAAAAGATGGGTGACACCTGGCTTACTAGCAGTACATGTGAAAAGGATCTCCAGGTCTTGGTGGACCACAGTGTGATGCAACAGCCAAACGTAGTTGATTCCATCTACGAAGGATGCCCCATAACATATTTCCAAGTGATTTTACAGTAAAACAACATGAACAATGACAGCAACTAAGAACAATTTAAGTAAAGCAGACTCTGGATTCCAGATTCTGTTTACATGTGAGTAGCACAAATCACACAATAATACGCCCATCTGAAGCACCCTTGGACAAAATCCCCTTAAGTTGCTTCCAGCTAAATTTCAGCCCCTGGATAAATTCCAAAGGGAGAGTGCCTGTCATTCTGTTTCCTGCTGAAATCATTGACACATTGTGCATCTTGCAAAGAGCTTTCTCAGTGCTGCTAAGACAACCCGGTTCCTCAGGCTGTATATGAAAGGGTTCATCATGGCAGGCGCAATGGTAAAAAACACAGTATTTATCATGGCCCTTTGTGCTGAATAGGAAGCAGCAGGTGTCATGTAGGTCAAAATGGCCGTAACGTAGAAGATCCCAACCACACACAGATGGGAAAAGCAGGACCCCAAGGCCTTGTGGCTTCTTCCAGAGGATCGTGCTCTGAGGACCTGAAGTAGGATAGCTATGTAGGAAGCCAGGATGACTGAGATGGGGATGAAAAAGATCACGAAACTATAAAAGTAGGCTGTTATATCAAATGCAAAATTGTCAGAGCAGGACAACTGGACAAGGGCTGGGTAATCGCACATGTAGTGTCTGATCACATTGGACTTGCAGTAGGGAAGGGACAGTACATAAAGGGAAGAAATCAAGGCCTGCACAGAAGACCCAAACCAGACAGCAACTGACATGATGTTGCAGTTTTTGCTCCTCATGAGAACTGTATATTGCAGGGGCCTGCAGATAGCCACATACCTGTCATATGACATGGTCACCAGGATGAGGCACTCTGCCCCTCCCATGAGCATTGTGACAGAAATCTGCACAACACAACCAAAGAGTGAAATGCTGTAGCTCTGGGTTACAAAATCCACCGTCATTTTGGGAACAATGGAGAGAACTTGGCAGAGGTCCATGAAGGCTAGTTGGCTGAGGAAAAAATACATTGGGGTCTGCAGACCAGAGTCTGTCTTGATCAGAAAAAGAAGGAGGCTGTTCCCTATCAGAGCTACTATGAACATGAAGAGGATCACACCAAGGAAAACCATAGGTGACCTTTGATGCTGAAGTCCAACCAGAAGGAACACAGTCCATGATATATTTCCTTCTCCCATTCCTCCTTCGCTTGCCTGAAGACTTAAGCAGAAGACTTGTGAGAAGTGATGTGCCAAATTGTAGGGTTGAATCCACTGTACACATAACATAAACAACAAAAAGAAAGCAGTTTTTAATATAATGGATTGTGTCTTAAACCAAAGCGGACTTAAACCAACGTGTTCTTTCTCATAGAAAGTAATGGAAAACGGATTAATCCATTCCAGATGATGAGAAGCAACCCCTAAAACAGGAATTTGTCATGAATTTTACCATTGTATTTTGCTTGTGGGATTCAATGGCATAGCCACAGCTTAGGTTTGCTCAGTTAATGTGGCTTGGGTGCTTTTGTGCTACCCCTGTTCCCCTCCCCCCACCACAAAAGGTGCAGAAATGCTTGGGAAATGGTAAGATAATTCCTGAAAACCCAGCCAACCTTGTGTTTTAGAAGGGAAAGGGGAATAGGGTGTTTGAGGTTGATCCAGCCCCAACTTCTCCTTTCATATTGCTAATTGTGGGACTTTTGCTTGGGACTTTTCCATGTTGTTTCGGTGAAGCCCATTGCAGTTCTTTTTCAGTGGAAATGGGTCGTTTGGGATCCAGATTCACCGCTATAGGAGGGAAATCTCTAACATGCAACCAGCGGAAGGACCGTGCTCCTGTCCCTCCAGATCCATAGCACTACCCCTTTCTCAGCTTCTCTGGAGCAGTCTTATAGATTCTGGCCCGTGCTCAGGGATGATGGGTTCTATAGCTCCAACATCTGGATGGCGTCAGGTTGGCGGCCCCTGCCTTACTCTAACCTATCCAGCAGGCTGTAATGGGTATAAAGGAAAGGGGAAACTCAATATTTAAAAAATGAATGCACAATAATGGGTCATATTTCAAAGCTTTATCATGCTTTAGAGATACACAAAACTCCCCATCCTGCCCAAACTCAGCCTAAGCATGAGAATGGAATACTCTGTAAATACTCCGGTTTAAATAAAGGACGTGGATGGCAGGTGTCTATGATATATCTAAAGAATACTAGTGTTGTAGCTCAGTTGCTTCAGAGCTACAAAACCATGAGTACTGTAATAAATTGTTTCCAGTAGAATGGCTTATCTCACGTACATTTTGAAGCGCCACATAGGCAGCATGTGGGAATAAATAGTATGTGTAGTGCCAAGTCTCACTTTCAAATGAAATCTGGTTTATAAAAATATCTGTTTCTCATTTTTGAATCCCTTGACCTTTCCTGGAGGGTATGGAAGGACAGAAATTATCTAAAAGGAATATTCATACGCTACATAAATACATACATTTTCCGGTTCCAATTTATATTTTTATTTACCATACGCTGGCAAGGTTTTTAAGTACAATTAAATTGGTGTTATCATGAATCAGCATGAAGGACCATCATGTGGCACCCCATTTTAGTTCTACTCAGAGTAGATCTGTTGAAATTAATGGCCAGGACTAACTGAGGTCCGTTGATTTCCAAGGGGCTACAGAGCTGGATGCAATACAGAATAACTATGATTTGTAAAAATGTTCAGAATTACATACCTGTGTCAACCGCTTCTGTTTACAACAGAAAGAAGGGGGGGGGGAGTCTAGTTTCTTAAAATGAAAAAGAATTCCCAAGGCTCCGTTGAGAAACTGTGATGCCTCTGTTGTGTCAATTAAGTTTTTACAATAATTACGATTGTTATAGCTCCCCAGTTTCAAAGGGGTGGCAATTCATCCTCTACCGCAAAAAATATTTCCCTTCCATTCTTTAAGAAAAAGAGAAATGCCTTCTTAATTAATGAGAAACGTTCAGAATCTTTTTATAATCAAAAATAGGGGTTAGGAATGCCAAGACTTCTATTCCGGGCTGCAGAATTACATGTGCCTTTGCTTCCTTTTGACATGCTTGATTTTTAAAATTCCAAAACCTAAACTAACCAATTCATGCTCCCTGATAAAGCAACGTGCATATCTCTGAAAATTTCCCAACGTACATTTACAGTGAAATGTTTGCTTAGCTCCACAGACTCCCTGTTTCTAGAAGCAGGAAATATACCGTATATCTGCCTTTTGATTCTGAAACATTCAGACCAGAACCAGTATTTCTCACCTGGCACATCTTCAATCCAGCATTTCTACTCTCCATGGATAAATGCTCCGCCAGCTCCACCCTGAGGGAATCTGGCTCCCAAACCATTATTTTAATTGTTACTAAACTTTGTTGCAGTTCAAATGTGAAATCTTTCTACCACTCACCATTTGAAGATGCTGAAGATGCATTCTTGGACAGTGTGGATGGATGGATGGATGGATGGATGGATGGATGGATGGATGGATGGATGGATTTTTGATTTCTATACCTCTTTATATTTTAATTAAAAACTGAAAGGGGTGTTCCACATATTAAATCAATAAAGCAATAAAGCAAAACCGGCGATGTTCTTCTGACCTCATGAGGAGCCTCTTAGTAGGTCTGGGTGAGTGTGGGCCCTGCCCCCTAAGCCAGTTGGAAAGGGCCTTTCCGGGAGCAGCCTTCACGCCTCACATGCAGACATATATGATAATATTGAGGATAGTGAAGATGATGAATGTTCCTACGCATCTACTGGACAACAAAGCAGCAGAAGATTCATCTGTTCCGTGCTCAGGTTCTGCTTATGGGCTCCTCACAGACATGGGGGGGGGGCATAGTGAGAACAGGATGCTCAGCTAAAAGGGCCTTTGGGCTGATCCAGAAGGACTCTCCTTGTGGTTTTATGGTAGGGGGCGGACTAGGGAGACTTCACACACACACACACACACACACACACACACACACACACACACACACAAACACCCTTCACTTGCATAGGCATGCACAGCATATTTCATTTGGGTGAGCCCCCAGGGATTTTATAAAAATAATTTCAGCAAAGGAAGAAGGGATAGGGAAAGTCAAGACAAACAAACAGGGCCACGGAAAGGGTAAAAAGACAAAAACAACAACAACAACAACAGACAAAACAGCCACAAAGGCGCTCAAGAAGCCAAAATAGAAGCCCATCTGACCAGAGGAAGGGCACTTCAGGAGGTCCAAGGATAGAATGGTTTCTCCTACTTGCCTGCAGACCACAAAAAACAGTTCCTGCCCCCCTCAGATCTCTCTCCACAAATGGTGGCCAGCAGAATGTGGATGTAGACGAAGCTGGGAGACAAAAGCTGACAGAGGCAGAAGGAAAAGGCTGGAATGGATCTGCAGGAGCCACTGCTGGAGTCAATCAGCATGCTGCTGCTTCCAGAGACAAACACAGGCAGAAGCTGCAGAGACAATCCAAATCCATTCCAGCCTTTTTCTTCTGCCTGCATCTCTCGCTGTCTGCTTTCCTTGGTCCCTGTGTTAGTGTTGGTGTTTTTCATTTTAGGGACAATATGGGACAAATGTACGGTTCTGGACTTAAGCAGGAAGAACCAGATGCACAAATAAAGGATGGGGGACACCTGGCTTACCAGCAGTGCATGTGAAAATGGTTTACAGGTCTTGGTGGACCAAAGGCATAACAAATGTCAACAGTGTGATGCAACAACAACAAAAAAGGCTAATGCTATTCTCGGCTGCATCAACAGAAGTCTAGTGTCCAGATCAAGGGAAGTAATAGAACCACTCTATTCTACCTTGGTCAGTCCACACCTGGAATACTGTATCCAGTTCTGGGCAACACAATTTAAGATGAATGTTGACAAGGTGGAATTTGTTTACAGGAGAGCAACCAAGATGATTAAGGGTGTGCCTCAAGGCAATGACTTCACTAAACATTCAGAAAAACGTTCTGACAGTAACAGCTGTTGGTCAGTGGAACAGTCTCTCAGGAGAGGTGATGCAGCTGGCAGCCCAGAATATGCCCAGCCCTTTCACTGAAGTTTATATATTAGACAGGAGAAAGATCCTTAGAATTTATACAATGTTTTAGGGCATTCCAAAAATTTCCTATAATACATTATTCCAATAAAAGTTACAGCAGTCATGAAATTAGGTTATTGTAATCTGTAAGAAAGCTACAGTATAAATGTTGAGATACATTTTTTGCTACCGTCACAAATCATATAGTGGCAATGATGCAGATAGGTCATTCAGGTATTGCAAAGGGGTTGTTTGAAATATTACGCACACATTAACACCCCCCCACACACACATACTTATGATTTTCCTCAGAGAAAATAAATCTGAATTAATGGGGAGAGTTGGCACATTTCAATGCCAAAAACACCAAATGGGCACTGTTGAAAACCTGTGTTATTCATTTACTTAGTAGTTGATTTGATTTACAAATGATGCCCCATAAAATATTTCCAAGTGGTTTTACAGTAAAACAACATGAACAATGACAACAACTAAAAACAATTTAATTAAAGCAGACTCTGGTTTCAAGACTCTGTTCACACGTGAGTAGCAAGAATCCCACAATAATACGTTCATCTGAAGCATCCTTTGACAAATTTTGTATCTCTCACTTAAGTTCCTTCCAACTAAATTTCAGCCCCTGGATAAATTCCAAAGAGAGAGTACCTGCCATTCTCTTTCCTGCTGAAATCATTGACACATTGTGCATCTTGCAAAGAGCTTTCTCAGTGCTGCTAAGACGTCTCGGTTCCTCAGGCTGTATATGAAAGGGTTCATCATGGCAGGCACAATGGTAAAAAACACAGTATTTATCATGGCCCTTTGTGCTGAATAGGAAGTGGCAGGTGTCATGTACGTCAAAATGGCCGTAACGTAGAAGATCCCCACCACACACAGATGGGACAAGCAGGTCCCCAAGGCCTTGTGGCTACTTCCAGAGGAACGTGCTCCGAAGACTTGAAGTAGGATGGCTATGTAGGAAGCCAGGATGATTGAGATGGGGATGAAAAAGATCATGAAATTACCAACGTATCCTGTTATATCATATGCCAACTTATCAGAGCAGGACAACTGAACAAGGGCTGGGTAATCGCACATGTAGTGTCTGATCACATTGGACTTGCAGTAGGGAAGTGGCAGTACATAAAGGGAACAGGCCAAGGCCTGCACTGAAGACCCAAACCAGGCAACAACTGACATGATGTTGCAGATTTTGCTCCTCATGAGAACTGTATATTGCAGGGGCCTGCAGACAGCCACATACCTGTCATATGACATGGTTGCCAGGATGAAGCACTCTGCCCCTGCCAGGAGCATTGTGACAAAAATCTGCACAAAACAACCGTAGAGAGAAATGCTGTAGCTCTGGGTTACAAAATCCACTGTCATTTTGGGAACAATGGAGAGAACTTGGCAGAGGTCCATGAAGGCTAGTTGGCTGAGGAAAAAATACATTGGTGTCTGCAGACCAGAGTCTGTCTTGATCAGAAAAAGAAGGAGGCTGTTCCCTATTAGAGCTACTATGAACATGAAGAGGATCACACCAAGGAAAACCATAGGTGACCTTTGATGCTGAAGTCCAACAAGAAGGAACACGGTCCATGACGTATTTCCCTCTCCCATCCCTCCTTCACTTGCCCAATTTTGCCTGAAGATTCAAGGAAAGGATTTGTGAGAAGTGGTGTGCCAAATTGTAGGGTTGAATCCACTGTACACATAACATAAACAACAAAAAGGAGAGCAGTTCTTAATATAATGGATTGTGTCTAATGCTCCTCACACTTAGTTCTGTCTGTGCAACAAGACTTCTTCTCCTCTTCTCCCCTCCAAGAATTCACCAAATATCTTTGGTTGTTCCCAACCCTCCAGTTAGGGACGAGGGTGTTGCTGTGGGTTAAGCCACAGAGCCTAGGACTTGCCGATCAAAAGGTCGGCAGTTCGAATCCCTGTGACGGGGTGAGCTCCCGTTGCTCGGTCCCTGCTCCTGCCCACCTATCAGTTCGAAAGCAAGTCAAAGTGCAAGTAGATAAATAGGTACCTCTCCGGCGGGAAGGTAAACAGCATTTCTGTGTGCTGCTCTGGTTCACCAGAAGCGACTTAGTCATGCTGGCCACATGACCTGGAAGCTGTACGCCAGCTCCCTCAGTCAATAAAGCGATATGAGCGATGCAACCCCAGAGTCATCTGCAACTGGACTTTATATAATAATTTATAATAATAATAATTTATTATTTGTACCCCGCCCATCTGGCTGGGTTTCCCCAGCCACTCTGGGCGGCTTCCACAGAAACCAAAAAACACTAAAATATCATACATTAAAAGCTTCCCTGAATAGGGCCGCCTTAAGATGTTTTCTGAATGTCAGGTAGTTGTCCATCACCTTGACATCCGATGGGAGGGCATTCCACAGGGCGGGCGCCACCACCGAAAAGGCCCTCTGCCTGGTTCCCTGTAGCTTCGCTTCTCGCAATGAGGGAACCACCAGAAGGCCCTCGGCGCTGGACCTCAGTGTCCGGGCAGAACGATGGGGGTGGAAACGCTCCTTCAGGTATACTGGGCCGAAGCCGTTTAGGGCTTTAAAGGTCAACACCAACACTTTGAATTGTGCTCGGAAACGTACTGGGAGCCAATGTAGGTCTTTCAAGACCGGTGTTATGTGGTCTCGGCGGCCGCCCCCAGTCACCAGTCTAGCTGCCGCATTCTGGATTAGCTGTAGTTTCCGAGTCACCTTCAAAGGTAGCCCCACGTAGAGCGCATTGCAGTAGTCCAAGCGGGAGATAACTAGAGCATGCACCACTCTGGCCAGACAGTCAGCGGGCAGGTAGGGTCTCAGCCTGCGTACCAGGTGGAGTTGGTGAAGTCTGGCGTCCCTTTACCTTTACCTTTAACCCTACAGTTGATATTTTGAGGGTTCAAAGAGACAGCTGGAAAGAAGAGGAAGTTCTACTAAATGCATGGAAGTCCATTTTGCAGGCAGAGCTTCAATATTGGATACTACCCAATATGTTAGATGTCTCTCTGGGTGCATCCAGATTCTCACTGCAGTGGTACCTTGGTTTACAACCTTAATCTGTCCCAGAAGTCTGATCTTAAACCAAAGCGGACTTTAACCCAGGTGTGCTTTCCAATAGAAAGTAATGGAAATCTGTTCCAGACGATGAAAAGCAACCCCTAAAACAGCATTTTGACATGAATTTTACCATTGTATTTTGCTTGTGGGTTTCAATGGCATAGCCGCAGCTTCGGTTTGCTCAGTTAATGTGGTTTCGGTGCTTTTGTGCTACCCCTGTCCCCCTCCCCCCACCACAAAGGGTGCAGAAATGCTTGGGAAATGGTAGGATAATTCCTAAAAACCCAGCCAACCTTGTGTTTTAGAAGGGAAAGGGGAATAGGGTGTTTGAGGTTGATCCAGCCCCGACTTCTCCTTTCATATTGCTAATTGTGGGACGTTTCCATCGTTGTTTTGGTGAAGCCCATTGCAGTTCTTTTTCAGTGGAAATGGGTCACTTGGGATTCACCGCTGTAGGAGGGAAATCTCTAACATTCAACCACGGGAAGGACCATGTTCCTGTCCCTCCAGATCCATAGCATTACCCCTTTCTCAGCTTCTCTGGAGCAGGTTTAGAGATTCTGGACCGTTCTCAGGGATGATGGGTTCTATAGCTCCAACATCTGGATAGCATCATGTTGGTGGCCCCTGCCTTACTCAAACCTATCCAGCAGGCTCTTATGGGTATGAAGGAAAGGGCAAACTCAATATTTAAAAAATGAATGCACAATAATAGGTCATATTTCAAAGCTTTATCATGCTTTAGAGATACACAAAACACCCTATCCTGCCTAAACTCAGCCTAAGCATTAGAATGGAATACTCTGTTTGTAAATATTCCTGTTTGAAATGAAAGGACATGGATGGAGGTTGTCTATGATATGTAGCTCAGTTGCTTTAGATCTGCAAAACCATGAGTACTCTAATAAATTGTTTCCAGTAGAATGGTTTATCTCACGTACATTTTGAAGCGCCACATAGGCAGCATGTGGGAATAAATAGTATGTGTAGTGCCAAGTCTCACTTTCAAATGAAATCTGGTTTATAAAAATATCTGTTTCTCATTTTTGAATCCCTTGACCTTTCCTGGAGGGTATGGCAGGACAGAAATTATCTAAAAGGAATATACATACACTACATAAATACATACATTTTCCTGTTTGAATATATTTTTTTATTTACCATACACTTTCAAGTTTTTTAAGTACAATTAAATTGGTGTTATCATGAATCAGCATGATGGACCATCATGTGGCACCCCATTTTAGTTCTACTCAGAGTAGATCTGTTGAAATTAATGGCCAGGACTAACTGAGGTCCGTTGATTTCCAAGGGGCTACAGAGCTGGATGCAATACAGAATAACTATGATTTGTAAAAATGTTCAGAATTACATACCTGTGTCAACCGCTTCTGTTTACAACAGAAAGAAGGGGGGGGAGTCTAGTTTCTTAAAATGAAAAAGAATTCCCAAGGCTCCGTTGAGAAACTGTGATGCCTCTGTTGTGTCAATTAAGTTTTTACAATAATTACGATTGTTATAGCTCCCCAGTTTCAAAGGGGTGGCAATTCATCCTCTACCGCAAAAAATATTTCCCTTCCATTCTTTAAGAAAAAGAGAAATGCATTCTTAATTAATGAGAAACGTTCAGAATCTTTTTATAATCAAAAATAGGGGTTAGGAATGCCAAGACTTCTATTCAGGGCTCCAGAATTACATGAGCCTTTGCTTCCTTTTGACATGCTTGATTTTTAAAATTCCAAAACCTAAACAAACCAATTCATGCTCCCTGATAAAGCAACGTGCATATCTCTGAAAATTTCCCAACGTTCATTTACAGCGAAATGTTTGCTTAGCTCCATTGACTCCCTGTTTCAAGAAGCGGGAAATATATCTGCCATTTGATTCTGAAATATTCAGACCAGAACCAGTATTTCTCACCTGGCACATTTCCAGTCCAGCATTTCTACTCTCTATGGAGAAATGCTCTGCCAGCTCCACTCTGAGGGAATTTGACTCCCAAACCATTATTTTAATTGTTAAAAAACTTTATTGCATTTAAAAAGTGAAAACTTCCTACCACTCACCATCTGAAGATGCTGAAGATGCTTTCTTGGACTGTATGTATGTATGTATGTATGTATGTATGTATGTATGTATTTTTAATTTCTCTACCACTTTTTTAAAAAATAAAAACCTCAAAGGGATGTACCACATATTAAATCAATAAAACAATAAAACAATAGCCGGCAATATTCCTCAGGGCTCATAAGGAGCCTCTATGGTAGGTCTGAGTGTGTGTGGGCCTCGCCCCCTAGGCCAGGTGAAAAGGGCCTTGCCGGGAACTGCCTTCACGCCTCACAGCCGGGCATATTTAATAATAATAAAAATAAAATTTTATCTGTTCCCCACCCTCCCTGGACGGAGCCGGGCTCAGGGCTGCTAACACCATGAAACTAAGACAGTATACAAAGAACATAAGATCATAAAAACAGGCAATCAATTAGTTAAAATACATCTTAAAATTAGTTCCGAGCAAATATTGAGGATGATGATGAATGTTCCTACGCATCTACTGGACAACAACGCAGCAGAGGATTCATCTGTTCCGTGCTCAGGTTCTGCTTATGGGCTCCTCACAGACATGTGGTGGTGGGCACTGTGAGAACAGGATGCTCAGCTAAAAGGGCCTTTGGGCTGATCCAGAAGGACTCTCCTTGTGGTTTTATGGTAGGGGGCAGACTAGGGAGACGTCACACACACACACACTTCCGTAGGCATGCACAGCATATTTCATTTGGGTTTGCCCCCAAGGATTTTGTAAAAATTATTTCAGCAAAGGAAGAAGGGATAGGGAATGTCAAGATAAACAAACAGGGACAAGGAAAAGGTTAAAAAACTGACAGAGGCAGGAGGAAAAGGCTATTCTCGGCTGCATCAACCGAAGTCTAGTGTCCAGATCAATGAAAGTAATAGAAGCACTCCATTCTACCTTGGTCAATCCACACCTGGAATACTGTGTCCAATTCTGGGCAACACAATTTAAGAAGGATGTTGTCAAGCTGGAACGTGTTTACAGGAGAACAACCAAGATGATTAAGGGTCTGGAAAGTAAGCCTTACGAGGAATGCTTGAAGGAGCTGCGTATGTTTAGCCTGGAAACAGTGGCGTAGCGTGGGATGCCAGCACCCAGGGCAAGGCAAGTAATTTGTGCCCCCTAGCCCGTGGATTTGCGCCCCCTAACCCGTGGATTTGCGCCACCTAACCCTAACCCCCAGATGTTGCCCCCGGTGCAGCCGGCCCCCCCTGCACCCCCCACGCTACGCCACTGCCTGGAAAAGAGGAGACTGAGAGGAGATATGATAGCCATCTTCAAATATGCAAAGCGCTGTCACATGGAAGAGGGAGCATGCTTGTTTTCCCCCTGCTCTTGAGGGTAGGACTCGAGGCAATGACTTCTAGTTGCAGAAAAGGAGATTCTGACTAAACATTCAGAAAAACGTTCTGACAGTAACAGCTGTTGGTCAGTGGAACAGTCTCTCACGAGAGGTGGTGGAGCTCGCAGCCCAGAATATGCCCAGCTCCTTCACTGAAGGTTATTTATATATATATTATATATATTTATATATATATATATATGCTTTCGTAGATTTTCACGGGTACAGGAATGCAGGTTTTGGTGTCTTCGGGTGTCTTCCCGTGTAAGAGTCGGGGTGTCTGTGCGACGTTTCGACGAGGTCTCACTCGTCATCTTCAGGCTGGTGCTTTCGGCTTCTTGTTACTGGAACAGAGCAGAGTCTGGTGTTTGAGTTCCTATAAATACTGTTGAGGGGTGTGGTGTATAGCCTCCAACGTTCTGGGCAAAGAGGAAGTTCCTAGATTAGTGTGCCTTTTCTTCTTTTGTTCCTTAATTACTTGAGGGATATCTTGGGTGATTTCATGAGTGATATTCAGAATATCACTGGGTGGGTCATTAAGTGTAGATTAGTTGCTAAAGCTTTCGTGTCTTGACCTCTTGAGCTTGTGAAGAGTTTTTCTGAGAAGATGGCTGTGCTGCATTTAGTTGTGCTCTGGCTTGGCTTCGTGTATAGGGGCGAGCTATGGTTTTGTGCCTTGTGCCAGCCGGATCTGTGTAGGGATTGCAGGGGGGTGCAGCATCTGGAGGTGCCACTATAGTTTGGCTACTGGATGGAGTCTGTAATATGTCTGTGGAGAGGGTCTGGGTTTGGGTCTGGTGTGGTTGATTGGTGACGGCGTTCTGTGTGCCTCTGGTTCTGGTGTCGGTTTTTGTGGGGAGGGCTAATTTCCAGATGTCTGGCAGGCGGGACGTGTCGTCACGCTTGTTCATGTTGTGAGGGTGTTTCTCTATCTCGATGGCTTCCATGATTATTCTCTTGTGGTGATGTTCCATGTTAAAGATTAATTTTGCAGATTCCAAATTAATTTTGCAGATTCCAAATTGCTCTTTAACATGGAACATCACCACAAGAGAATAATCATGGAAGCCATCGAGATAGAGAAACACCCTCACAACATGAACAAGCGTGACGACACGTCCCGCCTGCCAGACATCTGGAAATTAGCCCTCCCCACAAAAACCGACACCAGAACCAGAGGCACACAGAACGCCGTCACCAATCAACCACACCAGACCCAAACCCAGACCCTCTCCACAGACATATTACAGACTCCATCCAGTAGCCAAACTATAGTGGCACCTCCGGATGCTGCACCCCCCTGCAATCCCTACACAGATCCGGCTGGCACAAGGCACAAAACCATAGCTCGCCCCTATACACGAAGCCAAGCCAGAGCACAACTAAATGCAGCACAGCCATCTTCTCAGAAAAACTCTTCACAAGCTCAAGAGGTCAAGACACGAAAGCTTTAGCAACTAATCTACACTTAATGACCCACCCAGTGATATTCTGAATATCACTCATGAAATCACCCAAGATATCCCTCAAGTAATTAAGGAACAAAAGAAGAAAAGGCACACTAATCTAGGAACTTCCTCTTTGCCCAGAACGTTGGAGGCTATACACCACACCCCTCAACAGTATTTATAGGAACTCAAACACCAGACTCTGCTCTGTTCCAGTAACAAGAAGCCGAAAGCACCAGCCTGAAGATGACGAGTGAGACCTCGTCGAAACGTCGCACAGACACCCCGACTCTTACACGGGAAGACACCCGAAGACACCAAAACCTGCATATATATATATATATATATATATATATTTGACAGGGGAAATGTTCCTTAGAATTTACACAACGTTTTAGGGCATTATAACCATTTCCTATAATACATTATCCCAAGAAAATTTACAGCAGTCCTGTAAGATATGTTATTATAATTTGTAAGAAAGCTACAGTATGAATGTTGGGATTCATTTTTTGCTACCATCACAAATCATATAGTGGTAATGATGCAAACAGGACATTCAGGTATTGCAAAGGAGTTGTTCGAAACATTACGCATGCGTACCACCCCCACCCACATACATATGATTTTCCACAGAGAAAGTAAATGTGTTTTAAAAGGGGTGGGTTGGGGAATATAGGCACACATTTCAATGCCAAGAACACCATATGACATTGTTGGAAACCTGTGTTATTCATTTACTTAGTAGATTCCATTTACGAATGATGCCCCATAAAATATTTCCAAGTGGTTTTACAGTAAAACAACATGAACAATGACAACAACTAATAACCATTTAATTAAAGCAGACTCTGGTTTCTAGATTCTGTTCACTCGTGAGTAGCACCAATCCCACAATAATACATCCATCTGAAGCACCCTTGGACACATTTTGAATCTCTCTCTTAAGTTCTCTCCAGCTAAATTTCAGCCCCTGGATAAATTCCAAAGAGAGAGTACCTGCCTTTTTGTATCCTGCTGAAATCATTGACACAGTGCACATCTTGCAAAGAGCTTTCTCAGTGCTGCTGAGACGTCCCGGTTCCTCAGGCTGTATATGAAAGGGTTCATCATGGCAGGCACAATGGTAAAAAACAAAGTGTTTATCATGGCCCTTTGTGCTGAATAGGAAGTGGCAGGTGTCATGTACGTCAAAATGGCTGTAATGTAGAAGATCCCCACCACACACAGATGGGACAAGCAGGTCCCCAAGGCCTTGTGGCTTCTTCCAGAGGATCGTGCTCCGAAGACTTGAAGTAGGATGGCTATGTAGGAAGCCAGGATGACTGAGATGGGGATGACAAGGAACATGGAATTACCAACGTATGCTGTTATATCATATGCCAAGTTGTCAGAACAGGACAACTGGACAAGGGCTGGGTAATCGCACATGTAGTGTCTGATCACATTGGACTTGCAGTAGGGAAGTGGCAGTACATAAAGGGAAGTAGTGAAGGCCTGCACAGAAGACCCAAACCAGACAGCAACTGACATGATGTTGCAAATTTTCCTCCTCATGAGAACCGGATATTGCAGTGGTCTGCAGATAGCCACATACCTGTCATATGACATGGTCGCCAGGATGAAGC
Organism: Podarcis vaucheri; assembly: GCF_965113315.1. NCBI lineage: Eukaryota > Metazoa > Chordata > Lepidosauria > Squamata > Lacertidae > Podarcis > Podarcis vaucheri. Next base: position 113,428,671 of record NC_138760.1, on the reverse strand, counting down.
ACTCTGCCCCTGCCATGAGCATTGTGATAGAAATCTGCACAAAACAACCATAGAGGGAAATGCTGTAGCTCTGGGTTACAAAATCCACCGTCATTTTGGGAACAATGCAGAGAACCTGGCAGAGGTCCATGAAGGCTAGTTGGCTGAGGAAAAAATACATTGGGGTCTGCAGACCAGAGTCTGTCTTGATCAGAAAAAGAAGGAGGCTGTTCCCTATCAGAGCTACTATAAACATGAAGAGGATCACACCAAGGAAAACCACAGGTGACCTTTGATGCTGAATTCCAACCAGAAGGAACACAGTCCATGACATATTCCCTTCTCCCATTCTTCCTTCACTTCCCCAGTTTTGCCTGAAGACTTAAGCAGAGGACTTGTGAGAAGTGATGTGCCAATTTGTAGGATTGAATCCACTGTATACATAACATAACAAAATGGAAAGCAGTTTTTAATATAATGAATTGTGTCTATTGCTCTGCACACTTAGTTCTGCCTGTGCAACAAAACCTCTTCTCCTCTTCTCCCTTCCAAGAGTCCCCAAAATATGTTTGGGGGGTTCCCAACCCCCCAGTTGAGATTTTGAGGGTTCAATGGGGCAGCTGGAAAGAAGAAGAAGTTCTACTGAATGCATGGAAGTCCATTTTGCAGGCAGATCTTCAATGCTGGATACTGCCCAATATGTTAGAAGTCTCTCTGGGTGCATCCAGATTCTCACTACAGTGGTACCTTGGTTTACAACCTTAATCCGTTCTTGATCCGTTCTGGAAGTCTGGTCTTAAACCAAAGTGGACTTTAACCAAGGCGTGCTTTCTGGTGGAAAGTAAAGGAAAAAGGATTAATCCATTCCAGACGATGAAAGCAAAGCCTAAAACAGCAATTTAACATGAATTTTGCCATTGTATTTTGCTTGTGGGATTCAATGGCATAGCAGCAGCTTCGGTTTGCTCAGTTAATGTGGCTTGGGTGCTTTTGTTCTGCCCCTGTCCCCCTCCCCCCACCACAAAAGGCACAGAAAGGCTTGGGAGATGGTAGAATCATTCCTAAAAAACCTGCCAACCTTGTGTTTTAGAAGAGAAAGGAGAATAGGGGGTTTGAGGTTGATCCAGCCCCAACTTCTCCTTTCATATCAGCTAATTCCTGGCACTTTTGCTTGGGACCTTTCCTTTGTTCTTTTGGGGAAGCCCATTGCAGTTCTTTTTCATTGGCAATGGGTCACTTGGGATCCAGATTCACCACTATAGGAGGGAAGTCTCTAACATGCAACCACCGGAAGGACCGTGTTCCTGTCCCTCCACATTCATAGCACTACCCTCAGTTTATTTGGAGCAGGGTTATAGATTCTGGCCCGTTCTCAGGGATGATGGGTTCTATAGCTCCAACATAGAATCATAGAGTTGGAAGAGACCACAAGGGCCATGGAGTCCAACCCCCTGCCAAGCAGAAAACACCATCAGAGCACTCCTGACATATGGTTGTCAAGCCTCTGCTTAAAGACCTCCAAAGAAATAGAATCATAGAGAACCAATCTATCCAGCAGGCTGTTATGGGTATAAAGGAAAGGGCAAACTCAATATTTAAAAAATGAATACACAATAATGGGTCATTTATCAAAGCTTTATCATGTTCTTAGAGAGACACAAAAATCCCCATCCTGCCCAAACTCAGCCTAAGCATGATAATGGAATACTCTGTTTGTAAATATTCCTGTTTGAAATGAAAGGACATGGGTGGCAGCTGTTAAGCCCGGTGTCAATGATACAGCTAAAGAATACCAATGCCAGGCTGTTGTAGCTCTGTTGCTTTAGAGCTGCAAATCCATGAGTAGTGTAGTAAAATTTTTCTAGTAGACTATTTTATCTCATGTACATTTTGAAGTGCCACATAGGCAGCATGTGGGAATAAATAGTATGCGTAGTGCCAAGTTTATAAAAATGCCTGTTTCTCATCCCTAGACTTTTTCTGAAGGGTATGGTAGGATAGAAAATAACTAAAAGGAATATGCATACGCTAAATGAATACATACATTTTCCTGTTTGAATATATATTTTTATTTACCATACACTTTCAAGTTTTTTAAGTACAAGTAAATTGGTGTTATCATGAAACAGCATGGAGGACCATCATGTGGCAAAAGATTGCATCCCATTTTAGTTCTACTCAGAGTAGATCTGTTGAAATGAATGGCCAGGACTAACTGAGGTCCATTGATTTCCAAGGGGCTATAGAGTTGAATGAAATATAGAATAACTATGACTTCTACAAATGTTCAGAATTACATACCTTTGCCGACTGCTTCTGTTTACAGCAGCAAGAAGGAAGAAAACTTTAGTTCCTTTAAATGAAAATTAATTGCCATGCCTCTGTTGTGTTAATTAATTTTTTACAATAATTACTACTGTTATAGCTCCCCAGTTTCAAAGGGGTGGCAATTCATACTCTACCACAAAAATGATTTCCCTTCCATTCTTTGAGACAAAGAGAAATGCCTTCTTGATTAATGAGAAACGTTCACATTGTTTTTATATTCAAAAATAGGGGGGAGGAATGCCATGACCTATATTCATGGCTGCAGAATTACATAAGCCTTTGCTTCCTTTTGACATGCTTGATTTTTAAAATTCCAAAACCTAAACAAACCAATTCATGCTCCCTGATAAAGCAACGTGCATATCTCTGAAAATTTCCCAACGAACATTTACAGCGAAATGTTTGCTTAGCTCCACAGACTCCCTATTTCCAGAAGCAGGAAATATATATCTGCCTTTTGATTCTGAAGCATTCAGACCAGAACCAGTATTTCTCACCTGGGACATTTCCAATCCAGCATTTCTACTCTCCATGGAGAAATGCTCCGCCAGCTCCACCCTGAGGGAATTTGGCCCCGAAACCATTATTTTAATTGTTACCAAATGTTGTTTGCTTGGGACTGCCGATGGCAGTTCTCTGACATATACAAATAAAGCTGTATTCGATGGATGAAAGGATATGTGATGTCTGACATGATTGAGAATCGTAGAGCCAGAGACGGAGATCCTTAAAGCATTAAAATCGAGATGTGGAAAATATGGAAACAACGAGGAGAGGCTGGACTGAGATTTGGAGAAATGCTCCAAGGTCCAGACTATGGGAAGTCCCAATAAATTAATAATTATAATCTGGATGATAATTCCATCTTTTTTATTTTAGTTTTTTATTTTAATTGGATTATGATTTGATATGTTAATTGGATGTTTTTTATTGGAAAATAAATAAAAATGATTTAACAAAAAAAATTAGTCCAGAGCAAATATTGAGGATGCTGATGATGGTGAATGTTCCTATGCATCTAATGGACAACATAGCAGCAGAAGATTCATCTGTTCCGTGCTCAGGTTCTGCTTATGGGCTCCTCACAGACATGTGGTGCTGGGCATTGTGAGAACAGGATGCTCAGCTAAAAGGGTGTTTGGGCTAATCCAGAAGGACTTTCCTTGTGGTTTTATGGTAGGGGGCAGACTAGGGAGACTTCTCCCTCCCTCTCTCTCTCTCTCTCTCTCTCTCTCTCTCTCTCTCTCACACACACACACACACACACACACACACACACACTCCTCACTTGTGTAGGCATGCACAGCCTATTTCATTTGGGTGTGCCCCCACGGATTTTGTAAAAATTATTTCAGCAAAGGAAGAAGGGATAGGGAATGTCAAGACAAACAAACAGGGACAAGGAAAAGGTACATATGGGCGGGGGGACCCTGACAAAATAGCCACAAATGCGCTCAGGAAGCCAAAATAGGAGATATTTCTTGCAGAGAAAAAGACTCAAGCGCACCTGACCAGAGGAAGGGCACTTCAGGAGGTCCAAAGGTTGAATGGCTTCTCCTCCTCGCCTGCATACCAGAAAAACCAGTCCCTGTCCCCCTCAGATCTCTCTCCACAAATGGTGGCCAGCAGAACATGGATGGAGATGAAGCTGGGAGACAAAAACTGACAGAGGCAGCAGGAAAAGGTTGGAATTCATCTGCAGGGGCCAGAGTCAATCAGCACACTGCTGCTTCCAGAGACAAACACAGGCTGAAGCTGCAGAGCCAATCCAGATCCATTCCAGCCTTTTTCTTCTGCCTGCATCTCTCGCTGTCTGCTTTCCTTGGTCCCTGCGTTAGTGTTGGTGTTTTTCACTTTAGGGACAATATGGGACAAATGGACAGTTCTGGACTTAATCAGGAAGAACCAGATGCACAAATAAAGGATGGGGGATACCTGGTTTACTAGCAGTACATGTGAAAAGGATCTACAGGTCTTGGTGGACCACAGGCTTAACATGCGTCAACAGTGTGATGCAACAGCAAAAAAAGGCTAATGCTATTCACAGCTGCATCAACAGAAGTCTAGTGTCCAGATCAAGGGAAGTAATAGAACCACTCTATTCTACCTTGGTCAGTCCACACCTGGAATACTGTGTCCAGTTCTGGGAAACACAATTTAAGAAGGATATTGACAAGCTGGAACGTGTCCAGAGGAGGGCAACCAAGATGATTAAGGGTCTGGAAAGTAAGCCTTACGAGGAATGCTTGAAGGAGCTGCGTATGTTTAACCTGGAAAAGAGGAGACTGAGAGGCAATATGATAGCCATCTTCAAATATGTAAAGGGCTGTCACACGGAAGAGGGAGCATGCTTGTTTTCTCTTGCCCTTGAGGGTAGGACTCGAGGCAGTGACTTCTAGTTGCAGAAAAGGAGATTCTAACTAAACATTCAGAAAAACGTTCTGACAGTAACAGCTGTTGGTCAGTGGAACAGTCTCTCACGAGAGGTGGTGGAGCTCGCAGCCCAGAATATGCCCAGCCCTTTCACTGAAGATTATATATTAGACAGGGGAAATGATCCTTAGAATTGATACAATGTTTTAGGGCATTCCAAAAATTTCCTATTATGCATTATTCCAATAAAAGTTACAGCAGTCATGAAATCAGGTTATTAAGGGGTTGTTTGACACATTATGCACGCATTCACCTCCCCCCCCCATAGACATACATATGATTTCCCTCAGAGAAAATAAATCTGAATTAAATGGGGTGGCAAAAATAGCTACACATTTCAATGCCAAAAGCACCAAATGGGCACTGTTGAAAACCTGTGTTATTCATTTACTTAGTAGCTGATTCGATTTACAAATGATGCCCCATAAAATATTTCCAAGTGGTTTTACAGTAAAACAACATGAACAATGACAACAACTAAAAACAATTTAATTAAAGCAGACTCTGGTTTCTAGATTCTGTTCACTCGTAAGTAGCAAGAATCCCACAATAATACGTTCATCTGAAGCACCCTTTGACAAATTTGGTATCTCTCACTTAAGTTCCCTCCAGCTAAATTTCAGCCCCTTGATAAATTCCAAAGGGAGAGTACCTGCCATTCTGTTTCCTGCTGAAATCATTGACACATTGTGCATCTTGCAAAGAGCTTTCTCAGTGCTGCTAAGACGTCCCGGTTCCTCAGGCTGTATATGAAAGGGTTCATCATGGCAGGCGCAATGGTAAAAAACACAGTGTGTATCATGGCCCTTTGTGCTGAATAGGAAGCGGCAGGTGTCATGTACGTCAAAATGGCCGTAACGTAGAAGATCCCCACCACACACAGATGGGACAAGCAGGTCCCCAAGGCCTTGTGGCTACTTCCAGAGGAGTGTGCTCTGAGAACTTGAAGTAGGATGGCTATGTAGGAAGCCAGGATGACTGAGATGGGGATGAGAAAAACTAGGAAATCCCCAAGATATATGACTTTATTGAAGGCAGAATTGTCAGAGCAGGACAACTGTACAAGGGCTGGATAATCACACATGTAATGGTTGATCACATTGGACTTGCAGTAGGGAAGAGGCAGTACATAAAGGGAACAGGTCAAGGCCTGCACAGAAGACCAAAACCAGGCAGCAACTGACATGATGTTGCAGATTTTGTTCCTCATGAGAACCGGATATTGCAGTGGTCTGCAGATAGCCACATACCTGTCATATGACATGGTTGCCAGGATGAGGCACTCTGCCCCACCCAAGAGCAGTATGACAGAGATCTGCACGACACAACCATAGAGTGAAATGCTGTAGCTCTGGGTTACAAAATCCACCGTCATTTTGGGAACAATGGAGAGGACTTGGCAGAGGTCCATGAAGGCTAGTTGGCTGAGGAAAAAATACATTGGGGTCTGCAGACCAGAGTCTGTCTTGATCAGAAAAAGAAGAAGGCTGTTCCCTATCAGAGCTACTATGAACATGAAGAGGATCACACCAAGGAAAACCATAGGTGACCTTTGATGCTGAAGTCCAACAAGAAGGAACACGGTCCATGATGTTGAATTCTCCTCTACCATCCCTCCTTCATTTGCCCAAAATTCACCTGTAGACTCAAGGAGAAGACTTGTGAGAAGTGGTGTGCCAAATTGTAGGCTTGAATCCACTGTACACATAACATAAACAACAAAAAGGAGAGTAGTTTTTAACATAATGGATCGTGTCCAATGCTCTGCACACGTAGTTCTGCTGGTGCAACAAGACCTCCTCTTCTCTACTCCCCCCATGAGTCCCCCCAAAATATTTAGGGGTTCCCAATCTTCCAGCTGAGATTTTGAGGGTTCAGTGGGACAGCTGGAGGGAAGAGGAAGTTCTATTGAATGCATTAAAGTCCATATACTGCCCAATATGTTAGAGGTCTCTCTGGGTGCATCCAGATTCTCACTACTTTGCTTGTGGGATTCAATGGCATAGCAGCAAATTCGGGTTTCTCAGTTAATGTGGATTGGGTTCTTTTGTGCAACAAACCTACTCCTGTCCGTCCCCCCTGCCGCCGCCCCCCTCTGGGCAACAGAAGGTGGGGAAATGGATGGGAAAGTGTAATATAATGCAATCTCATTTAATTGGCCCGCAAAGTTGGATAAATGCTCAATAAGCAGGTTTCTTGAAAGTGCTCCAATCCTATTTTCATACATGTAAACCGCTTAGAAGCCTATTTTGGTATCAAGTGTTATATAAATATTACTGCTAATAACAGATGGGTAGGCAATACAGTCAAATAGCATGTTTTCATGACTGCAAGTAAATTCTTAGGACTGAAAATATTTCTCAGTTTCTACTCTTTTATTATTTATCCGGTCTGCTCCATATTTACACACTTCCTGATTTCTGGTTCAAAATGGTGAATTTCTAAAATTAACTTCCAAACTGGAGAATTTATTACAGTGGTACCTCAGGTTACATACGCTTCAGGTTACAGACTCTGCTAACCCAAAAATAGTGCTTCAGGTTAAGAACTTTGCTTCAGGATGAGAACAGAAATCGTGCTCCGGTGGCGCAGCGGCAGCAGGAGGCCCCATTAGCTGAAGTGGTGCTTCAGGTTAAGAACAGTTTCAGGTTAAGTACGGACCTCCAGAACGAATTAAGTACTTAACCTGAGGTACCACTGTACTTGTCTCAACAATCATTTCCTTCAGTTTGCATCTATCTTTTCATCCTGTCTATGTTATTAATGTGGATGACATTGGAAAGAAAACAAAAGGCACCTCATTGCAGGAAAACACTGCAAGAAACTAAAGACAGATCACCATCTTGATGTGATCGTGTGTTTGATTGCAAAATAGTGACAACTATCAGCAGAAATTTTATCTGAACAGAGCCTTTCAGTATTTGAAGAAGACAATAATCTTCACCATTCACAGAGCCTTAAATAGTGAGCCAGAATTAAAGATAGCACATGTACAGGAAGAATGCAATGATAATAAATGTTGCTTAATTTAATGGCTATTAGGATGTAAGGCAAAGATGCCAGAATCTTACTCTGCTAGTCTATATGTCTTCATGACTGAACTCTTTGAAAACATTAGCAAAACATTCACATGGAATTTATTACCCTGACATTAAAATGTACATTTCCAAAGTTCCTAGAAAACACAGATTCTTACACATTCTAAATCTATACATTTTACATTTTATCTAATGCAAAATTCTGAAAATAGGTGTGTGGAGCTGTCACTGATATGGTCCAAGCCAACCCAAATCGCTTTTCACTGATATGATAAACAGTTATGTTTTCTCATTTTTCCAATCTTAAATTCACTTCTCGACATTCCCACAGCAATTTGCAATTAATAATATTTTTTTTTAACACTCATGAAAATTCAGGTGCCATTTAGTGCTTGTTTCTCCTAATAATACACATTTTTGCAAGCAATTGTCCTTACACGTTGGTTGGCAAAAGATGAAGGACAGCTGTGTTTCAATTTGCATAGTGGTTTTGGAAGTGTGAATTAATTTTAATGCAAATGAAATGAAATGAAATGAAATAAACCCATCCCTAATTTGTATTTATCTCGCTCTCTTTTTAATCCCTTGGCCATTCCTGGAGGGTAAGGCAGGATATAAATTAACTAAAATACACTAACTAACTAACTAACTAAATAAATGTTCTTGTTTGATTATATTCTTGCATTAACCATATGCTTACATTTTTTGAGTAAAAATAAGTGAATTAACATGATGGACCATCACACTTCAAAATATTGCATCCAGAGTAGCCCCATTGAAATTAATGGCCAGGACTAATTTAGGTCCATTAAATTCCATGGGGCTATGGAGCTGGATGCAATCCAAAGTAACTATGACTTCTACAAAAGTTAAGAATTACATACCTGTGCCGACCGCTTCTGTTTACAACAACAGCAAGAAGGGAGAAAAATTAGTTTCTTAAAATGAAATATAATTGCACAGGCTCCGTTGAAAAACATTCATGCTTCTGTTGTGTTAATTAAATCTTTTTCAATCATTACTACTGCTATAGCTCCCCAAATTTAAAGGGGTGACAACTCTTCTTCTACTGCAAAAATAATTTCTCCTATATTCTATGTGAAAAAGAGACATGTCTTCTTCATTGATGAGAAAGGTTCACATTCATTTTATATTCAAAAGTAGTGGGGAGGGATGCCCTGACCTATATTCATGGCTGGAGAGCTACATGTGCCTTTGCTTCCCTTTAACATGCTTGATTTTTAAAATTCCAAACAATAAACAAAACCAATTCATACTCTCTTATAAGGCAACATGCATAAGTCGGAAAATATCCTAAGCTACGCTTACAGCAAAATGTTTGCGTAGCTCCACTGGCTCCCTGTTTCTAGAGACAGGAAAAAGATAGGTGCCTTTTGATTTTGAAACATTCAAACCAGAACCAGTATATCTCACCCACCACATATCCAATCCAGTATCTCTCATCCCAATGGAGAAATGTACAGCCAACTCCATCTTTAGGGAATTTGGCTCCGAGTCCAAGATTTTAATTGTTACCGAACTTCAATGCAGTTCAAAAGTGAAAACTTCCTACAACTCACATCCCAAAGTTGCTGTAACTTTCTTGCACAGTATTTTATAATGTTGTTGTGGATGAGGATTCATGCTCCCACCCTTCTACTGAACAATAAAAAAAGAAGAAGATTCAAATGTTCAGTGGTGAGGTCCTACTTATGGGCTCCTCACAGACATGGGGTGCTGGGCACTGTGAAAACAGGATGCTCAACTAAAAAGGCTGAGCCAACAGAGTTCTCCTTATGGTTCTGGGATGCGGGTGGCGCTGTGGTCTAAACCACGGAGCCCCTTGGGCTTGCCAATTGGAAAGTTGGTGGTTCGAATCCCCGCAACGGAGTAAGCTCCCATTGCTCTGTCCCAGCTCCTGCCAACCTAGCAGTTCGAAAGCATGCCAGTGCAAGGAGATAAATAGGTACCTCTGTGGTGGGAAGGTCAACGGCATTTCTGTGCGGTCTGGTTTCTGTCACTGTGTCCACTTGCGCCAGAAGTGGTTGAGTCATGCTGGCCACATGACCTGCAAAGCTGTCTGTGGACAAACGCCGGCTCCCTCAGCCTGAAAGCAAGATAAACACCACAACTCCATAGTCGTCTTTGACTGGACTTAACTGTCCAGGGGTCCTTTACCTTTTACCTTTTTGGTTTTATGGCATTGGGCAGACTAGGAAGACTTGCAACCTACCTTTTAAGGATTGCATGCCAGTGGTGGGCTGGACCAAAACAACAGTTAAAATTCTATCATTTGGAAGATGGAAGGGACCTCAAGGGTCCTCTAGTCTAACCCCCTGCAATGCAGAAATCTCAGCTAAAGCATCCATGACATATGACCATCCAAACTCTGCTTAAAAACCTACAAGGAAGGAGAGTCCATCACCTGCCGTGGGAGCCTGTTCCACTGCCAAACAGCTCTTATTGTCAGAAAGTTCCTTCTGATGTTTAGTTGGAGTCTCCTTTTCCTAACGTGAAACCACTGATCCTATTCTCTGGAGCAAGAGAAAACAAGTTGGTTCCTTCTTCCATGTGGCAATGCTTGACATATTTGAAAATGGCTACCATATCTTCTCTCAGTCTCCTCTTTTCCAGACTAAACATACCCAGCTCCCAAACTGTTCCTCGTAAGGCTTTAATATATTATGGGTCTACTAAGACCCCTAGATCCCTTTCACATATACTCCTGGCTAGGTGTCCCCCATCTTATATTGGTACAGCTGACTCTGCCTGCCCAATCGCAGAACCTTGCATTCGTTCGCAAGATTGGGCCCGGTTCTCCAACCTATTAAGGTCATCTTGTATCCCGAGTGTGTCTTCTACGGCATTAGCTACCCCTTCCAGTTTGGGGTCATCTACAAATTTGATGAGCATCCCCTCAATTCCTTCATCCAAGTCATTTACAAATATGTTGAACAACAACGGGCACAGGGCACAGGGAAAGCAGTGGGGCAAAGGCAAACTGCCCAGTCCCATGCCTAGAAAGCACAGGGCAAGCAGAAAACTGCTCAGACCCATGCTTTCTAGCAGTGGTGTAGCATGGGTTGCCAGCCCTCAGGGCCACACAAAGGGGGTGGGGAATGGAGATCTAAGGGATCACAGTCACAGAGATTTGTTCTGCTGTCAGGAGAGGTCACTTCCTGGTTTGCATTTAGAAGCTGTTTTCAAAGAAGCCCAGCAATGGAAACATGCATACGTATGGAGGCAATACAGGGTGTTGAAATTTTGCACCTCCCTAACAATTTTGCAACTAGGGCAACTAATAATAATAATAATAATAATAATAATAATACCCCGCCCATCTGGCTGTGCCCCCACCACAATGCTACACCACTGCTTTCTAAACATGGGACAAGCAGATATTTGGACAAGCCCTCAAACCATCTGTGAATTTCTGAAGTCGTCCAAGTTGGTGGTCATCACTACATGTTGTGGTAGCAATTTAAACTGCATAAAGCTGTGCTGTGTGAAAAGGGACTCCCCCCCACTCTGTCATGAATCATTCCACATTCAGCTTGGGTGGATGACCCACAAAAAGGGGTTGGAAATCTTCCTTTTGCTATCCTTTCTCCCTTTGCTAATGCTAATGAATCGCCTAGCTAATTGTGAATGTAGAATGACCATCCTACCTATCCAAATAAATAAGAACTACACTTACGAGGATGAGTTTTTGTGTCTCCATGTAAGCATCAATATTTACTGTTCCTACATCATAGATAAAAAGAGAAATCTCATCATTTCTTAGTTCTAGTTGCAGCAGACATTATGGAGAGTATGAAACTTGAGTCAAAAGTGGCTTCTGAGGAGGAGAGCATGGTGCTAGAATTACACAGGCACATGCTTGCAGAAAATCTCTGAAAACTCTGGGCATTGGTAGGTGCACATGTGTAAGGAATAAAAATGTCGCTTTTTCATAAAATCCTAAGGGCTCATAAGGCCTCAAACAGTTACAGCATCTGAGTAGATGGCTTCAACAGCTAAGAAACCACGGACTCACTTAGAGGCTTATCTTTACTGGCTTGTGGATAGAATGCCCAAAAACAGGGCGGATTGCTGTTAGGCGATGGTTTATCGGGACACCTCAGTGAGCTTGGGCAGGGCATATCTCATACATGCCTAAGCGGTGGTTAGGGTGTGGCTTTATCGCTTGAGTAGATGTGTGAAAGCATAGGAACACCCCGCCTTATTTGAGTAAAAGTGATTAGGAGTGATGGTCCCTGGATTTAGAGGAATAGGAGTTGTCAACAGGGGTGAGCCTACAGCCAATGGAGGAGAGGGGAGGAACTTGTGATAAAAATGTGTGTTTTACTAAATGGTGGGTGTGCCTGTTTTTGGACACCCATCCTTGCCAGTATGTATCTAGAAACATTTTGCTGCTTCACTAATTTTGTTCAGGTTTTATTTTAAGGGTCCCAGGACCCCAGTCTTCGCACCAGTGTTTCATTTCCAACAACATGGTAAGCAGCAAATTAGATATCATTAAATGTCTGGCTTCCCAAACAAGCTGAAAAAAAAGCTCAGAATGTTGCCCGCAAAGGCATTTCCCACCCCACTCCACACCACCCGAAAGTGAACTGAAATGTCACCCAACATGTTCAAGTGTCAAGTGTGACACTTATCTAGACTTCAAACACAAGCACAGCGAAGGCACAGGAAACAGGGAAGGCACTGCAAATAAGGTGCGGGGGGTGGAATAAAGAGGTGGAAACTGATCATATTGGTTTGGCTATTGCATGACGTGGATTCTTCAGAGTAGCCAAGGAGGCAGGATGGGGGCTGAGAGAGACTAGTACGGACAGTCTATAAACAGACATTGCTTCTGTCCTTCGTCATAACCTTCCATTGTATTTCCGGAAGTCGATTTTGCTGGCTCCTCCAGGACCTGCCCATTTGTTTATCTAACAAATAATTTTAAGCACTGCACATTTTGCATGGAGTTTTCTCAATGCCGCCAACACGTCCCGGTTCCTCAGGCTGTATATAAAAGGGTTCGTTATGGCAGGGACCATGGTGCAAAAGGCTATGATAACCATGGACTTCTCTGGTGTGTAGGAGGACGCAGGTGTCATGTACATCAAAATGGCCGATCCGTAGAAGATCCCCACCACACACAAATGGGACAAGCATGTCCCCAGGGCTTTATGGCCACTTCCAGAGGTGTGTGCTCTGAGGACTTGAAGGAAAATGGCTATGTAGGAAGCCAGGATGACTGAGATGGGGATGAGAAAAACTAGGAAATCCCCAAAATATGTGACTTTATTGAAGGCAGAATTGTCAGAGCAGGACAACTGTACAAGGGCTGGGTAATCACACATGTAATGGTTGATCACATTGGACTTGCAGTAGGGAAGAGGCAGTACATAAAGGGAACAGGTTAGGGCCTGCACAGAAGACCAACACCAGGCCGCTACTGACAGCAGATAGCAGATTTCCCCTCTCATGAGGATTGGATATTGCAAGGGCCTGCAAATAGCCACATACCTATCATAGGACATGATAGCCAGGATCAGGCATTCTGCTCCGCCCAGTGTCAGCGTGACAGCAATCTGGATGACACACCCACAGAGTGAAGTGTCATATTTCTGGGTTACAAAATTCACTGTCATGGAAGGAACAATCGAGAGAACCTGGCAGAGGTCCATGAAGGCTAACTGGCTGAGGAAGAAGTACATTGGCGTCTGCAGGCCAGAGTCCGTTCTCATTAGGAAAAGAAGGAGTCCGTTTCCCACCAGAGCTATTACAAACATGAAAAGCATCAGACCAAGAAAAACCCTGGGTGACCTCTGGTGCTGAAGCCCGACAAGAAGGAAAACCGTCCAGGATGTAATATTTCCTTCTCCCATTCCTCCTTCATTTGCCAGGATTCCGCTTGAAAACACAAAGCAAAAGCATGTGGGAAACACCGTTCATAATTGTAGAGTTACTGTTCATCCACTCTTTGCACAACATAAACAACAATGATAGAGCATTTTAAAATACAGTGCGTTAGAAGAATCTCTGAGAGCTTCCAGGTGCAATTTAGTCAGCTAGTTCAGGTTGTGGAATTAAAGAGGACCAGCTCAGCACTGTTATGAAACAAATCCACTCTTCCCTTCACCCTAACGATGGGGAAATGCTCTTCAAAGTGCCAAGTAACAATTGCTTGAGGCAATGTTGTATAACCTCCCTGCAAAACAAATCAGAATGAATGCTGAGACCCTACCTGCCCATGGACTGTTTTGCCAGAGCGGTGCATGCTCTGGTTATCTCCCATTTGGACTACTGCAATGCGCTCTATGTGGGGCTACCTTTGAACTGACTCTCCCATCAGATGTCAAGGAGATAAACAACTATCTGACTTTTAGAAGACATCTGAAGGCAACCATGTTTAGGGAAGTTTTTAAAGTTTGCTGGTTTGTTATGTTTTTAATATTCTGTTGGGAGCCGCCCAGAGTGGCTGGGGAAACCCAACCAGATGGGTGGGGTATAAATAATAAATCATTATTATTATTACTCAACAAGTAGCAAATTTTGTAAAATCTCCGTGTGATCATTGTGCAAAGAAATCAGGAGAAATGCTCAATGGGCAGGACTTGGAAACTCTACTGCTCTCTTTTTGGTGCTTGCTAAAACATTTTTGTTTAGACAAGCCTATCTGGAATGCTCCTGTGTCTTTAGTTTATTGCTGGTTTTAATTTCCTCAGTGTTTTAATGGTTTTTACTATTTCACTGGTTTATTCTTTTTGTAAAGCTTGTAGATTTTGGGGGGCTTTTTCTTTGCAATTAAGTAGTTTATAAATTTTATGAAATAAAGTTTGGTAACTATACGATGCTACCAGTAATATTTTAATAACCGTGAGCCACTTAGAAGTCTAGTTTGGAATTAAGGGTTATAAAAGCATCACTAGTAATAATATATGGGCAGGCACGTCAGTCTAATAGCTTGTTTCCGTGACTGCAACTATATTCTTAGGCATGAGAAGATTTCAATAATAATAATAATAATAATAATAATAATAATAATAATAATAATAATAATAATTTATTATTTAAACCCCAGCCACTCTGGGCGGCTCCCAACAGATATTAAAAACACGATAAAACATCAAACATGCTACTCCATGATTATTTTACCTGGTCTACTCCATGCTTCCTCTCCGTCTGATTTCTGGTTTAACTAGGACAATATATTAAATTAACTTCCAAACAGAAGAATACAGTACAGGTATGCATGGTAGATAAAACACACAAGCCCAATTTTGATGAGATCCTGTGTATAGTTGGGTGAATATTTTTTTAATATAGTGGTTTATTATTATACAGATCCATACATGTGCTATATCGCTAGGAATGGGGAAATCTCTCTTCCCCACCAACCCCCACACTCCGGCCAGCTTTAAATTCACTTCTCCCCATTTCCATTAGACTTTGTAGCTTGTTTATTTTTAAAGGCCCAGTGAAATTTCAGCAGCATTCTAATGCAAATTTCTCCCAATATCCATCTTTGTGTATAGAATTTTGCCTAATACAAACATTTCTACAAGGCAATTTCTGGTAATATAATACATTCTCACTAATATATGCATTAACTCTAGTTTATGCATGTATGCAAACAGTTTTTAACCCGAGAAGTGAATTGCAAAATTCAGATGTAGTGTGAAGTCAAAGGATGGCTGTGCTTTTGGTTTCTGAAGAGTGCGGAATAGGTAGATTTGCCTTTATGTGCAAACAGAATGTAAATTCTCCCCATCCCTGCATCCTACGAGGCAATGAAAAGTCACAAAAATGGTAATGATGCCACTGAATGTACAATGCCAGGACACGAACGCACACACTTTTTTTTTTTTTTTGGCAGTGTTTCATTAATGAATACATGTGAATGGGAAAGTTGGCTGGAGTGACAGACAAATCTAATTCCCATTTATTCTGTTTTGGAAAGAAGACTCAGTCATTTGGAACTCCCAAATCCGGGAGGAATTTTGGAAGAGTTCCTCAAAGCCCTACCAACCCTCTGTTTTAGGGGGAGAAAGAGAGTGAAGTACATGAGATTAATCCAGCCCTAATGCCCTCTTTTGAAACAGCCAATAGTTGGGATGTAAAGGTAAAGGGACCCCTGACCATTAGGTCCAGTCGTGGCCAACTCTGGGGTTGCGGCGCTCATCTCGCATTATTGGCCGAGGGAGCCGGCGTACAGTTTCCGGGTCATGTGGCCAGCATGCCTAAGCCGCTTCTGGCGAACCAGAGCAGCATACGGAAACGCCGTTTACCTTCCCGCTGGAGCAGTACCTATTTATCTACTTGCACTTTGACGTGCTTTCGAACTGCTAGGTTGGCAGGAGCAGGGACCGAGCAACGGGAGCTCACCCCGTCATGGGGATTCGAACCGCTGACCTTCTGATCGGCAAGTCCTAGGCTCTGTGGTTTAACCCACAGTGCCACCCGCGTCCCATCTAGCAGCCTGTACAGGAGTATAAATGAAAGGTTGGACAAAAGAAGTAATGAATGAATGGCCAAAATGGATCATATTTCAAAGCTTTATAATGCTTTTACAGATATGCAAAGCTCTGCATTCTGCCCAAGCTCAGCATGAGAATGGAATACACTGTTCATAAGCATTCCTGTATGTACATACATTTTCTGATTCAATTTTCTCTTCTATGATAGATTTTTTGTGTATAAGAAAGTGGATGTTATCATGAATGAACATTATGGAACATCACATTGCAAAAAATTGCACCCGATGGTCGTCCTTCTCCAAGTTGACCCATTGTAATTACTGGACATGATTAATTTAGGTGCGTTAATTTCAGTGGGTTTTCTCTGAGTAGGACTAAGTTGGATACCACCCAAATAAAGTATGGCCTCTGCAAAAGTTAAGAATTACATACCTGTGTTGGCTGGTGCTGTTGAGTAAGAGAGGAAAGGGTAGGCTTTAAAAAAGGAATTTAGTTGCAAATGCTCCTTTGAAACATTTTGTTGCTCCTGCTGAATTAATTAAATATTGTTCCTCATTTCTCTTTGGCTGATCAAACTATGCACTGTGATCCAATTAAAATGGGTTACGAGTCAACTCATCTTCTACTTCAAAAATGCTTTGCACTACATTATTCAGGGAGGGAAAGACCTGTCATTTTAAATTAATGAGATACGCTGAAAATATTTTTATATTCAAAAGCAGAGGGGGCAGATGTCAGGGCTACAGAGGTACTTATGCCTTTGCTTCCTTTTGACATACTTAAGTTTTTGAATTCTAAACCCTAAACAAAACCAATTCATACGCCCTGAAAAAGCAACATTTCCTAACTTACATTTACAGTGAAATGTTTGCTTAGCCCCACTGGCTCCCTGTTTCTAGAGGCAGGAAAAATATAGATGCCTTAAAATTTTGAAACATTCAAACTTGGACCTGTATTTCTTACCCGCCACATATACAATTTCTAATCTCTATGGAGAAATGTACAGCCAACTCCATCTTCAGGGAATTTGGTTCCAAATCCAAGATTTTAATTGTTACCGAACTTTAATGCAGTTCAAAAGTGAAAACTTCCTACAACTCACATTCCAAAGTTGCTGTAACTTTACCAATCACAGTCTGAAAATGCTGTCATTTTCCTGGACTGTATTTGATAATATTTTGTTTTATTTATTTATTTAGTTATTGAATTTATATACCGCCCCACACCCGGGGGTCTCAGGGCGGTTCACAGAATAAAATCCAGATATAAAACCACAAAATACCTAATAAAAATAAAAAAACAACACACGCCCCCCAAACACACACACAAAAAAACAAATTTTAAAAGGGCGTAGGATGTAAATCAGATCAACCAAATGCCTGGTTAAAAAGGAACGTTTTTGCCTGGTCCCTAAAGGTGTGTAGTGAAGGCGCCAGGCGAACTTCCCTGGGGAGAGCATTCCACAGATGGGGAGCCACTGCAGAGAAGGCCCCGTTCTCCTGTTGCCACCCTCCAGACCTCTCAAGGAGGAGGCACACAAAGGAAGGCTTCAGAAGATGATCTCGGGGTCTGGGAAGGTTCATACGGAAAGAGGCGCTCTTTGAGGTATTGCGGTCCTGAGCTGCTTAAGGCTTTATGGGTCAAAACCAGCACTCTGAATTGGGTCCAGAAACTAATTGGTAGCCAGTGCAGTCAGACTAGGATCAGTGTGATATGCTCAAACTGTCTTGCTCCAGTGAGCAACTTGGCTACTGAATTCTGCACTAGCTGAAGTTTCTGATGCATCTTCAGAGACAGCCCTACATATAACGCATTGCAGTAATCTAACCTTGAGTGTAGCGGCAGCAAGACGCATACACGTACAGTCAATTAAAAGTTGGTTTTATTCTAGAAAAAACATGCCACTTGTCTGGAGCGCTCTGCCCCCGTGACTTATGGCTACCCTGATGATGACTCAACTAAATCCTCAGCGTTGTTCCTCTTCCTCTGGAAACAACGCATGAAAACAAATCTCTTCCGTCGCTTCTGTGATGTCAATTTCCCCTTTTCTTGTACCCCTCCTCTTCTGCGTTATTGCACGCTGAGAGGTTTGCAAACTGGTTCGGACAAGCTATGGTCTGCTAAGTCCTGTGTGTCTCTGGACTGTGAACTCCCCCTGTCCTTTCCTCTGATCTTCACGTGACAAACCTCCCTTCATCCCCTGGGCTGCCGTCCAAGTCTGGCAGCTGCTGCTGTTCGCTTGCGGGCTCAAGCCTGACATTGAGGTTACCAGAGCATAGACAATAGTAGCTAGGCTATTCCTGTCCAGATAGGGGCATAATATTGAGGATGGTGGTGATAATTAATGTTCCTAATTAATGAGCCGTTGTGGTGTAGTGGTTAAGAGCGGTGGACTCGTAATCTGGTGAACCAGGTTTGCTTCCCCGCTCCTCCACATGCAGCTGCTGGGTGACCTTGGGCCAGTCACACTTCTCTGAAGTCTCTCAGCCCCACTCACCTCACAGAGTGTTTGTTGTGGGGGAGGAAGGGAGAAGGGAGAGGGAGTTGGCCGCTTTGAGACTCCATCGGGTCGTGATAAACCGGGATATCAAACCCAAACTCTTCTTCTTCTACTCTTCCTACCCATCTTCTGGACAACAAAACAGCGGAAGAGTCATACGTCCCATGCTCAGGGGTTGGGCAGTGTGAGAATAGGACTCTCCACCACCCAAGGACTGCATTCAACTGGGCATGGTCAAAGTGGGGATGGCCATAGCTGGCATTCCACAAGCACACCACACACCCTACAAACTCACAGCACACTTGCAATCCATGCATGCATACATACATTTATGGACATATCCAACACACACCACACTGACTGACTGCCACCAGTAACTCGGCTTTTCTTTTCTAAGACATTTCAACTTTTTTCAAGCCTAGTTGCCTGAGACTCAACAAAGTTGGAGGTCTTATCCCCCTCTTCTTCCAGGTTTGTTTTTTTCCTTCTGGTCATCTCCTGGCATGACATGGTTTATTACCAAACATGGAGGGGCAGCTACTTAACAAAGCTATGGATAAGTTTCCACTCCATGATCCATGGACCCTAAAGATCCCAAGAACCCTGATGGATCACACCAAAGCCCCATCTCATCCACCATCCTGTTTTCAGTGGCCACTCGAATGCATCTTGGAATCCCACAAGCAGGACGTAAGGAGTTGCGTGAGCCACAGGCATGTTTCTCAGATGCTGTTTATTTATCACAATTTTTACTGCTTTACGTAATAAAATATCTGCACAGTTTACATAAAAGCAACAAAAATACAACAGTAAAATTTGCTAAAAACAAACTAAGAATATGATAAAGAGTCCACGCCACTGTGCATCTCAGCTAAAACAAAGCAATTACAGTGGTAACTGTGGTTGTGAACAGGATCCTTTCCGGAGGCCCGTTAACAACATGAAAAGAGCGCAACCTGAAGCCCCATATCTGCGCAGGTACGTGGCGCGATTTGGTGCTTCAGTACATGTGTGAAGCACGATTTAGTGCTTCTGCTCATGCTTGAGTGGTGAAACCCAGAAGTAACCCTTTCTGGTACTTCCTGGTCGCAGCAGGACATAACCTGAAAGAACATAACATGAAACAAACACAACATGAGGTATGACTGTACACAGAAAGTGAATTTTGCAAAATTCTGCAAAAAAAAGCAAGCTCTGCAAGTTCTGCAAGTTGTTAGAAGGGCTGATGTGTAGAACTGCTGGGCAGCGAAAAACTTATTCAGAGCCATTTTGCTTCTCCTATCAGCCATTTAATTAAAGTCTTGGGACTGTTTTCCCTACAGAATGAGAGACTTTCCCTTGGATGATGAAAGCAGTGCCTGGTGTTTTTAACCAACAAAAGCTGTCTAGAACTGAGCAGTAGCTCCAAAACAGAGATTAAGCACCAAAGTGCCGTCAAATAACAAAGACCATCTCCGTTTTCGGGAGATATTGAAATGTGGGATCCTCCCATTTCCACCTTAAGGATTCACAATGATACAGGTACAAATTTTACACCTGTAATCCAGCAGTAAAAATAAAACAGATGATTTGAGGTGGTTGTTTTATGTTCTGTGCTAATGAAATGAGTTGCGCAAACATTTTCTCATTTGTTTATCGAGGAATATAGCCTACGTTTCTTTTATATAAACTAGTATTGTCCCTCCAGATACTGACAGATTGTACTTCCCACCATCCCTGGCCTTTTGCTAGGAAACTGGAGGGTCACAGGTCCTTCACCCCTGAGGTAAGTCAAGGTGGGATGGCATTTAATAGTCCTCTTCACACTTAAAATTTGTGTGTATGTATGTGTGTAATGGGACGCGGGTGGCGCTGTGGGCTAAAGCCTCAGCGCCTAGGGCTTGCCGATCGAAAGGTCGGCGGTTCGAATCCCCGCGGCGGGGTGCGCTCCCGCTGCTCGGTCCCAGCGCCTGCCCACCTAGCAGTTCGAAAGCACCCCCGGGGGCAAGTAGATAAATAGGTACCGCTTACCAGCGGGAAGGTAAACGGCGTTCCGTGTGCGGCTCTGGCTCGCCAGAGCAGCGTTGTCACGCTGGCCACGTGACCCGGAAGTGTCTTCGGACAGCGCTGGCCCCCGGCCAATAGATGTGAGATGGGCGCACAAACCCCAGAGTCTGTCAAGACTGGCCCGTTCGGGCAGGGGTACCTTTACCTTTACCTATGTGTGTAATAGAGAATGGGGGAGGGAAGCAGGATCCTATATTTTTATTATTATTCTGTGCTTTTTACATTGTAATTTCATGTTGTGAACTGCCCTCAGATCCACGGGTATAGGGCGGTATACAAATTTAATAAATAATCGTCATAATAATGTGCAAATAACTTTCACACCTGCATTTGCAGGGCTCGCCTCTCACTGTTGGGAACATTGCTACAGCCGTAAGATGTGAAAAGGGCTTCTGCTGTTATGGCTGTAATAATTGCACCTGTCGGGGGGGGGCTACTTGATTCACTGACTATTAACTGGGACAATAGATTGCATGTCTTCTGAATCATATTTGCTTGAATTAAATAACACCACACGCTGGGCTCCTTTGTTTAGAATGGAGTGACCAGTACCAATTTTCTAGAAAAAGAGGTGCCAGAACTCATCACGAACGCTTCCCTTATTCTCTTAGAATGGCAATGGCGCCCACCTGGGAGGTGCCAGAATGGAGTTCCAGTGAGTTCCAGCTGGAAAAAAACGGCCCTGGAAATGACAGGCATTTACTTAATTCATAATTCCACTCAATGAGCTACCGTATTTTTTGCTCTATAAGACTCACTTTTTCCCTCCTAAAAAGTAAGGGGAAATGTGTGCGCATCTTATGGAGCGAATGCAGGCTGCGCAGCTATCCCAGAAGCCAGAACAGCAAGAGGGATTGCTGCTTTCACTGCGCAGCGATCCCTCTTGCTGTTCTGGCTTCTGAGATTCAGAATATATTTTTTCTTGTTTTCCTCCTCCAAAAACTAGGTGCGTCTTGTGATCTGGTGCATCTTATAGAGCGAAAAATACGGTAGTTCATGTGCAACGCTAAGCCAAACCATGGGTCAGCGAAAGCGCGAGGCCTCCCAGAGATGAGATTGCAACCACTTTGCTCCTTCCCCACTCCTCCTCCTGCTATGCTGCTGTGAGCTAAGTCACGGTTTGGTTTAGCATGCCATTCAGACCAAAGAGAGCACAGTCTGTAGCCAAGGTTTGTTAACTAGGTTTACAGCATGAGTCTGGGTTGGGATGCTAAGCCAAACCATGGCTTAGTTCAAAGCAGCACTGCAGCAGTAGGACTGGAGGAGGAGTAAGGCGGCTGCAATCTCCTCTCTGGAACTCCCATTGAAGACTTTACTACCACATTTCTTCTCCTAGAAAAAGAAAGAATGACATTCAGTGAAAATAGTAATAATAAAATGGCAGCACGCAAGGATTACCTTCCCTATCATTGTCTCTCCTTGTCTCTTCAGATTCAAGCAAGCCAACTCAAGAGGTCCTGGAAAAGAACAATGCAACATCTTGGTCAGAATTCATCCTTATGGGTTTTTTGAGCCAATCAAAATCACCCAGTGTCATCATGACTCTGTTTGTCATTATGTTCATCATGGTCCTCTCTGAAAACAGCCTCCTCCTCTACCTGATCCACGTGGACTCTGGCCTCCATTCCCCAATGTATTTTTTCCTTGGTCAGTTGTCTCTCATGGATATTTCTCAAACTCTCACCATCGGCCCTAAAATGCTTGTGGACTTTTTAAGGGAGAAGAACACCATTTCACTGACTGGGTGCTCAGCCCAGATATTTTTCGTACTGCTCATGGGCAACGCAGAATGCCTAATCCTTGCAGCAATGTCCTACGACAGGTACGTGGCAATCTGCAAGCCCCTGCAATATCCGGTCCTCATGAGAAGAACTGTCTGTCTCATCCTGACCGCGGTGGTTTGGTTTTGTGCCTTTGGTGCCTTGGGACCCAGCATGTACATGCGGCTACTGCACTACTGTGGCTCCAATGTAATCCATCACATCTTTTGTGACCTCCCGTCAATGCTGAAGTTGTCCTGTTCTGATACATCTCACTTGGAAAAGACACTGGTTTTTACTGGCTTTCTTCTGCTGATCCTCCCTTCGGCCATCATTCTGGCCTCCTATGTGTGCATTCTCGCTACGGTCTTAAGGGTGCACTCTTCTGAAAGGAGCCACAAGGCTCTCAGCACTTGCCTGTCTCACTTGACCGTGGTGGGGCTCTTTTATGGGGCAGCCATGTTCAAATACTTGAGACCCAGGTCCTACCAAATGCCATACCACGACGATATGGTTTCTGTGTTTTGCCTCATCGTCACTCCCATGATGAACCCTCTCATCTACAGCCTGAGGAATCGGGATGTGCTGGCGGCACTGAGGAAAACGTTCCGGAAAAACACGTCTTGAATAACCTCCCAGGAAATGTCATCAGGAAGTCTTGCTGCCCCATTAAGATTAATGGATTCATTATGTTCCGAATCTTCATGGTCGTATGCCTACTTTATCAGATGCTTCTTTGTCATTGTTTCATGTTAATAGTTCCCTGCCCCAGTGCAGATGTTAATACAATCATCTCAGTGATTATCCCTACTGTAAAAGGTTTGCCCATTTTTGCAAACTTTGAAAGTGTTATGATCACTGATGGTCATTCTTGTATTTCATTTTCATTCAAATCCCACTTTCCAGTTTTCTCCTACATACAGTGGTACCTCAGGTTAAGTACTTAATTTGTTCCGGAGGTCCGTACTTAACCTGAAACTGTTCTTAACCTGAAGCACCACTTTAGCTAATGGGGCCTCCCACTGCTGCCGTGCCGCCGGAGCCTGATTTCTGTTCTCATCCTGAAGCAAAGTTCTTAACCTGAAGCACTATTTCTGGGTTAGCGGAGTCTGTAACCTGAAGCGTATGTAACCTGAAGCGTATGTAACCCAAGGTACCTCTGTATTACGTACTGTTTCACTTCATGCATCTGACAAAGCGAGCTCAAGTCCAAGGAAGCTTTGTCAATCTTTACGGCACCACAGCACCCTTTGACTGTTTTTGCAGTGAGAAGCTAACACAGAGACTCCTCTGGAATTTTTTTCAGTGCACTTTAATGTATGCTCTGCTTGTTACACTAACTGAAAAATGAATAATGGTCACAATGCACAAGTTCTCAGCAGTTGCTGCACACAAATATAAAACACCCTTCACTTGTACTATGTCCTTATGTTTCTGAAGAAGAGCCTTTGATTTATTTCATAAATGTCCATTACTAACAGTGCAATCCTAGACACATCTACTCAAAAAGCAATTTTGAATCGATTTGGGGGGAAGGAGAGGAAGGAAAGCTCTGATGTGCTATGTCCTTTCTCTGGCTTCCACTAGTGCGACCAGTTAGTTCAACATGGCCCTGGTGGTATGCACTGGCCACAAGATTCAACTTGTTTCAATATTTTAATGTTGTATTTTAATCTTGTTTTAAAGTTGTATTCATTCAACTTGTTTTTATTATTGCTTGTTAGACGCCCTGAGCCCGGCCTTGGCTGGGGAGGGTGGGATATAAATAAAAATTATTATTATTATTATTATTATTATTATTATTATTATTATTATTAATCTGTAGCTTTGGAAAGCAGACTGACCTGTTTTGGAGCCTCTCTGTGTCTGTCAAATTTGACTCATTATTTGGGACTGGAATTAGAGTTGCTAAAAAACAAAGTTGTGTCCCCGTCTTCCCCATTCACTAAAATTATGAATTTACAAACAGCTACAACTTGTTTCTAATTTTGCAGAAATGGATGAAATTTGCAGGCAAAGGAGCAAATCCAGAGTGGTTTAATGCTGAACAATTTTAGGCAGATCAAAGGTTTTTAGTGCTGGGGACCTTTAAAGTTGTTTCGTCTTATAAAGAAAAGGTATCCTTTATTTTATGCCAGAATTTTCTGCCTGCTACAGTGGCTTTCCCCCCAAGAGAGATTTATCATTTTGGGGTAGGTACAATAGGAATAGGGGCAGGGGCAATGAAAGGTCAGGGGGAATAGCATTGATCCCCAGTAAAGTCTGGGCTGGGGAAAAGGTCAACACACACACACACACACACGTATGGCTTCTCATGCTGTTGTGGTACAACTTTAGTCTGATCAAATATACGGCATTTTACTGAGCATTATATTATTCTTGAAAGCTGTACCCTTACTTTCTTTTTTTGTGGACAAGAACTCAAAGTTGTCAGAAGCTGCATAAATAACAATAAAATATTTGTTTAAAGTATTGATTTTATTTAAGACCGTTGTAAATGTACTCTGTGTGTTTTTAGAGAGGTATGAGGATAGTTGTGATGGAAAAAACTGAATAATGATGGAAATAAGTACAATGGAAACTCACCCAATCTAATTCCTTATCACAGACCATAAAACCATAACAAAAACACAATAAGAGCCTGTTGGATCAAGCCAGTGGCCCAACTAGTCTAGCATATGCCATTTGAAATGTGATTCGGGGGGGGGGGATGCTCTGCAAAATTCAAAGACATGTGAATTTTGACAGATAGGTGTGCTTTGGTTCACATATTGTTTCAGAAAGTCTGAATTAGGTAGTTTAAAATGCAAACAAAATCAAATTCCTCCTCTATCCCTACTCTCGGGTAAATGTGCATGGGATTATAGCTCAAATGCTGTGTTTATACCTTTCTTTTGCGAACATTCACATTTATCAGGCAATTAAAGATGTTTTCCTTTTGCCATTCACCTTGTGCAGGAGAAGAAGGTATGTGATGCCAAGGGAATACAAGACTAGTGTTTGCAGAAGTTCTTAAGTCTTGATCTCTTTCTCTCTAAAAATAGCAGCTAGTTACTAACATGTCTACCCAGAAGTAAATTTGATTGAATTTAAAAGTAAGTGGTAGTATAGCAAGCCTAGCTTTATATCTTCTACAAAAGTAGAATGTATGAATGAGTTTCCTTCTTTAAAAAAATGCCAATTAATTTTTATTGATTTTCAAAAAATTTAATAAATTAACAACAAATTAATTCAAATTTAAAACAAATTTAAAAGTTGGTTTCCCATCCCCCTTCCAGATATTTCTTTTCTCTCCTTCCTTTGCTGCTCACAATAACATACCTTTTCCTAATTTCTATTCATATCCCATCTTTCTGAATTTTCACCAGCTGTGCATGTTTCAATTCCAGCTTAGACTTTTGCTTAACTGCAGCATGTCCCCAGTTATTCAAATTATTCTTCCTTTATCTATCCATATAAATTGTGAACGAGCTTTTCCTTTGAGTTTTGTAAAACTGAGCCGACTGTGAAATGTGGCACAGGCAAGCAGCCTCCTGTTCATGTCTGCAAACTGCTTGCTCACCTACCTCTTGCTCTGCAACTCCAGAAGGGATGACCACTCAAACTATAACAGAGATGAGGAGGAGGAGGAGGAGGAGGAGGAGGAGAAGCTGACACTGCCTGCTTGCTCATTGGAACACACACATTGAAGGTACTTGCAAATATTGAAAGCAATTTTAGGATGCAATAAGAAGAATAAGAATAAGAATTTATTATTTGTACCCCGCCCATCTGGCTGGGTTTCCCCAGCTGCTCCCCAGCTTCCAACAAAGATTAAAAATACATTAAAATGTCACACATTAAAAACTTCCCTGAACAGGGCTGCCTACAGATGTCTTCTAAATGTCAGGTAGTTGTTTGTCTCTTTGACATCTGATGGGAGGGCGTAGTATAGGGCGGGTGCCACTGCTGGGAAGGCCCTGTGCCTGGTTCCCTGTAGCCTCACTTCTTGCAGTGAGGAAACCGCCAGAAGGCCCTCAGTGCAGGACCTCTGTGTCCGGGCAGAACAATAGGGGTAGAGATGCTCCTTCAGGTATACTGGACCGAGGCCCTTTAGGGCTTTAAAGGTCAACACCAACACTTTGAATTGTGCTCGGAAACGTACTGGGAGCCAACGTACACAAAGACTGCATGATCCTTTTTGTAATGAAACCAAATTCTTTTCCTTTTAAATAATTTGGATCCTTTTCTTCTTCTTTAGCTTTACTGCCGGTGCATGGAAACTTGTTTACTAAACCAGCCTCACGTCCCAGAAGACAGAGGGTCTAAGAGGCAGCTCTGAATACAGCTCTTTTTATTAAACTGTTCCTCATTCTCAGTGGCTGCTGTTTGACCCAGGAACATTACAAACTTATGCGAAATGGTGTTTCGGCTCTAGAAATTACTTATGAGGGGCACGCTTCAGAAAGAGTTTACTCAGGGCTGCTAGAACATCCCTGTTGCGCAGGCTGTATATCAAAGGATTCAGCATTGGTGGGATGATGGTAGTGCACATTGAGTAGATCATGGCCCTTTGTGCAGAGTAGGAGGATACTGGGACGGTGTATGTCAGTGCAGCTGCCCCATAGAAGAGTCCCACCACACACAGGTGGGACACGCAAGTCCCTAAGGCCTTGTGTCTTCCTTTGACTGAGCGCATGCCCAGCACTTGCACAAGGATGGTGATGTAAGAGGCAGCGATGACTGAGATAGGGAGGAGAAGTATGACCACGTCATCAAAATACACCAGTTTTTCAAAGGCAGAGGTGTCGGCACACGACAACTTCAGTAAAGCTGGGAAATCACAAACATAATGCTCAATCACATTTGACCCACAGTAAGGCAGAGACTGGACAAAGATTGCAATGGGCATGATGGAAAGCGTTGACAAAGACCAGATCCCAGCCGTCAACATGAGGCAGGTTGTTCTCCGCATGAGGATGGGGTACTGCAAGGGCCTGCAGATGGCCACGTACCTGTCGTAAGGCATGGCGGCCAGGACCAGGCATTCTGCACCTCCCCCGGTCAACGTGAGGAAAATCTGTGCCACACAACCGCCGAGCGAGATGGTGTTTCTGTGGGCTAAAAAGTTCGCAGACATTTTAGGGACAATAACGAGGATTTGGCCCAGATCTATGCAAGCCAGTTGGCTGAGGAAAAAATACATTGGGGCGTGAAGGGAGGAGTCTCTTTGGATTAGGATCAGGAGGAGACCATTTCCCAGCAAAGCAACAAAAACCATGAGAAGAATTGCACCAAAGAAGACGTTGGGTGTCCTCAGATGCACGAGGCCCACAAGAAGAAACTCTGTCCATGATGTGGCATTCTCATTTCCCATGATCCCTTTGACCTGAAGACAGAAGGGCAACGTTTGTGAAGAAGGAAATAGCTGCATCCAACAAACAAAACAGAAAACCTTCAAGCTTTGGCCAATGCTTTAGGTACATGGCTATTAAAAGAAAAGCTCGAGGAAGTCCATACAATGTTAATTTGACTATTAATGTTCTGTAACAACAAAAAAAGAGCATTGGTGCTGTTGGAATTCCACAGGTACCAAGACAGGAGATGTGATTCAGGCAGTGTCTATTGACCCAGAGTCCTCCTATGGGTGCAGCTCTGAGGCATATGGCCAAGAAGCTCTGGTCTGGACTCAAAGCCAGTGGCGGGATTGGTAGAGTGATGGTAGGGAGATGGAGGGTAGCAGAACCAGAGACAATGATAGGCAGAGCCAACTCGTTCTCATTCTGTCCCCATCTCCCTCCTCTCTGGTGAATTTCACAAGGACAACACAGAGCCTAAAGAGTAGGATGTTGCCACTGGCCTGGAAGAAGTAGCAAAACTGGCAAGTTGGATCTGACTGAGGACTGACTGAGGTTGGCAGAGCAGCCCTCATGAACCAGCCTCCACACAACATATGCATGAAGCTATGGTGCGTACAAGTTCTGTGTGGTACCTTTTAGGCTCCACTCCCATCTGGGGACCATCCCCAAGGAATTTAGTGGGGCTTACTTCTGAGTAATGTGTGGCTATTGTGACATTACCTGTCACACTACAAACTGTGACAGGAGGGACTGCTTCTAAGCCAAGGTTAGACACTTTTCGGTTTAGTTAGGCACTAAGTACTTATACAACAGCAGTGTTTTTGTGACCACGCCTTTGACCACACCCATGTGACCTCCTCGGTTCCACCTTCTTAACTTCCAGTAACAATAGTTCCCTGGGAGACATTCAAAATGTAGTTTTTAAATAAATAAAATATTATATTTTTCCTACATGTTGGGATGAAATGATGTCTTCATTTAGGAAAAGCATCCTAAATATGCTTTAAATATCTGTGAGTGTCTTCAGTGTTTCCTTTAAAGTCTGTGTTTTGTGTGTCTTGAATGCTGCTTGTACTGCTCTCTTTCTCTAGCTCTAGCTACTTCTTCAGTCCTCATGGTCCCCTTCCAACTCTACAGTTCTGTGGTTCTATTCATACCCTATGATTCAAGGGGAAAGAATACATGGAATCTCACCATCCCATTAAGAGTGCCCTTCATTCCAGTTCTTTCATGGGCCAGCCATCCCACCTCCTCCCAAACCCATGCAAAAGCACTTTCCTTGGCACAATCCAGAAAACTAATCCATGCTCACCCAAGGATGGGTCCATGCTCACCCAAGGATCAACCAACACAACCACTCTGCATGTGGACCGGCTGTTGTAGCTTATTGAGCAGGTGCAATTTTGGCAGATCAAAGGTCTCCAATTCTGCTGTGGCACATTTTTAGAGTGGCAAGATGTCAGGAAGCATGTCTGCAAGGACCTTTCCAAAGTTGGAAAGCAGAATAGCCTGGGCTGCACTTATTTTGACTAGTGTTGACTTTTTCTGCCTTAAGCTGAACTGCCCAGTGCACCTGGTGACTGAACAATCCTCCCTTATTTGCCATGAACACAAGTTTTCTCCACATATGATGTGGGATTTCACAGGTTGTGCACATGGTGGGTGGTTCAGATGAACTGCTCACTGTGTGCAACATGCTACATGGGGTGGGATGAGAAGTGGGAAATGACCTTGCTCAAAACCATCCAACATGTGGCAAGTAGCAGTAATAGGACCGTTTTCTGGCTGGGAGGTGGATTCCAACTTCAGCCACCCCAGCCCCTCTTTACTGCACCTGCTGTTGTGCCTGGGACTAGAAAACTGCTACCTGTTGAGGTGCCAGAAGGTGAACCCAGCCAGCCTCACCCTGGAAACCAGTTGTTTCTGGACACCCTTGTGTTTGTGGTGGGAGCACATATTCAAGTCATGAATGTGTAATGTGTTGTTTGTGGTGCACCTTTGCTGTTGCTGTTTTGCATTCTTATAACTGTGAGGTTTAAAGACTGTCTCAAGGCAAATCTAAAAAAAAATTAGTATAAACACCGACAACTGGGAAACACTGGCCTGCAAGTGCTCCAATTGGATAGCAGCCTTTACCAAAGGTGTCATGGGCTTTGAAGACACTCAAACTCAGGACAAAAGGGAGAAACATGCTAAGAGGAAGGCACTCTTGGCAAACCCTCACCATGATCAACTCCCGCCCGGAAACCAATGTCCCCACTGTGGAAGGACGTGTGGATCCAGAATCGGCCTCCACAGTCACTTACGGACTCATCGTTAAAGCCGTGTTCATGAAAGTCGATCTTACTCGGCTACAAGTGATCGCCAAAGAAGAAGGTTCTTATTGATTGATCGTATTGCACTTTGGTTTAGCATTTTCCCCCATTTTGTATTCGTCGGTTCGCTGCCTTGGGGGCCTTGGCCAAAGAGTGGTATAGATATAAACTGATGGTGTTGTTCATGATGACGACGCGGCATGTTGGCTGCACTAGGGTATCTGCATCTCTGAAATATGAAGTACCCATCTAGTCCATTTCTTACGAATTGAATAATGGCTGTGGGTTTTTCCAGTCTGTGGCTAGATCTCATGCTTCAAGGCTGAATCTTGTTGAGCATCACTTATTTTGGATCTAGTTGCTATTAGGCATGGTGCTGATTCTACTTTATTTCTCATTCACTGCCACCCCAGGACCTAGGCAGCCATTTTTTTTCTAGTGTTGGGAAATGCTTATAAAATCTGTACTATCAAGAGCCATCACTCAATAAAAGCCTCACCAAAGCAAAAACAAAACCACTTACCTTCATGTGCACATTTCTGGATATATAGAAGAGACAGGAGCTCACCCCATCATGCAGATTTGAACTGCCGACCTTCTGATCGGCAAGCACAAGAGGCTCAGTGGTTTAGACCACAGCACCATCACTTTATCCCAGCTTCTGCCAACCTAGCAGTTCAAAAGCACACCAGTGCAAGTAGATAAATAGGTACCACTGTGGCAGGAAGATAAACAGCATTTCCATGCTCTCTGGCACTCGTCATGGTGTTCTGTTGCGCCGGAAGCAGTTTAGTCATGCTGGCCACATGATCTGGAAAGCTGTCTGCGGACAAATACCGGCTCACTCAGCCTGAAAGCGAGATGAGTGCCTCACCCCACAGTCACCTTTGACTGGGGTCCTTTACCTTTTTACCTTTTACCTTACCATATAGAAAAGACTTTGGAGGACATTTTGGATGGAGGAGGCAACAACAGCTCTAAATAAAATCCATGAAAAAGCTATGCTAATTAATAGAAATACCTTGTAACATCAGGTATCCTGATTTACTGAAATGAGGATGCTCTTCAAAATAGCAGCATCTCAGTCCTGGAAGCCCTAAGTTGTGTCATCTTAGTTTGGTTTGGTTTGTTTTCACCCATGATGATTTCAGCCTTTGGTCTCAGGGGCTAGGCTGGAGAGTTCTTCAGAACGCACCAGTTTTAGTTCTCCTGGCAGCATGGTGAAAATCACCTGAGGAAGAACTAAAGAGCAATATTTGCATTCCTCAGGCACTTCAAAGTTTAAAATATCTAGTAAAGTATTCTTGGTGACTTTTGACCTTAGGAAAATTGGTCCCAAGTCCTTAATTAAGAAGTTGTTGATGGAAACATTACTCTAAGGAATTCTGAAAGCTATGTGATTGCAGTTCTACCCATTGGTGTTTACTATGTAGAATCCTCTACATTTACCTTTTCATTTCCAGATCATGAACCTGAAGTGGTATTTGTGCATTTGCTGTGTTACCCAGGGGTACCCTCCATTTTCAGGCATCCTCAAACTGACCTGTCCTTTTGAACCTATTGATTTGGTTGCCTCACCTCAAGAAGGATATTGTAGAGTTGGAAAAGTTTCAGAAAGGGCAACCGAAGTGATCAAGGGGCTGGAGCAACTCCCTGGTGAGGAAAAGTTGCAGAATTTGAGACTTTCTAGTTTAGAGAAAAGTCAAGTAGGAGATGACATGATGGAAATTTATAAAATTATTAGGCATGACGTTAAAGATATACACATATTTTTTACATACGTCCTGATTCCACACAAAAGATTCCATTCCTCTAAAGTGTGTATGTTGGGCTATCCAGGTTTGTTGGACTTCATCACCCATCATCCCTGACCCAGCTTGCTGAAGCTGATGGGAGTTGGAGTCTAGCAACATCTGGAAGGCTACAGGTTCCCCACATCCAATTTGGAAAATAGTTAATGTTCTTACCAATCCACTCATATTCCAAAAACCATGCAAATTGCCAAAAGAATTGGAGGGGGGGATTATAGGGACAGAACTACCCAAACTGTGTAGAAATTTATTCATGTATACAACTATAGTGGCAAGAATGTTATTTGCCCAAAAGTGGAAAGAAGAAGAGGTCCCAGCGAAAGAAGAATGGATAAAAAAACTTATGGAATACGTAGAAATGGCAAAATTTACCAGAAAAATAAGAAATCAAAATAACAAACTTTTTATAAAAGAATGGAAATGGTTTATTGAATATTTTCAAACAAACTGTAAACAGATAAGAACATTGGCAGGACTATTGTAATAACCTGCAGTTTTATACAATTAAAGTAGATGAGTAAATGATTGAGTTAATTTGGAATATGAAGAAAATATAAAAAATAAATTTAAGGAACCGCAGAAAGAGAGGGAAGGAAGTCAAGTTTTTGAAGTGTTTAAATGATTGTAAAATTATTGAAATGTATAAAATTGAAAATCATAAATATTTTTTTATTTATAAAAACCAAATATGCAAATTGTATTTTGAGGCTCTTGTCTTAATTTGTCTGCAGGAAAGCTGGTGTATATTCCCACTTATTGTGCTTGATTAAATTTAGTCTTTATTTATCTTAGATAAATCTAAGTGAAGGAATGGGTTTCCAAAACCCAAAACTGACTGTGCAGGCAGTTTTTAAACTGTACCAAAATCCCCATTTCTCCTTAGCTAAAATGCATAAACTTTAGCCGTTGAGCAAATGCAAAACAAGAACACAGCTCTCTCCCTTATCAGTTTGACGGCAAGACTGGCCTTGACATATCTTATGTCCTGACCACAAATGACGCAGAGACCCAAGTCTGGGACTAACGCCAGAGCATGTTCTCGGAAGTAGTGACCTCTTGCTCCAAGATAGGAGTAGGAACAGGAATATCCTTTTATGGTCAGGAGTGCAGGAAGGAAATTCCTTTTATGGTTAAGAGTGCCAGAGCAGGAACATATGGGATGTCAACCTACGTATACAAGCTGATGTGGTTGGAAGGAGGGAGAGGGTGCCTGGAGGATATATATACTGCATGAAACTTGTCATTTCTTTGGACTTGATGTGGACTTGATCACGCAAGTGCCTTCTGCTATCCGGAGAGCAGAATAAACTCTTTCTTTGAATCAACCTCAGGTGTCGTTTGACTTCCTTCCTCCTGTCCTGGAGCAACGCTGACCCAGTCGGTGAATTCCAATAAGGCTACATAAGAGCAAGATATTTACATGGCCCTTAGTGTCCAGTTCATAGAACATAACACAATACCCATATTTAAGATTACCCCTGCTCCACAACCTTTCAAGGTTGGCTGTTGCTTCTGGAAACTGCCTTTCTGCTCTTCTGCTTGGGTCCTCCTCGTGAGATTTCCATAGATATCAGGTTGGCCACTGTGAGAACATGACATTAGGCTATATGAGCCATTGGCCTGACCCAACAGGCTCTTCTTATGGTCTTTGTTGTGGTTTTATGCTCTCTATTTACTGCTGAATCAGAGCAAGCATCCATTGGGCTTTATCCACATTGACTTTTGCTCTGATGTAGCACTAAAGGGTGAGTTTCTGGAGGGAAGTGCCAGGGCAAAGGAGAAACCGCTGCGACCCATGCCTAGAAAGGATGGTGTTTCCATGGGTGGCGTTTGCCCGTTCTTTTGGAAATGTCTGTACAGGGGGAGAGAAAGAGTTAATAGGTAGACTAATAGAAAAGCCAGAGGCGGAGCCTACCTGTTTTTAAAAAGGCTTAGCCAGAGGTTTAGACAGTTGGGAAGGAGCGGTTGGGAAAGCAGTTGGCAGACAGTTGGAAATAGAGACACAGTTAGTGCAGTGAGGGGAGGTAGAAGAGTTAGAGACAGGATAAAATAAGACTAGGAGGGTAAAAGGGTTAACAGTGTTTCGAATGCAATTAAAGTTTGTTTTGTGCTTGCAATAAACTACAATCTTCGTGGTTAACTTGAGAACTGACAGAGACTAAGTGATTTATCACGGAGGACCTGGTTGGTGACAGCGGATTAATGGTGTACGGGTCAATAGTCCGTGAGCCGACCGGGGGCTCTGTACGAACGCCACACCATTAAATATGGTCTCAGCTTCCTAAACACTTTTCAGGCAGTGTGTGAAAAGTTCTACTGTAGATAGGACAATGACACAATATAGAACTTATCTGGAGTACTGCCATTAAAACTTGAAAGGGTAATGATAATACTACGACTTTCTTTCTAGATAGCTGGGGTGTGGGGATGCATTAGGAACAATCATCATGGAAATATATACCCATAAGTGCTAATAAAGTTTTAGTCCCTGTATTTACAGCAAGTCATCTACAATTATGATTGCTGTGTTTTTAATTGTGTTTACTGATAGAAAACATAGGTGCATAGCTAATTATTCTTATTGTTTTGCAATTTGCAATGTAGCCTTATGAGGCTTTGCCCTCGGGTGGGAAAAAGTATTGCACCAGGGAGAGGGAAATGGGAGTCAACAGACACTCAAGGAATAGTTTCGGAGAAAAAGCTTTATTTCTACCATCCATGAACTGGTAGAAGGAGCAAGTGTGATAACTCACAAACAAGCACGGGTTCACAGTCATTTGCACAGAGCTTATATTCCCCTTCCAGTTCCCTCCCCTTTCTCCTGCTCTTCAGGAGTCCTGCCCCATGTTGGGTTTCCTGAGCATGAACAGAAAGCTCTTGTCTTGGGACTCTTTTTGGACTCTTGGCACCCTTCCCAGGAAAGGGGGATGAGAAGACTTGCGTTCAGCATGTTCAAGATGTTACAACCGAATGAGATAAGATTCAGTTCCCAGGCCTGCTTATGCATGGCACTGACAAGAGTCTATTCATTAGCCTTTTTGAAGCTCCCTTGTACTGATAAAAGTAACATTTTGCCTATGCACAGCATCTTGTGAGAAAAGCAGAGGAAAGCTTTAGCTGTGGATTTTTAGAAGAGAGAAACAGAATTTTGGACAGTTTTGAGGCCTGGGGTGATTATTGATGCCTGGGGTGATTTCACAGAAAGGATTTGGGTATCCTGTCCCTTCACCAAAACTCCAAATATCAACATGATCCAGAAGGGCTCTTCCAATATTTTTACGGAAGTACCTTCAGTTTCCTGAACAGTTTCCCTAATGCTGCTAGTACATCCCGATTTCTCAGGCTGTATATAAAAGGATTCACAGTCGAGGTGACAATTGTGCACAATGCAGCAAAAATCTGGTTCCTCTCTGCTGAGTAGGAGGAGGCTGGCCTTAGGTACCGCAAGATGGCCGACCCATAGAAAATGGCTACCACACACAAGTGTGACAAACAGGTGCCCAGTGCTTTGTGGCTTCTTTCCGCTGCACGCTTAGCCCTCAGAATCTGCAGAAGGATGGATACGTAGGAGGCCACAATGACGGAGAAGGGGAACAGAAGCAATAAATGGCTACCAATTAATAACGACACTGTTTCAAAGATGGATGTATCTGAACAGGACAACTTTATCAGGACGTGGAACTCACAGAAAAAATGGTTTATCACGTTTGATCCACAGTATGGAAGAGTTAGTAAATAAATCGCTTTCATCAATGCATAATGGAAAGATGAAATCCACACACTGGCTGACATGACTAAGCATAATTTTCTTCTCATGAGAACTGCATATTGCAGAGGGCGGCAAATGGCCACATACCTGTCATATGACATGACAGCCAACAGGAGGCACTCTGCTCCTCCTATGTTCAGAACAAGGAAAATCTGGGCCACACATCCAACAAGAGAAATTGTTTTGGACTCTGTTACAAAAGCCATTACTGTTCTGGGAACAATGACGAGGACTTGGCACATATCCATGAAGGACAACTGACTGAGGAAAAAATACATTGGAGTCTGAAGACTTGAGTCCACCTGGATGACAGCCAGGAGGAGACTATTTCCTAGCAAAGCAACCATGGACATCAATAGGAAGACAGCAAACGAAATAGCTGATAGCTTTGTTTGGCTTAGAATGCCCAGGAGAACAAACTCTGTCTGTGATGTTCCATTTCCATGTCCCATTTCTCGTTTCATCTGACCTCCTGAGATCTGAAAATGCAAGGAGACAATTGGAAGAGAAACAAAGCCACAAAATGCTAGACGTTTCTACACATTCTTTTCTTTTATCGAATGGCTAATTCACCGAGCATCAACAAATGGACAGCTGCTACACACACACACACACACACACACACACACACACACACACAATAAAACCCCAACTGAATTATTATTTTTTAAACATAATTGAATGAAATTTATGTAGGAAATATCTTTGCTAATTGCGGTCACCTTTATAGAAAAAGT
This sequence comes from Podarcis vaucheri, assembly GCF_965113315.1. NCBI lineage: Eukaryota > Metazoa > Chordata > Lepidosauria > Squamata > Lacertidae > Podarcis > Podarcis vaucheri. The sequence goes on along the minus strand of NC_138760.1, from coordinate 113,392,142 downwards.
ATATACTCAAAGAAGGCCCACTTAAGGGCCATTGATTTCAGAGGATTTTAGCCAATGAGGTTGTACATGAAAAAGCGTCTCCACCCCCATCGTTCTACCTGGACACTGAGGTCCAGCACCGAGGGCCTTCTGGTGGTTCCCTCATTGCGAGAAGCAAAGCTACAGGGAACCAGGCAGAGGGCCTTCTCGGTAGTGGCGCCTGCCCTGTGGAACGCCCTCCCATCAGATGTCAAAGAAATAAACAACTACCTGACATTCAGAAGACATATTAAGGCAGCCCGTTCAGGGAAGTTTTTAATGCATGACATATTAATGTATTTTTGGTCTTTGTGGAAGCTGCCCAGAGTGGCTGGGGAAACCCAGCCAGATGGGCGGAGTACAAATAATAAATTATTATTACTATTATTATTATTATTATTATTATTATTATTATTATTATTATTATCATCCTGATTGTGCAAGGAGTTCCACCTGTGCAACAGGATTTCTTCTCCCTCTCCCCTCATTGTGTTCTGTTCTGGGTTCCCTACCCGACCTTCTGGAATTCATTTGGGAGGCCATGCAGAGAGGAAGTCTTGTGCTGGCAAAAGTCTGGAATAAGAATGCCATTTCAAGGAGATATTACCCAAGTCAGATCTCGTTGAACGAATATACAAACCAAGTTACCTTTCAAAATGCAAACTTCTCCAAATTTGGGGCTATTGTTCCTCACCCAACCAAGACGCACACAAAAATGTGTATATTATGGGAAGCTGACCCACTCGCCACAATTATTGGCAGGTGGTGTTGCTCCTTTGCCTTGCAACTGGCACCCCCTGCTCACTTGTCAGAAGCGGCCAATGAGCAAGCAGGCAGTGACAGCTTCTCCCCCTCCTCGCCTCTGTTGTAGTTTGGGTAGTCATTCCTTCTGGGGTGGCAAAGCAAGAGGAAAGCGAGCAAGCAGTTTGCAGATATGACCAGGAGGCGTCAATAGCCCCTTCTGCTGGGATGAGGGGCCTTGGCCCAGCCCAGTCAACCTTCAACACCAGCTTTGCCTTGACCAAAACCATCAGGAGGCTGCTTGCTTGTTCCACATTTCACAGTCAGCTCAGTTTTATCTCCTGGTACAAAACTCAAAGGAAAAGCTCCTTCACGATTTATATGGGTAGATAAAGGAAGAATACTTGAATAACTGGGGACCTGCTATAGTTAAACAAAGTCTAAGCTGGAATTAAAACAAGCACAGATAGTGAAATTTCAGAAAGATGGGGAATGAATAGAAATTAGGGGAAAGTATGTTATTGTGGGAGGCAGGTGGTGCTGGGGGTTAAACCACAGAGCCTTTTGGGCTTGCCGAACAGAAGGACGCGGTTTGAATCCCCACGACGGGGTGAGCTCCCATTGCTCAGCCCTGCTCCTGCCAACCTAGCAGTTCGAAAGCACATCAAAAGTGCAAGTAGATAAATAGGTACTGCTCCGGCAGGAAGGGAAACGGCGTTTCCGTGCGCTGCTTTGGTTCGCCAGAAGCAGCTTAGTCATGCTGGCCACATGACCTGGAAGCTGTACGCCGGCTCCCTCAACCAATAAAGCGAGATGAGCGCCGCAACCCCAGAGTCGGCTACGACTGGAAATAATGATCAGGGGTCCCTTTACCTTTACCTTTACCTATGTTGTTGTGAGCAGCAAAGGAAGGAGAGAAAAGAAACACCAGGAAGGGGTTGGGAAGCCAACATTTGAATTTCTTTTAAATTTGAATTAATTTGCTTTTAATGTGTTGTTTTTATAAAAATCAACAAAAAATAATTGACAAATTTTAAAAAAGGAAAAGCTCATTCATACATTCTTCTTTTGAAGAAGATATAAAGCTAGGCTTGCTATCCTAACACTTAACTTTAAATTCCATCAAACGTACTCCTGGGTAGACATGTTAGTAACTAGCTGCTATTTTTAGAGAGAAAAAGATCTTGAACTTCTGCAAACAGTAGTCTTGTATTCCCTTGGCATCACATAATTTCTTCTCCTGCACAATAATAATAATAATAATAATAATAATAATAAATTTTATTTATATCCCGCCCTCCCCAGCCGAAGCTGGGCTCAGGGCGGCTAACAACAATCAACAAACAAGGTGAATGGCAGAAGGAAAGCATCTTTAATTGCCTAATAAATGTGAATGTTCGCAAAACAAAGGTATAAACACAGCATTTGAGCTATAATCCCATGCACCTTTACCCGAGAGTAGGGATAGAGGAGGAATTTGATTTTGTTTGCATTTTAAACTACCTAATGCAGACTTTCTGAAACAATATGTGAACCAAAGCACACCTATCTGTCAAAATTCACGTCTTTGAATTTTGCAGAGCATCCTTCCCCCCCCCCCCAACACCTGAATCATATCTCAAATGGCATATTTTAAAGGGAAATTGCCTTAAAATGCATATTGGTTTAAATAGTATAGAAAAAGCATTATATTAGGGGAAATTGTTTGCATAAATGTGTGTATTAGTCAAAACCAGTGCTTTTTTCTGAGGGTACGCATACCCCTAAACATTTTGTGAATTTAAGTTTGGCCTCATTGAGGGGCAGTATTTCAATAGGAGTAGGAAAATGAAAGTACCCCTAAACCTTTTTTGGGGGGGTGCAAAAATCTGGAAAAATTTGTGCTAAAATGCTGGTGAATTTTCAGGAGGAGGTATTGTAACAAATTGCTACATAAATGTGGAGAAGTGAATTTAAAACTGGGAAAACGAGAAACTTTGAGATCCAAAAGCAACAGATTTGCCCTTTCCTACCTGGGAGTAAGCTCCATTGAACCTAGTGGGGTCCACCTCTGAGTAAACATGTCTAGGACTTCACTGTCATCACTGCCCAACTCATTCTTGCTTCCAGGTTCTCAAAACGCTGATGCATGAATGAAAGGGTTTACCTCAAGTAAATAAGATTCTGATATGCATTGGAATATCCCAATAATTGTCAATGAATTGAAATAATACACCGAATGTTGCATTTGTAGCATCACAAAAGGTTTATTATCCCAATAATGTTGACAGAATAAATGCAAGATGAAAATAATTCCAAGGAAGGTTTAGGGAAGAAACCCATTTAGAGGAAACAGAAGTAAAACACTTGTCTAAGTCAGGGGTCAGCAAACTTTTTCAGCAGGGGGCCGGTCCACTGTCCCTCAGACCTTGTATATTTTGAAGAGAGAGAAAATGAACGAATTCCTATGCCCCACAAATAACCCAGAGATGCATTTTAAATAAAAGGACACATTCTACTCATGTAAAAACACGCTGATTCCCGGATTATCTGTGGGTCAGATTTAGAAGGCGATTGGGACGGATCCGGCCCCCGGGCCTTAGTTTGCCTACCCGTGGTCTAAGTGATCTTTTTTGCTGCTGTGTTCTGGAGTGTTGGATCAAATATTTACCTATATCACTGTGAATCCTGAGTATTGCACTGAGATGACCCAGTATCACCACAGCTCCCCAAAAAGTGGTCTCTGATCTTTGCATCGGTGTAACTTCAAAACGATCTACAGCTCTGCTCTGGTAAGATGGTTGAACTCTTCTATTCATTGCTTTGCTGTGAGGGGCACTTTAAGCTGGTTTAAAAAGTGAAACTCTGCCTGCATCACCCAAGGGAAGACTGTCCCAAGACTTTAATTAATGTGGATTACAGCACAAGCAAAATGTACTTGAATAATTTTTCATTAGCAGGTGCTTGGCAACTTAGTGCTTCTCTGCTTTTGCATATGGATATCACTTGCTGCGGGTGGCGCTGTGGTCTAAACCACTGAGCCTCTTGGGCTTGCCAGTCAGAAGGTCGGTGGTTCGAATCCCCGCGATGGGGCGAGCTCCTGCCAACCTAGCAGTTCGAAAGCATCCCAGTGCGAGTAGAAAAATAGCTACCACTGCAAGGAAAGGTAAACTGTGTTTCTGTGCGCTCTGGTCTCCGTCACGGTGTTCCAACGCACCAAAAGTGGTTTAGTGTTGCTGGCCACTTGACCTGGAAAGCTGCCTGTGGACAAACGCTGGCTTCCTCAGCCTGAAAGCGAGATGAAAACTCTAAACCCGTAGTCGCCTTTGACTGGACTTAATCGTCCAGGGGTCCTTTAAGGTAAAGGTAAAGGGACCCCTGACCATTAGGTCCAGTCATGACCAACTCTGGGGTTGCGGCGCTCATCTCGCTTTAGTGGCCAAGGGAGCCAGCGTACAGCTTCCAGGTCTTGTGGCCAGCATGACTAAGCCGCTTCTGGCAAACCAGAGCAGTGCACGGAAACACCGTTTACCTTCCTGCCGGAGAGGTACCTATTTATCTACTTGCACTTTGACGTGCTTTCGAACTGCTAGGTTGGCAGGAGCAGGACTGAGCAACAGGAGCTCACCCCGTTGCGGGGATTCGAACTGCCGACCTTCTGATCGGCAAGTCCTACGCTCTGTGGTTTAACCCACAGCGCCACCTGCGTCCCTAAGGGGTCCTTTACCTTTTACCTAAAGGACACAGGACGCAGGCCTAAGAGACAAAATTGTGTAAAGGTATAGAATACTTCCAAGCATATTAAGATGTTGGAGGCTGAGCTTTCCCTAGAACTGATGGTAGGAAAAAAATCCAAAGTCTATTCGCTACTAAATTCCAATGGAGGCCCCACTGTTTCCGAGATCTCCATCGCAAAATTCAGCTTTCATCAATAACAACTTTGTATTGATTCTATCACTTCTACATCCCGGGCATTGCTATTACTAAGAGAAACATTTCTGACGTCTTAATTACAAATAACTCTCTCTAGGCAGATATGGATAAATAATACTCAGGATACTTTATGTCCAATTAGTAAGAATTACACATCTGTGAAAGAACATGGACCAAACTCAAGTCAGTAAACAAATCTAATTGCATCACTTATTGAGTTTGTTCCGACTTTAATTCTCTGCGGTGTGAACTTAACTAATTCTCCAAGGCTGTAAGTTGAAAAAGTAAATAAAAAGTTAACCCTTAATTGCTGAACCTTTCAATAATGATATATCCATGATATGTTTTAGACATAACGTAGAAATTTGTAATTAAGTGTAGAAGTTTTGGATTTACTCAGTCCTCCCTACAAGAGCAAATGAGTTTTACGTATGAATACAGGAAACTGCCATAAAGTAAACCCCAAACAAGAAGCTCTCCCCTCACACTTGTCCATTTCTATATTATTATTATTATTATTATTATTATTATTATTTAATATTTGCACCCTGCTCATCTGACTGGGTTGCCCCAGCCACTCTGGGTGGCATTTCCGAACTTCTGTCATTAACATATGCACTTATTTTTCTTTCTCACCCACCTAGAATCACAGAATTGTGGAGGTGGAAAGTACCCCTAGGATCATCGAGTCCAACCCCTGCAATGCAGAAGTCACAGTTAAGAATTCCTAGAATCATAGAATCATAGAGTTGGAAGAGACCACAAGGGCCATCAAGTCCAACCCCCTGCCAAGCTGGAAACACCATCAGAGCACTCCTGACATATGGATGTCAAGCCTCTGCTTAAAGACCTCCAAAGTAGGAGACTCCACCACACTCCTTGGCAGCAAATTCCACTGTCGAACAGCTCTTACTGTCAGGAAGTTCTTCCTAATGTTTAGGTGGAATCTTCTTTCTTGTAGTTCGAATCCATTGCTCCGTGTCCGCTTCTCTGGAGCAGCAGAAAACAACCTTTCTCCCTCCTCTATGTGACATCCTTTGATATATTTGAACATGGCTATCATATCACCCCTTAACCTCCTCTTCTCCAGGCTAAACATGCCCAGCTCCCTTAGCTGTTCCTCATAAGGCATTGTTTCCAGGCCTTTGACCATTTTGGTTGCCCTCCTCTGGACACGTTCCAGTTTGTCAGTGTCCTTCTTGAATTGTGGTGCCCAGAACTGGACACAGTACTCCAGGTGAGTACTGTTCCTGACAGATGGCCATCCAACCTCTGCTTAAAACCCTCCAGTGAAGGAAACTCCACTACCTTCTAATGTAGTCCATTCCACTGTTAAACAGCTCTTACTGTCAGAAAGTTCTCCTTTCTTGTAATTCAGATCCATTGGTTTGAGTCCTGCCCTCTGGAGCAGCAGAAAACAAGCTTGCTCCATCTTCCATGTGACAGATATCACCTCTCAATCTCTCTGCTCCAGGCTAAACAGTCCCAACTCCCTCAACCATTCATCATAAGGCTTAGTTTCCAGACCCTTTGATCATCTTGGTCGGCCTCCTCTGAACACTTTCCACATTGTTGAAATCCGTCTTAAATTGTGGCGGTCAGAAAAGGACACAGGATTCCAGGTGTGGTCTGACCAAGGCAGAATAGAGTGGGACTTTTACTTCCCTCGATCTGGACACTATACTTCTTTTCCCCCAGACATCTTTATTGAAAAGTACATAATTATATGTGCACTAAACGTGGTGAGTCGTAAATAAAAGAGAGAGAAAGAAAAAAAAAGAGAAACAGCACCCATGCAGAAGGGAAAGTAAAGAGGGGGAGGGGAGAACCCCAAAACTGTATACAGTGGTACCTCAGGTTAAGTACTTAATTCGTTCCGGAGGTCTGTACTTAACCTGAAACTGTTCTTAACCTGAAGCACCACTCATCCTGAAGCAAAGTTCTTAACCTGAAGCACTATTTCTGGGTTAGCGGAGTCTGTAACATGAAGCGTATGTAACCTGAAGCGTATGTAACCTGAGGTACCACTGTACTTTACAAAGTTGTTATTGTACTTCACCAGATCTTAGCCTATTAAAATATTTGTAAGAATGGATTCCAAATATCATTGAATTTGTCCATGGCAAGTCTGTGTTTATATGCAAGTTGCTCATATGTTTCGAGTTTGTATAAGTCTTCAATCCAATCGAAGAAGGGAGCCACATTTTTATTTTTCCAAATCATCAGTATCAGTCTTTGTGCCATAGTAAGGGCATGAAGAGTCCACTCATATTGTCCTTTTGGAAGGTTCCATGTGCTGGGCATATAATTCAAAAGGATATTTTGCTCTGTAAATGTAAGGTTGTTCTGTACAGTTCTCTTGATAGTTTCGGTTACCTTCTGCCAAAAATCTTTCAATACAGGACAATGAAAAAATATGTGTTTTAGAGAAGCATTATCCCTATTGTATCTTCAACAGTTAGATACCTTAGACAGCCCTTTTTTAAACAAACATAATGGGATCCAGTATATTCTAAATATTATTTTTTGTTGTATGAACCTCCAGAGATGCCCTTGTTATAGTACTTAAAACAGTTTCCCACTGTGTGGTCGAAATTGAGATCAACCCCAGAGTAGTCCGCGACTGGACTTACCGGTCAGGAGTCCCTTTACCTTTATGCAAATATGAAATTGGTATTGTTTAAACGGTTAAACCAAAAAGTTATTTCCTATTAACATCAACTCCAATTTGGACCAGCGCGGGTGGTGCTGTGGGTTAAACCACAGAGCCTAGGACTTACCGATCAGCCTAGGACTTGCTGATCAGAAACCACAGACTCACTTAGAGGCTTATATTTACTGGCTTGTGGTTAGAATGCCCGAAAACAGGGCGGATTGCTGTTAGGCGATGGTTTATCGGGACACCTCAGCAAGCTTGAGCAGGGCATATCTCATACATGCCTAAGGGGTGGTTGGGATGTGGCTTTATCACTTGAGTAGATGTGTGAAAGCATAGGAACACACCGCCTTATTTGAGTAAAAGTTAGGAGTGATAAGGGACATGGTGTCTGGATTCAAGCTGTTATCAGAAGAAACTGGCTACTCTCCAGGCACCCGGCTTGAATCTCCGGTTGACCTCCCTGTCTGCATTTCCCGGCAGGATCCAGGCAACGTCGCGATCGGCGATCCTCCCCAACATGAGAAGAACACACCACTCTTTCCTGCCCACCCAGGCAGGGGAAAGAGATAGACAGAAACGTATTTACATGTCTTTATTTCTGTCTTTTGCAGCGTTACAGAAAACACGTCTGCTCTCTTCAAACTCCAACAGCAGAGAGACTAACTCCTCCTGTACTTCCTGTACAGCTCATATTACACTCTGAGCTAATTCCGGTGCTTCGCACTGTGAATAGACTGTCCCTTTGTTTCCCACAAAACAGTCCCAACATTCCCATTTATGTTTTGTTTTCAAGCAAGCTGCTCGCTGCCGCATTGATTCTATATCGTAACACGTGGGTGGTGCTGTGGGTTAAACCACAGAGCCTAGGACTTGCCGATCAGAAGGTTGGCGGTTCGAATCCCCGCGACAGGGTGAGCTCCCGTTTCTCGGTTCCTGCTCCTGCCAACCTAGCAGTTCGAAAGCACGTCAAAGTGCAAGTAGATAAATAGGTACTGCTCCGGCGGGAAGGTAAACGGCGTTTCCTTGCACTGCTCTGGTTCGCCAGAAGCGGCTTAGTCATGCTGGCCACATGACCCAGAAGCTGTACGCCGGCTCCCTCGGCCAATAAAGCGAGATGAGCACCACAACCCCAGAGTCAGTCACGACTGGACCTAATGGTCAGAGGTCCCTTTACCTTTACCTTTATAGTATATCCAGAGATAATGCAATATATAGATGTTTTTGGCAGTAACAATGGAACAGTATTGTGAGGTTTCGTGATAAACAAAAGAATATCATCTGCAAACATTACCAATTTGTAGTCAAGTGAGTTATGAATTACACCAAAGATTTCCTTATGCTGTCTAATAGTGTGGGGTCTCAGAAACGTTTCTTTATTCTGTTTGTATATGGCATAACTAACACCATCTTGCTTCTGTACAAATTGCTTGCTGAATTAATCCTGTGTGCTTTAAAAAGAATGCTGGCAAAGGAATTTAGTGTGAGGTCTTAGACCTCCTTTGAAGTTTCTCTATGTTTTTGTATCAACCATAGTACACACCAGGCTTTTCAAACAGATATTAAAAAGCTGAAAGTGGGCATTATACTTACGATGATGGAACCTAGAATTACAATAGCATTTTTTGCTCCTGTACCACACTGTTTATTTGTGTTAAGTGGAGACCCATAGATCCTTTTCAGATGTCCCCCATCCTATATTTGTGCATCTGATTATTCCTGCCTAAGTGCAGAACCATACATTTGTCGCTGGTGAAATTCATTTTGTTATTTTTGGTCCAGTTCTCTAGCCTGTTAAGGTCATCTTGAATTCTATCTTCTGCCACATTAGCTACACCTCACCACCAGGTGATATGGAGAGGAATGGACAGAAATATCAAAAGGGGAAATTACAGAAAAATAAAGTAAAACTTTGTCCAAGCATTCGTGGGAGGCAAATTTCCGCTTTTCTAACTGAACCTTAATTAAGGTCTAGGGATAAATTTCCTAAAGGTGAAGAGGACTGTCAAATTCTCCTTGGAGGCTTTAGACAGAAGGATACCTGGGTGACGAAAGCTCCGCGCCTGATTTGGATGTAACAAAATGAAAATGCAACTTTTACTTTCTTCCACGGCAGAGAGTGAACCAGGGGTTTCCATGTAAAGATTTTGCAGTTAAGGCTGTAGATGTGTGCTAGAAAACAGTGCGTTTAAAGAGAGCCAAAGTTTTGGGAGTCTTTTTTTTTTATAAAATTTTTTATTGGTTTTACAAAAGTTTTTTATAACAAACAAACATATAAAAAGATAAACAAACAAGCATAATTTCATGATATCTTTTCATACACCTCTTTTCTAGGACTCCCCCATACCTCCCCTTTCTGCATCCCCATGTCCATAGTTTTATAACAACTTATAAATGTTTTTTCCGACCTAATTCATCTTAATCCTTTCTTTATTTTAATCTTATATCACTGTAACCCTTTCTTTCTGAAAACCTCGACATTCTAGCATTCATCAAGTTTATAGTAGTCCTTAAGATATATTTTAAATTTCTTCCATTCTTCTTCCGCAGTCTCCTTTCCCTGTTCACGAATTCTGCTAGTCATCTCGGCCAATGTCATATAGTCAATCACTTTCATCTGCCACTCTTCTAAGGTGGGTAGATCTTGTGTCTTCCAATACTTTGCGATCAATATTCTTGCTGCTGTTGTTGCATACATAAAAAAAGTTCTATCCTTCTTTGGCACCAGTTGGCCAACAATGCCCAAGAGAAAGGCCTCTGGTTTCTTAAGAAATGTATATTTAAATACCTTTTTCATTTCATTATATATCATTTCCCAGAAAGCCTTAATCTTCGGGCATGTCCACCAAAGATGGTAAAAGGTACCTTCAGTTTCTTTACATTTCCAACATTTATTATCAGGCAAATGATAAATTTTTGCTAGCTTGACTGGGGTCATGTACCACCTATAATAATAATAATAATAATAAATTTTATTTATATATACATCATTTTCATAATATTTTCCTTTAAGGCATTACATGCCGTAAATTTAATACCGGTGTTCCACAACCTCTCCCAGTCAGCAAACATAATATTATGACCAATGTCCTGTGCCCACTTAATCATAGCTGATTTAACTGTTTCATCTTGTGTATTCCATTTCAGCAGCAAATTATACATTTTTGACAAATTCTTAGTATTGGGTTCTAACAATTCAGTCTCTAATTTTGATTTTTCCACCTGGAAGCCAATTTTCCTGTCTTGTTTATAAACCTCCATTATTTAGTAATAATGGAGCCAAAGAGTTTTGGGAGTCTTAATTGCTTCTGCAAGGGCGCTTTATGCAAGATTGTTGGGCTTGCAATTTAAAATATTTTAATCTCTAAAAAGAAATCAAGAAAACTCTTATTTCTCCCAGCCCGGGCTGTGCATATTGGCAATTGTCTTTCTTTTCCATTGTTTTGACAAGAAAAAGATTCCAGTCTTTCAAAATGTAAACTAAAACAAAACAAAACCCTCACTGATAATTCAGAATGATTGGCCACTGATTTTAAACATTTTGCATTTTTACCCCAATAAAACTGCATCACAGTGGATAATTTGGGAAGCTGCAGAACAAGTTCTGAGCAAGATGTAATTCAATCAGTAGACTCATCAAAGCTTTTCATCCGAGACCAGTTTAAGCAATTTAGGTATGTGACTTTTACCTATTGTAGAAGTTGTTTATAATTTAGTATTCTGTACTATTGACTGATGATAACCTCATTTATATTTTTATTGTAAATTGCAAGTGAATCACAGCAGACAAATGCAATCAAGCAGACAAGCAAATGCATACATTTTCTGAATTTATAGCTGCCATGGTTAATCTTGTTCACAGTCATGTCCTTCATGCTTGATACTTTAAATGTAGGTGAGATGAGTATATTCCTTCCAATTGGTTGATATGGAGGATCTCAAATCTCAATGAAGCACCAATTACATTTACATATTGCAGTGGTGTCTTTTATTTCATGTAACTAATATTTTCCCATTTCTATGGTCCTGGTCCTATAAATACTGTATACAGATTATCGGTAAGAAAGCACATGAGTCAATAGCACAATAACTTTATAAAGACCCCGCAGTTTGCTCGGCTATTGGCAGCTAACAGCTGATTAGTCTAGCTCGGGGGTTGGCAACCTGCGGCTCCAGAGCCGCATGCGGCTCTTTAAAGCCTTTGCTGCGGCTCCGGGGCGGTGGCGAGGGGAGGAGGCGAGGGGCGGTGGCGAGGGGAGGAGGCGAGGGGCGGAGGTGAGGGGAGGAGGCGAGGGGTGGAGGCAAGGAGCGGAGGCATAGGCGCAGACTCCATGGGGCCTGAGGGGGCCCGAGCCCCCTCAAAAATTCATTTGGGGGGCTCCGCCCCCCCCAATAATCTCGGGCGCCCCTCCAGCATCAATCCCCACGCCCGCGCCGCCAGCCCCCGACGGGCGCCCCCTCCCCGGCTTGCCATCCGCGCGCGCTCCGCCTCGCCTGCCTGCTCGGCTCCCTCCTTCCCTCGCGCAGCTTGTTTTGAAATTCCCCTTCCAGCTCCGCCACGGCTCACCCGCTCCCTCCGCCCTCGCCTCCTCCTCCTCCAGTCCCCTCCCCTCGGCTGTCCCCGGCACAGGCTGCCTCACGTACGCGGCTGCAGGCAGCCCCCGGAATGGAGTCCCCGCGCGCGGAAGGGAGTGGCGGGCGCGCAAAAGGAGAGAAAGCCGCCGGCGCGCGGAAAGGGCCGGTGGATGGATGGACCGGCGGGCGGCGGAGTCACCTGGCTGGAGGGAGGTGGCGCGCAGCGGAGCTTCCAGGAGCGGCGGCAAGTTACCTGCGCGTCGCCAAGGGCGCACCTGCCTGGCCGCCAGCTGGAGGCTGAGGGCCGCGCTATCTAGACTTTTGGCTTTTGGTCTGCAGAAAATGCACCCACACCCAACAGGGGGTGAGAAAGGCCTAAATAGCTTTTTATTATCACTATATGTATGGTTCACTGGGGCCCTGGTTAATTTTCTCTGGCATTTTGTGGCATTGATTATGCAGTCGCGGTCGCGTGGAATTCCACGTGGAGTTAGTTGCCTGAAGCCCCTTTTTAGTTGCTTGAAGCCCCTTTTTAAACTTAAGCAGGGGAAAGTTTGGTGAAAGTTTGGTGAATTGCTGCCAAGGAGTGTGGTGGAGTCTCCTACTTTGGAGGTCTTTAAGCAGAGGCTTGACAACCATATCTCAGGAGTGCTCTGATGGTGTTTCCTGCTTGGCAGGGGGTTGGACTCGATGGCCCTTGTGGTCTCTTCCACATATGTATGTGAGCAGGTCTTCTCCAACATGAACTATATTAAAAACAAACACCGATCACGCCTCACAGATGACAGCTTGCAAGCCTGTGTGAAAATGAAGGTGACGTCTTACAGCCCTGATGTGCAGACACTGAGCACTGAGGTTCAGGAGCAAAAGTCCCATTAACCTGGTTACCTGGTTATAAATTAAATATTTTAATTAGCTATTAATTTGTCCTTTTTTCTTGAGATTGACAGCTGACTGCACGATCCTGTATATATAGCATTAGGGCAAGAAATAATATATGCAGTGTTATATTTGTTTTAAATGTTGCAATGTTTTTGCGGCTCCCAGTTGTTGTTGTTTTTTCGGAAACGGGTCCAAGTGGCTCTTTTTCTCTTAAAGGTTGCAGACCCCTGGTCTAGCTAATTTGCAAAATAACCCCAATGTTGTTTGTTTCCATTTCAGCAGATATTTCCCCTCCGCTGCTTAAGCAAGCTAGAAACAGCATGAGCCTCAAACCAGAGAACTGCCTTTAGCATGGAAGAAAGTGGAGTGTCTGTGCAATAATGACAGTGTTATGAGAACTAGCTGGCTTTGGGCAGCAGGAGTTTCTCTCAGCCCAGATCAGCTCAGGAAAGGATGGATCTCCTTCTGGGTGCTGGGAATACAGCAGTCACATAAACTCCAGGTTCCTCGTTCCTCTCTGCTTCTTCTCCCATCAGGTCAATAAACTCCATGAAGGGCTCCCCTGAGATCCCATCCCAAACAGAATCAAGTACTGATCAGAGTAAGAGTGCAGAGACATCACCAAAGAGATGTGCTAAACATGCATCATCTGTGCCAAGTCTGCAGTCAAGCTTTTAGTGCATATTCCTGCTCCCAACTCCATATTATTCTGCACCCTTCCCCATTATGGCAGATCAGATACAGGGAAGCTAATATCCACCAGTGGATCCCTGTTGCTGACATGATGTGCAAGCTGTTGGACCACGTTGCATGGGGCATCATTAGTTTTAAAACGCTGGGTTTTGTTTTGTTTTGTTTCCCTACTGCTAAAATGGTGATGATCTGTAATATGGCACTGGACTGCATGACTTCCACAACTTCTCTCCTTGTGTCTTAGATAAAATCCAGGCAATAGGAAGAGCAATGGGAGAGAACTCAACATCATAGACGGAGTTTGTTCTTGTTGGACTTCTGCATCAAAAATCACCCATGGTTTTCCTTGGTCTGGTTCTCTTCATGTTTGTCATCGCCCTGATTGGAAACAGCCTCCTTCTTTTCCTGATCAGGATGGACTCTGGTCTCCAGACCCCAATGTACTTCTTCCTCAGCCAGTTGTTTGTCATGGACCTCTGCCAGGTTCTCTCCATCGTTCCCAAAATGACCGTGAACTTCATAACCCAGAGGTACACCATTTCACTCTACGGATGTGTCGTCCAGATTTTTGTCACACTGGCTGTGGGGGGGTCAGAATGCCTCATCCTGGCTACCATGTCATATGACAGGTACGTGGCTATCTGCAGACCTTTGCAATACCAAGTTCTGATGAGGAGGAAAGTTTGCTACATCTTGTCAGCTTTTGTCTGGTTCTGGCCTTCTGTCCAGGCCATGACAAGTTCCCTGTATGTACTGCCTCTTCCCTACTGCAAGTGAAATGTAATTTACCATAACCTCTGTGAATATCCAGCCCTTATAAAGTTGTCCTGCTCAGACAATTCCAAATATGAAATAGTAACTGTCGCAAAGTTATTTCATGCTCTTTATTCAGCTCATAGTGGTGAGGAGGAATGAATGAAAGTCCCCTCAAAGCATCTGCTTTATATACATTATTTACACAATGGGCTGCACATGATTGGCTAATTCCGGAATTCTACTGTAAGCCAATCAGGTTGTGGATTCACTTCTATCTGGAGCATGATTGGGTGGTTCCTGCCAACCAATCATACTGCTGCATTGTTCTAGGACCAATCAGACTGCTGCATGCTGAATCCTATTGTTCTAGGACCAATCGGACTGCTGCCTTTTGGATCCTATTGTTCTAGGACCAATCAGACAGCTGCAGTTTGGATCCTATTCAACTCAGTACATAACAGTAACCTTCCTTGGTACCTTCCTGATACTCCTGCTCCCTCTCTCTGTCATCCTCGCTTCCTACATTGCCATCCTCCTGCAAATCTTGAGGGCACGCTCCTCCAGAAGTGGCCACAAAGCCTTGGGGACATGCCTATCCCATCTGTGTGTGGTGGGACTCTTCTATGGAGCGGCCATTTTGACATATATGACACCAGTATCCTCCTATTCAGCACAAAAGGCGATGATCAACTCAATATTTATTACCATTGTGCCTGCCATGATGAGCCCTTTCATATACAGCCTAAGGAATCAGGATGTCTTGTCAGCGCTGAGGAAAATATTCGCAAAATCCGCATTGCATAAATAACTTCCTGGGAAGGCAGTTGAAGAGGGGGGAAATGGTGAGATAGCATATTATATTTGGAATCCAGTGGTAATCCAGGATAAACGCAAACAGAAAGCAACTGGCAGCAGCAGAAACAGTTTGCCTAAGCATAATTTAATTTTAGGGTGCCATTTTTCCCCCTTGCAATAAAAGGTGGACCAAACAAAGAAACAAAACCCAAAACATGTGTGATAAGAGAAGTAAAAGGACTTCAGCGGGAAGCTATGAGACAAGCACTGATTGGAAACAAAGCAGCAAGCCCACCCCAAAACCTTTTGCAGTATTGAAATTGGGATCATGTATAAGCACCCCAATACTGTCATGAGCACAAATAATCATAAAAGTCCAGTAAAAGGACCTTTGAAGGGACCTTTGAAGGGACCCACACACACTACCACTTTTCCAAGGTTCATAATACAGTGGTACCTCGCAAGACGAATGCCTCGCAAGACAAAAAACTCGCTAGAGCTGCTTCGCAAGACGATTTTCCCTATGGGCTTGCTTCGCAAGATGGAAACGTCTTGCAAGTTTGTTTCCTTTTTCTTAACACCGTTAATACAGTTGTGACTTGACTTCGAGGAGCAACTCATAGAACGCGGTGTGGTAGCCTTTTTGAGGTTTTTAAAGACTTTGGTGGTTTTTGAAGCTTTTCCAAAACTTTCCCGACACCATGCTTTGCGAGGCGAAAAAAATCGCAAGACGACAAAACTCGTGGAACGAATTAATTTCGTCTTGCGAGGCACCACTGTATTGTTATAAATGCACAGCACCCGTCCCTCTCTGCCAAGCCATGGAGAACAGAAGAAACGGTGGAGGCCGTCGTGCTTTAAGAAATAGGGTTTATTCGCCTATTTACAACCTCAATCTGCATGGAGGGGGTCCAGATCTTACAGCATGGCCCAAAGCGTTGCAGGCAGTCCTTCCACTGCCTCCCGCAGTTTGGTCAAACTCATGCTGGTAGCTTCGAGAACACTGTCCAACCATCTCGTCCTCTGTCGTCCCCTTCTCCTTGTGCCCAGTGGCGTAGCGTGGGTTGTCAGCACCCGGGGCAAAGCAAGTAATTTGTGCCCCCTAACCAGTGGATTTTAGCAGGGGGCAGAGAGCTGCGAGTGCGAGCGCCCCCCCATGTTGCGGCCCCCCCTGCACCCCCCACACTACGCCACTGCTTGTGCCCTCCATCTTTCCCAACATCAGGGTCTTTTCCATGGAGTCTTCTCTTCTCATGAGGTGGCCAAAATAATGGAGTCTCAGCTTCAGGATCTGTCCTTCCAGTGAGCACTCAGGGCTGATTTCCTTAAGGGTGGATCGGTTTGATATTCTTGCAGTCCATGGGACTCTCAAGTGTCTCCTCCAGCACCATAATTCAAAAGCATCAATTCTTCGGTGATCAGCCTTCTTTATGGTCCAGCTCTCACTTCCATACATCACTACTGGGAAAACCATAGCTTGAACTATACAGACCTTTGTTGGCAAGGTGATGTCTCTGCTTTTTAAGATGCTGTCTAGGTTTGTCATTGCTTTTCTCCCAAGAAGCAGCCGTCACCATCTGCAGTGATCATGGGGCCCAAGAAAGTAAAATCTCTCACTGCCTCAGTCACAGAAATGACAACCACAGTGGGACCTCGAGTTACAAACGCCTCAGGTTACAGACTCCTCTCAGTAGGGCTGCAGTCTCCTTACACACCAAGATTTTCGAACGCCACCCTGCGCGCGGGATGCTCCCCATGAGGCTTCTTCCGCAATTGGCTGAATGCGGGACCAATCGGAAGCTTCCTTTACATTCCAGAGGCGCTACCTGGGTTCGCTCCTTTGCTGGGGCAAATCCTACGGCGCCTGCGCATTTCGTCCTCGTGGGGCTGATGGGCAGAAGCAAGTGACCGCTTGCAAGAGGCATCTGCAGGCAGCGCTGGGCAAGACCTGAAGACTCTGGAGATCCTCTGATCGTAGGATCGCGCTGAGTTTTAGCAGTATCATCGTGGGCACGTGTCTGCTTAGAAGACCTGCTAAGCCCCTCAGGGTGAAGTAGGACTTGA
Source organism: Podarcis vaucheri (assembly GCF_965113315.1). Taxonomy (NCBI): domain Eukaryota; kingdom Metazoa; phylum Chordata; class Lepidosauria; order Squamata; family Lacertidae; genus Podarcis; species Podarcis vaucheri. The sequence continues at coordinate 113,375,050 of NC_138760.1, read as the reverse complement.
CTCCCACCTAAGTGTGCAAGAATTGCAGCCTTAGCTCTGTCGGGGAATCAAAATTAGGGAAATTGGCTGGTGAGCACCATTTTCCCCAAGGAGGGTGGAAAAAAACTTTCTCTCCCCACCCGACCCTATGTAAAAGAAATAAAGTTCCGGGTTCTTCGCATCCGCCCACAAAGGAGGCATCCCGCAGTGCAGACGTAAAATTAGATGCTTGCAGAAGTTGCACGAGAAGCGCCGGCGCTTCCTTATCTTTATTCGGAAGAGTTTTTTTAAAAGTGCTCAGGTTTTCTACAGAAGGCAATTTCTCTAGGTAGAAGGGAAACTTCAATGGAGAACCATCGGCAGAGCTGTGCGCGCGCGCAATGCTTGCGGTTTTTGGCATGCAGATTAATTTGTTTGAGAAGGAGGCACGCTATGCACAGAACTGAAGGCTTCCTTGTATTACGAACTGCAGAACGGAATAGTACTGATAATAGCTAGCTTTCTGACAAACCTACCACAACTTCCCTGGTGGTCTAGTGGTTAGGATTCGGCGCTCTCACCGCCGCGGCCCGGGTTCGATTCCCGGTCAGGGAACACTTCTTTTGAAAGGATTTGATTCCTTCAAACTCAACTGGGTAAACCTTTCGCAAGGTGTGCAATATGCTTGGAAACAGGTTACTTTTGCTTTCAAAAGCTTTGCGTTGGAATGCTCCATTGTAAGTCGTTTAATGAAATAATCCATATTAAATGGGGGGGGGATATATGCAGAAACTTCCTGTGTGATTTGACATGATTTTGATATTAGTTCAGTGCTGGAAATCTGTCTCACTTTTTCCAGATTTTTTTTTTAAGACATCAAAAATATCTTCCTTCAAAAATAAGGAAATAACATAAAAATGAAATGGGGGGGGGGATATCCCAGAAATAACATTAATTGCTTATGGTCTGCAAAAAAAAGCTTTTTATTTTTTAATGTATTGAAAGATTAATTACTTCCAATTGTACTGTAAGTACACAAGACGAAATGAGTGAAGATGGTGCTGGCAAAATAAACGAACAAATCTTTTCAAAATTCCATATTCCTCCCATTTCAGTTTCTTCTATGTGGAGAAATGTAAATTTCCCCACTCTGCTTGTATTATAAATTCCAGCCTTGCTGTCCATCAGGTTTCCCCTTCACAGTATAACCGGGAAAAGAAGGAAAAGATATAGGGTACAGAATGGAAAAACAACAACATGGTACTACTGGCATTGGGTCATGATTTTTAATTTTCTTTGGCATTTTTGTCTGCCATCTAGAAATGCTGTTAGATTTTGTTGCACACCACCCCAAGAACCCAGAGATTCCAGGAGTTTGAGGCTTTGTGTTTCCTTTTGGAATGAGGCACAACAGAGACAGTGGTGTCTTCATAATCTATGGTTTATTTGCAGATCTATACTACGGAGGGGCTCACAACATTGACACCCAAAGAGGGTCTTGTTTCTTTCATAGCCGTAGCCTTGGATTCAAAGAGAAATCAAGCCTTGCTTTCAAGCCTTGCTCAGACTCTCTCCAGAGTTCTTCTAGGTCACATCACTTGAAAAACTCTGGCTTTGGTTGTTGTTGTTGTTCTACACATTTTCTGTCTTGCTCAAAGCCCCCCTTGTTCTCCTAATGACCCATTACCCTGGCTTATATTTTAACACTTCCTGGAACCAGTGGTTAGAAGGATCTCGCATCCAGCCTACTTCCTTCTCCCCAAACTCATAGCAATATTTTGACTTGTCCCAATTCAAAACTCCCGTATGTCAAGATACAGTGGTACCTTGGGTTAAGTACTTAGTTCGTTCTGGAGGTCCATTCTTAACCTGAAGCTGTTCTTAACCTGAAGCACCACTTTAGCTAATGGGGCCTCCTGCTGCCGCCGGAGCCCGATTTCTGTTCTTATCCGGAAGCAAAGTTCTTAACCTGAAGCACTATTTCTGGGTTAGCAGTGTGTGTAACCTGAAGCGCATGTAACCTGAAGCGTATGTAACCCGAGGTACCACTGTATTCCTTCAAATGATCTTTTCTCCTTTTGCAGAGTGCCTGTTTAAAGTTCCTCTTTGTTATTTGGCTGGTTCCTGGGCAACCACTTCCCAGATGCAAGGTTGATTTCTCTTGCTGCCCTCAGCCCTGACATGATTGCGGAGTCCAGCCAGCCGTGGAGTTTGGTAGTGTGTTCCCCAGCAAAATGGATCCTGCCTTCTGGCTCCTCAAGAGGTTCGCTGTAATCGACAAACTGGTAGGGGGTGAAGGCAGCAAAGCCAGCCATGGAATATTTATCCAAGCTCCATCTCTTTATTACGGATGACTGGCACACAGACTGGATGTACCCCTTGGGCAGCTGGTGGATGGCAGACAGGTCATCCAGGGTGATGCTAATGATGTCATCATGGCTGAGGGCCTGAAAGAAACGGGAGTCGTCACTGTGGACGTAGCTAGCCAAGACAACCCCAACGCCACCGGAAAAGTTTTGACTGACGTAGTAGACGAATCGGGCTGGGCGATCAGTTGTGGACTTCCCACCGCGGATCCCATCAGCTTCCCAGAACTTCTCGGTGCAAGCGAGGAAGACTTTGGTGGCGCTCCTGTAGTGGATGGACCGCAAGGCGTGGCTTTTGTCACGTGACAGGGGCGGCTCAAAATGGATGCGCCTCGTGGCCTTGGCGGTGGAGGTGACCACGGCGTAATCGGCTGTCACGCTGAACAGTGCTTTGTTGGCGGTTTGATAAACCGCGGTGACGCTCTCGCCTGCCTGCTCCATCCTGACCACCCTGGTACCGAAATGCACCCTTTCTGAAATGCTTCTGTAAATGGCTATTGGCAGCTGATCAAAGCCTCCTGTGATTTGATCAAACCTGCAAAAAAAACCCACACAAACAAATGCAGATGAATGGATAGAAGATGGAAGAGCCTACTGTCGTGTGTTGCTCAGTTGCTGCTCAGTTCAGCCCACACAAAAGGAAGCATTTCTGAACCCAGAACATAGTTAACACTCTGGAATTCGCGCCGACAAGGTGTGGAGATGGCCACCAACTCAGATGACTTTGAAAGAGGATTAGACAAGTTCACGGAAGATAATCAACGGCTTTTCGTTATTGTGGATATATTATCCAAGGGGATAGCTCACTTGGTTAGAATGTGGTGCTAAAAACGCCAAGGTTACAGGTTTGATCCCCGCATGGGACAGCGGCATGTTTCTGCACTGCAGGGGGTTGGACTAGATGTTCCTCAGGGTCCCTTCCAAATCTGCAATCTATGATTCTATGCATGCTGGGTATCACAAGTGGGGAGAGGGGCTATTGAGCTTAGGTCTGCCTTGCAGGCTTCCCATAGGCATCTGGTCTAGATGGAACTTTCGCAAGAGCCAGCTGGACTCTTACATCTTTATGTTGACTTTGTTGTAGGGAGAGGGAGCATATGTTATTTATTTGTTTATTTATCTATCATCAATTTGATTTACAGTGGTACCTCAGGATACATACGTTTCAGGTTACAGACTCCGTTAACCCAGAAATAGTACCTCGGGTTAAGAACTTTGCTTCAGGATGAGAACGGAAATCGTGCTGCGGCAGCGGGAGGCCCCATTAGCTAAAGTGGTGCTTCAGGTTAAGAACAGTTTCGGGTTAAGAACGGACCTCTGGAACGAATTAAGTACTTAACCCGAGGTACCACTGTATATACACCAACCATTATTCAAAGATGCCGGAGCGGTGTACAACATTAAGAACAACATTTACAACATTAAGAACAAAATAATAAAATGCAGAGCATAATACTGGACTGCATAATAAAATAATCATAATAACAGTCCACCCACCCACCCCTTTAACAAATCATCGATTATTTAATGGCTAAAGGCCTGAATAAAGAGGAATGTTTTTGCTTGGTGCCTAAAGATATGTAATAAATGGCCACAGGCATAGCCAGATTTTTGTTGGGGGTGGGGCAGGGCTTTTGTTGGCATGGGGAGGCAGAACCCCAGCTTGCTATCCATTTTTATAGATTTTTATTTGTTGGTGGGGTGCTGCCCCCCCTTAGCTACACCCATGATAATGGCACCAGGCAAGCCTCTCTGGGGAGAGCATTCCACAGACGGGGAGCCACCACAGAAAAGGCCTGTTCTTGTGTTGCCATCCTCCAAACCTCTTGGGGGGGACGGGGGACATAGAGAAAGGTCTCGGATTACAAGCTCAGGGTCCGGGGTCAGTTCGTATGGGGAGAGGCATTCCTAAGGTATTGCGGTCCCAAGATGTTCCTACAGTCCTAGTTTTGGAAATGAACCAAAATGCAATCTCATCTGAAGAAGAGCAGATTATTTACTTCAGCAAGAATAAATCCTCCCTATTTCCTTGCAATGCGTATTTCCGCTTACCTCTTTCCAGAAGAGAAGATTATTTCACCTCTCATACTTTCAATGAACGACTGGTAATAGCCAGCATCTTCATTGAGCAAGTCCCCAATCATTTCGACAGCTCCACGACTCAGCTTTGCTACTTTGATTAAATATTGCTGTTATGGGAAAGGGAGGGGGGGAAATAACCACCTTTAAGGACGGTACTCAACAAAGACACTTAAGCAAACACACCACCAAGCAACAACTGAATTTGGAATCTAGTACATGAGACATCCTGAGGTTCTCAGGCTTTGGGATTTGACTCTTCTGGAAAGCAAGGAATTGGATCCTGCAAAAAGTAGCAGTGCAGTCCTCTATATATCTATCTCACTGAGTTCGGTGAGGCTTGCTCTCAGTCCCAGGTGAGTAAACATATCTGTATAGTCTTAGGTCAGGCATAGGCAAACTCGCCCCTCCAGATGTTTTGGGACTACAACTCCCATCATCCCTAGCTAACAGGCCCAGTGGTCAGGGATGATGGGAATTGTAGTCTCAAAACATCTGGAGGGGCGAGTTTGCCTATGCCTGCCTTAGGGCTCATCCACCCTTCTGTTTGGGCTCACCCACCCTTCTGCTTCTCCTTTACATCTGTAGGTGAGGCAGTGGATATGCTGGACTGTTGTCTTGCCTCTGTCAGCCAACAGACTGAAGCTCAGTCCAGATAGGACTAAGGCACTAGTAGTGGGTGATTCCCTGGACTGGATGGATGGGAGGGAGGTGGCCTGCTCTTGATGGGATTATACTTCTTTGGAAGGAGCGGGTATGTAGCTTGGGAGTTCTTCTGGATCCTTTGCTGTCGCTTGAGGCCAGTGCCGGATTTATGTATAAGCTAAACAAGCTATAACTTATGGCCCCACTCTCTTGGGGGCCCCAAAAAAAATTTAAGGGGGAAAAACCCTGGATGTACATTTCCAAACTACAAGATAAAAAAACAAATAAAATAAAACGTTTGTTATTGCCAAATGCCAATGTGCTTGCATTATTAAGTTTGTTATGAATAAAAAATCACTTTAAGTTAGAGCTTAGTAATTATTTCACTATTAATATACCGTACTTCTTCTTAATTGTATTTCACTATTAATATACTTCTCAATTGTATTTCAGTTCAACAGTTACTTTGATAAAATACATATTTTGTTATGTGCAAATGGCTTTAGATACCTACTAGGTCCATAAATTACCATATAACATATATTCAACACAAAAAACAGCGACAATTTGTTGTTGACAAAGGACAGCTGGACCTATAAAGGGCCCCATTACCTTCAGGAGCTTAGGGCCTCATCAAACCTCAATCCGGCCCTGCTTGAGGCTCAGGTGGCCTCGGCAGCATGCAGTGCCTTCCATCATTTCTGGCTGGTGGCCCCGCTGCTTCCCTAATCAGGACAGGGATAGACTAACTTCTGCTAGCTATACTCTGGTAACCTCAAGGTTAGATTACTGCAACAAGTTGTGCATGGGGCTGCCTCTGAAGACAGTTTGGAAAATTTTGCTGGTGCAGAATTTGACCGCCAGGTTGCTCACCAGGGCGAGATGGTTAGAGCATAGTGTACTTTATCCTTTATCTGACTGCACTGGCTGCCCATGAGTTTCTGGGTCCAGTTCAAAGTGCTGGCTCTGACCTATAAAACCTTAAATGGCTCAGGACTGCAAAGGGTCAAGGGCTGCCTCTCCCCATATGAACCAACCTGGACCCTGCAATGATCACCTGAGGCCCTTCTTCATGTGCCCCCGCTCCCCAGGATATGTAGGTGGGATACCTAGGAAGCTGGGTAACTACTATAGGCTTGTGTAATATTCTAATAATATAACAGAAGTGCACCAATGAAGTTTCAGTAAAAACACTTTGCACTTTGCAAGTTTGGGGCATTGCTTTAGCTAGTTTTGTTAACTTATTGGTTTTATTGCGCTAGCCAAAGGCCATGGTAACATCCAAAGAACGAAAAGAAAAGAAAAGAAAAGAAAAGAAAAGAAAAGGGGGATCATTCTTTTTTACCTTGGTTGAGAAGGTGTCATATTTACCCAGCACGTAGCTACAGTTTGTTCTCTTCACCTCTTCTTCAACCTGGTATGACCATAAAGAAAAAGTCAGAATGCATTTCATAGTTTACCTACATTGGCTCCCAGTACGTTTCCGAGCACAATTCTAAGTGTTGGTGCTGATCTTTAAAGCCCCCAAATGGCCTCAGCCCAGTATACCTGAAGGAGCATCTCCACCCCCATCGTTCAGCCCAGACACTGAGGTCCAGCTCCGAGGGCCTTCTGGCGGTTCCCTCACTTTGAGAAGCCAAGTTACAGGGAACCAGGCAGAGGGCCTTCTCAGTAGTGGCACCCACCCTGTGGAACGCCCTCCCACCAGATGTCAAGGAAATCAACAACTATCTGACTTTTAGAAGACATCTGAAGGGAAGTTTTTAATAGCTGATGTTTTATCATGTTTTTAATATTCTGTTGGGAGCCGCCCGGAGTGGCTGGGGAGGCCCGACCAGATGGGCAGGGTATAAGTAATAGATGATGATGATGATGATGATTACTACAATGTGATGTGCTGCCTGAGGAGGTGCTTTCTTTTGTCCATCCCAAATCCTCTAAGCTTCAGCTTAACTGGATGTCCCCAACTTCTAGTGTTATGAAAAAGGGAGAGAAAAAACCCCACCCACTTTCTGTATACCATGCATAATATTTAGCATCACATAATCTTAAATATTCTCATGCCTCCACTTAGTAAAAATAAATAAATCCCCCAATATAGTAACCTTCCCTCATAGAGGATCTACAATTTATTTTAGGAGGGTGTGTCGGCTAGACTTGCTTTTGGTTCTTTCCACTTCTACGGTCTTAATATTTGGAACAGGACACAGAAGGTTTTTCCCAATTAAAAGAAGCACCAAAAGTATCCCAACCCGATGGAGGGATTCCTCATACAGCTGACCAGCGGTTTTGCCTTCTTCCGAGGGATCCACAGTGTAATTCAAGAGGCCGGGGTTCCTCTTAACCTCCCCGACTCGCTTCCTGATGTTGTCAATCAAATACCAGGCATTCTCATCCTCTGGAAAGAATTCCGTCAGACTCAGGCCAAACTTTCTGACGTATGCGCGGGCGATCCTGGGGCATGAGAAGGGGACAGTGCATAGTCAAAAGAGTGGAATTTGCTCTTCCAAGAGGCAGTGTTGCCCACCAATTTGGAGGCCTTTAAAAGAGGGTTAGATCAACACATGGAGGACAAGGCTAGCAATTGCTACTGGCTATGATGGATTGCCGAAGAATTGATGCTTTTGAATTATGGTGCTGGAGGAGACTCTTGAGAGTCCCACGGACTACAAGAAGATCAAACCTCTCCATTCTGAAGGAAATCAGCCCTGAGTGCTCACTGGAAGGACAGATCCTGAAGCTGAGGCTCCAATACTTTGGCCACCTCATGAGAAGTGATGACTCCCTGGAAAAGACCCTGATGTTGGGAAAGATGGAGGGCACAAGGAGAAGGGGACGAGAGAGGACGAGATGGTTGGACAGTGTTCTCGAAGCTACCAGCATGAGTTTGACCAAACTACGGGAGGCAGTGGAAGACAGAATTGCCTGGCGTGCTCTGGTCCAGGGGGTCACGAAGAGTCAGACACGACTAAACAACAACATGATGGATATGCTGTGCTTCCACGGTCAGACGCAGCGATGATTATTATGTTGTTATTATTTACTAGGTTAGTATACAGTCGTACCTTGGAAGTCAAACAGAATCCATTCCGGAAGTCCGTTTGATTTCAAAACGTTCAGAAACCAAAGTGCAGCTACTGATTGGCTGCAAGAAGCTCCTGCAGCCAATCGGAAGCCGAGCCAGACATTAGGCTTCCGAAAATCGTTCGAAAACCGGAACACTCACTTCCAGGTTTCAATCTTTTGGGAGCCGATTTGTTTTGACTGTACCGCTCTTCATCTCAGGAGAGTTCACAAGATAAAAGCACATATAATTAGTCAAAACAGGAGCACACAAGCACATTTCAAAGGCTGCAGAATATTAATCATCCACCTGCCACCATATATATATATATATATATATATATATTTGCTTTCGTAGATTTTCACGGGTACAGGAATGCAGGTTTTGGTGTCTTCGGGTGTCTTCCCGTGTAAGAGTCGGGGTGTCTGGGCGACGTTTCGACGAGGTCTCACTCGTCATCTTCAGGCTGGTGCTTTCGGCTTCTTGTTACTGGAACAGAGCAGAGTCTGGTATTTGAGTTCCTATAAATCGGCAGTTGCGTAGGAACAGGAGATCACATAAGATGGTGGCTCTTCGGATTTCTAGTTTCTCGTAGGTTCTTGTCAGCTGGAAGGTTTCCTCCCCGTAGAGGTGAGATATTTGCTTTCGTAGATTTTCACGGGTACAGGAATGCAGGTTTTGGTGTCTTCGGGTGTCTTCCCGTGTAAGAGTCGGGGTGTCTGGGCGACGTTTCGACGAGGTCTCACTCGTCATCTTCAGGCTGGTGCTTTCGGCTTCTTGTTACTGGAACAGAGCAGAGTCTGGTATTTGAGTTCCTATAAATCGGCAGTTGCGTAGGAACAGGAGATCACATAAGATGGTGGCTCTTCGGATTTCTAGTTTCTCGTAGGTTCTTGTCAGCTGGAAGGTTTCCTCCCCGTAGAGGTGAGATATTTGCTTTCGTAGATTTTCACGGGTACAAGAATGCAGGTTTTGGTGTCTTCGGGTGTCTTCCCGTGTAAGAGTCGGGGTGTCTGGGCGACGTTTCGACGAGGTCTCACTCGTCATCTTCAGGCTGGTGCTTTCGGCTTCTTGTTACTGGAACAGAGCAGAGTCTGGTATTTGAGTTCCTATAAATCGGCAGTTGCGTAGGAACAGGAGATCACATAAGATGGTGGCTCTTCGGATTTCTAGTTTCTCGTAGGTTCTTGTCAGCTGGAAGGTTTCCTCCCCGTAGAGGTGAGATATTTGCTTTCGTAGATTTTCACGGGTACAGGAATGCAGGTTTTGGTGTCTTCGGGTGTCTTCCCGTGTAAGAGTCGGGGTGTCTGGGCGACGTTTCGACGAGGTCTCACTCGTCATCTTCAGGCTGGTGCTTTCGGCTTCTTGTTACTGGAACAGAGCAGAGTCTGGTATTTGAGTTCCTATAAATCGGCAGTTGCGTAGGAACAGGAGATCACATAAGATGGTGGCTCTTCGGATTTCTAGTTTCTCGTAGGTTCTTGTCAGCTGGAAGGTTTCCTCCCCGTAGAGGTGAGATATTTGCTTTCGTAGATTTTCACGGGTACAGGAATGCAGGTTTTGGTGTCTTCGGGTGTCTTCCCGTGTAAGAGTCGGGGTGTCTGGGCGACGTTTCGACGAGGTCTCACTCGTCATCTTCAGGCTGGTGCTTTCGGCTTCTTGTTACTGGAACAGAGCAGAGTCTGGTATTTGAGTTCCTATAAATCGGCAGTTGCGTAGGAACAGGAGATCACATAAGATGGTGGCTCTTCGGATTTCTAGTTTCTCGTAGGTTCTTGTCAGCTGGAAGGTTTCCTCCCCGTAGAGGTGAGATATTTGCTTTCGTAGATTTTCACGGGTACAGCAATGCAGGTTTTGGTGTCTTCGGGTGTCTTCCCGTGTAAGAGTCGGGGTGTCTGGGCGACGTTTCGACGAGGTCTCACTCGTCATCTTCAGGCTGGTGCTTTCGGCTTCTTGTTACTGGAACAGAGCAGAGTCTGGTATTTGAGTTCCTATAAATCGGCAGTTGCGTAGGAACAGGAGATCACATAAGATGGTGGCTCTTCGGATTTCTAGTTTCTCGTAGGTTCTTGTCAGCTGGAAGGTTTCCTCCCCGTAGAGGTGAGATATTTGCTTTCGTAGATTTTCACGGGTACAGGAATGCAGGTTTTGGTGTCTTCGGGTGTCTTCCCGTGTAAGAGTCGGGGTGTCTGGGCGACGTTTCGACGAGGTCTCACTCGTCATCTTCAGGCTGGTGCTTTCGGCTTCTTGTTACTGGAACAGAGCAGAGTCTGGTATTTGAGTTCCTATAAATCGGCAGTTGCGTAGGAACAGGAGATCACATAAGATGGTGGCTCTTCGGATTTCTAGTTTCTCGTAGGTTCTTGTCAGCTGGAAGGTTTCCTCCCCGTAGAGGTGAGATATTTGCTTTCGTAGATTTTCACGGGTACAGGAATGCAGGTTTTGGTGTCTTCGGGTGTCTTCCCGTGTAAGAGTCGGGGTGTCTGGGCGACGTTTCGACGAGGTCTCACTCGTCATCTTCAGGCTGGTGCTTTCGGCTTCTTGTTACTGGAACAGAGCAGAGTCTGGTATTTGAGTTCCTATAAATCGGCAGTTGCGTAGGAACAGGAGATCACATAAGATGGTGGCTCTTCGGATTTCTAGTTTCTCGTAGGTTCTTGTCAGCTGGAAGGTTTCCTCCCCGTAGAGGTGAGATATTTGCTTTCGTAGATTTTCACGGGTACAGGAATGCAGGTTTTGGTGTCTTCGGGTGTCTTCCCGTGTAAGAGTCGGGGTGTCTGGGCGACGTTTCGACGAGGTCTCACTCGTCATCTTCAGGCTGGTGCTTTCGGCTTCTTGTTACTGGAACAGAGCAGAGTCTGGTATTTGAGTTCCTATAAATCGGCAGTTGCGTAGGAACAGGAGATCACATAAGATGGTGGCTCTTCGGATTTCTAGTTTCTCGTAGGTTCTTGTCAGCTGGAAGGTTTCCTCCCCGTAGAGGTGAGATATTTGCTTTCGTAGATTTTCACGGGTACAGGAATGCAGGTTTTGGTGTCTTCGGGTGTCTTCCCGTGTAAGAGTCGGGGTGTCTGGGCGACGTTTCGACGAGGTCTCACTCGTCATCTTCAGGCTGGTGCTTTCGGCTTCTTGTTACTGGAACAGAGCAGAGTCTGGTATTTGAGTTCCTATAAATCGGCAGTTGCGTAGGAACAGGAGATCACATAAGATGGTGGCTCTTCGGATTTCTAGTTTCTCGTAGGTTCTTGTCAGCTGGAAGGTTTCCTCCCCGTAGAGGTGAGATATTTGCTTTCGTAGATTTTCACGGGTACAGGAATGCAGGTTTTGGTGTCTTCGGGTGTCTTCCCGTGTAAGAGTCGGGGTGTCTGGGCGACGTTTCGACGAGGTCTCACTCGTCATCTTCAGGCTGGTGCTTTCGGCTTCTTGTTACTGGAACAGAGCAGAGTCTGGTATTTGAGTTCCTATAAATCGGCAGTTGCGTAGGAACAGGAGATCACATAAGATGGTGGCTCTTCGGATTTCTAGTTTCTCGTAGGTTCTTGTCAGCTGGAAGGTTTCCTCCCCGTAGAGGTGAGATATTTGCTTTCGTAGATTTTCACGGGTACAGGAATGCAGGTTTTGGTGTCTTCGGGTGTCTTCCCGTGTAAGAGTCGGGGTGTCTGGGCGACGTTTCGACGAGGTCTCACTCGTCATCTTCAGGCTGGTGCTTTCGGCTTCTTGTTACTGGAACAGAGCAGAGTCTGGTATTTGAGTTCCTATAAATCGGCAGTTGCGTAGGAACAGGAGATCACATAAGATGGTGGCTCTTCGGATTTCTAGTTTCTCGTAGGTTCTTGTCAGCTGGAAGGTTTCCTCCCCGTAGAGGTGAGATATTTGCTTTCGTAGATTTTCACGGGTACAGGAATGCAGGTTTTGGTGTCTTCGGGTGTCTTCCCGTGTAAGAGTCGGGGTGTCTGGGCGACGTTTCGACGAGGTCTCACTCGTCATCTTCAGGCTGGTGCTTTCGGCTTCTTGTTACTGGAACAGAGCAGAGTCTGGTATTTGAGTTCCTATAAATCGGCAGTTGCGTAGGAACAGGAGATCACATAAGATGGTGGCTCTTCGGATTTCTAGTTTCTCGTAGGTTCTTGTCAGCTGGAAGGTTTCCTCCCCGTAGAGGTGAGATATTTGCTTTCGTAGATTTTCACGGGTACAGGAATGCAGGTTTTGGTGTCTTCGGGTGTCTTCCCGTGTAAGAGTCGGGGTGTCTGGGCGACGTTTCGACGAGGTCTCACTCGTCATCTTCAGGCTGGTGCTTTCGGCTTCTTGTTACTGGAACAGAGCAGAGTCTGGTATTTGAGTTCCTATAAATCGGCAGTTGCGTAGGAACAGGAGATCACATAAGATGGTGGCTCTTCGGATTTCTAGTTTCTCGTAGGTTCTTGTCAGCTGGAAGGTTTCCTCCCCGTAGAGGTGAGATATTTGCTTTCGTAGATTTTCACGGGTACAGGAATGCAGGTTTTGGTGTCTTCGGGTGTCTTCCCGTGTAAGAGTCGGGGTGTCTGGGCGACGTTTCGACGAGGTCTCACTCGTCATCTTCAGGCTGGTGCTTTCGGCTTCTTGTTACTGGAACAGAGCAGAGTCTGGTATTTGAGTTCCTATAAATCGGCAGTTGCGTAGGAACAGGAGATCACATAAGATGGTGGCTCTTCGGATTTCTAGTTTCTCGTAGGTTCTTGTCAGCTGGAAGGTTTCCTCCCCGTAGAGGTGAGATATTTGCTTTCGTAGATTTTCACGGGTACAGGAATGCAGGTTTTGGTGTCTTCGGGTGTCTTCCCGTGTAAGAGTCGGGGTGTCTGGGCGACGTTTCGACGAGGTCTCACTCGTCATCTTCAGGCTGGTGCTTTCGGCTTCTTGTTACTGGAACAGAGCAGAGTCTGGTATTTGAGTTCCTATAAATCGGCAGTTGCGTAGGAACAGGAGATCACATAAGATGGTGGCTCTTCGGATTTCTAGTTTCTCGTAGGTTCTTGTCAGCTGGAAGGTTTCCTCCCCGTAGAGGTGAGATATTTGCTTTCGTAGATTTTCACGGGTACAGGAATGCAGGTTTTGGTGTCTTCGGGTGTCTTCCCGTGTAAGAGTCGGGGTGTCTGGGCGACGTTTCGACGAGGTCTCACTCGTCATCTTCAGGCTGGTGCTTTCGGCTTCTTGTTACTGGAACAGAGCAGAGTCTGGTATTTGAGTTCCTATAAATCGGCAGTTGCGTAGGAACAGGAGATCACATAAGATGGTGGCTCTTCGGATTTCTAGTTTCTCGTAGGTTCTTGTCAGCTGGAAGGTTTCCTCCCCGTAGAGGTGAGATATTTAATACCAGACTCTGCTCTGTTCCAGTAACAAGAAGCCGAAAGCACCAGCCTGAAGATGACGAGTGAGACCTCGTCGAAACGTCGCCCAGACACCCCGACTCTTACACGGGAAGACACCCGAAGACACCAAAACCTGCATTCCTGTACCCGTGAAAATCTACGAAAGCAAATATCTCACCTCTACGGGGAGGAAACCTTCCAGCTGACAAGAACCTACGAGAAACTAGAAATCCGAAGAGCCACCATCTTATGTGATCTCCTGTTCCTACGCAACTGCCGATTTATAGGAACTCAAATACCAGACTCTGCTCTGTTCCAGTAACAAGAAGCCGAAAGCACCAGCCTGAAGATGACGAGTGAGACCTCGTCGAAACGTCGCCCAGACACCCCGACTCTTACACGGGAAGACACCCGAAGACACCAAAACCTGCATATATATATATATATATATATATATAATCAGTGCTTTTTTGTCTAAACCCAAGGTACCAATGTATAATGAATATATAAACAGACTGGGGGTGGGGAGAGATAGCAAAAAAGGTTTGGTAAGCCCTGTGCAGAGCACTTCCTAAACACCTAGTTGTTGTTGTTGTTGTTGTAGTAGTAGTAGTTGTTATTATTATTATTATTATTATTATTATTATTATTATTATACCACACCCATCTGACTGGGTTGCCCCAGCCACTCTGGGCAGCTTCCTATTGCCCAGCGCTTACAAATAGTCACTATCTCTCGACTTTATCTTCTTCACAGGTGCATCGTGGGGCAAAAGGGAGGTGAGCTATGTTTGCCACCCTGGGGAAGGGAGGAATAATGAGTGTTCCCAGAAGAGGTCCTGCCGCCTGCTCCTCCCATCAGCTCTGTCCCGTTCACAGAAAACAAACTGCCGTAGGCCTCGCAGCCAAGATTTTATCCAACTAGTGGGCCACATCTAAGAAATCATACGTTGTCTTCAACTCCGCATACACTTCCTTCCTCATGGCAACAAGCCAACAGCTCTTTTGTCTCCCACACAGCCAAGCGCACCAGGACACGTGTCCGTGGAAAGAGCCATCACGGATGAGCAAGGCGGGATTTATGCATGCTCAGCAGATGAAGTGAAAGGCATGTGGTAACCTCCCGTCTCACCTGTGTACCTGAGGCAAACGCATGGGCCCCAGATCTGCATACCAGCCTTCTTGCTCGTTTCGATATGTCTCCACTCGTCCCCCCACACGGTCGCTGGCTTCAAGAACTGTCACCTGAAGGCAAACAGGACAGCTACTGCTGTATCACTCCAGCTACTGCTTCATGCTACACTAGGTAAAGGTAAAGGGACCCCTGACCATTGGGTCCAGTCATGGCTGACTCTGGGGTTACGACGCTCATCTCGCTTTATTGGCCGAGGGAGCCGGCGTACAGCTTCCGGGTCATGTGGCCGGCATGACTAAGCTGCTTCTGGTGAACCAGAGCAGCACATGGAAATGCCATTTACCTTCCCGCCAGAGCGGTACCTATTTATCTACTTGCACTTTGACGTGCTTTTGAACTGCTAGGTTGGCAGGAGCAGGGACCGAGCAACGGGAGCTCACCCCGTCGCGGGGATTTGAACCGCCGACCTTCTGATCGGCAAGTCCTAGGCTCTGTGGTTTAACCCAAAGCGCCACCCACGCTACAATAGCCTGCCTCAATTTCCATGGTCCACATCACAATTCTTGAGGGCAGTTGAGAGACTTACCCAGCATCCAGCTGATAAATCAGCGTGGCCACATGGGTTTCTCCATTTCTCAGGGCTAATTTACAAGGGACTGATGTTCAATTTCAACCCTCCAGTGGTTGTGGATTCGCCTTCCTTGGAGGTTTTTAAGCAGAGATTGGATGGCCCTCTGTCATGGATGCTTTAGCTGAGATTCTTGCATTGCAGGGGACTGGACTTGAAGACCCACAGTGTCCCTTCCAACTCTACGATTCTATGATTCTGATTTCACCTCTTGCTCCTGTCATGGACCAGGAGTCGGCTTCACCTGCTGAGCAGCAGCCTGAAGCAGCAGAAGGCAGAGTGACTCCACCTGCTGCTGATCAGCCTTCTTGCTCCTGAGGAGAACCAGCTGGCTCCAGCTTTTTTAAGCAGATTTCCAGCCTCAGTCAGTTGCTGGAAACAACACTTGTCATTCCTGACCAGACCTTGCTGTTTCTTGCTTCTCGTGACCTTGGACCGTCTGCTTTCTTGACCCCCAGATCATTTGACTACGTGAACTGAGATACTCCTGACGGGACTGAACCTTGCATACGGCCTCTGCCTCCAGGCAAGTACCCCCCTGAGACTCGACTGGTTGGCTGGCTTCTCCTTCTACTGAGCTCTGCTGTGGTTGGCAGCACACAACTACAACAGCTCCTTACGCCTCCCCACCTATTTCGGCCTAGTTTCCCCAACTACCAGATGAGGTCTGTGCCATGTTAAATGGCTGCCCTTGTGAGATCTGCTGCAGCCAAAAAGATTCATGGTATTTTTGGGTGGGACTCCATCACATACCACCAAACTCAGATTGCGAAGTCAGGTTGCATGATTAAAATTGATTTGGTGCCCTTGAATACCAAACCTTAACCCCCACCTCCCCGATCGGACTCTGTGTGAGAGGAAAAGGTGAGGTGTGGAATAACACTTCCTTTGATGCAACAACCAACCTCCCCGCAAAGTAAAAAATGAATACTCAGCAAAGAGCCACAGTGGTTTAACCTCCCTGCAGACTTTGTGCGAACAAATCAATACGCAGGTCCCTAGGGGGAAACCTCGGAAGCAGAGGACCAGTTGCAACATCTGTGAAGACTAAAGGACCCCTTACCTGGTGTCCAGCTTCTGTGAGAGTGTAGGCTGCACTGAGGCCTGCTATGCCTGCTCCTACGATCAGCACATGTCTTGGGTGCAATGCTTTGCCCAGCCCGTTCTTGGCTATCTCTAGATAATTCTCATACTCAGCATCCTGGAAGCACTTTTCCAGCGGACTAGGATTATCTGTGTAGCAGCTTCGCAGGGCAGAAAAGAATAGCAATGCCGAAAGAACTGGAATGCAAAATACACAAATTGATAGAATAAATATATTTGTCTGCATGTTCCTGTTTGTCTACATTCTGCCATCCACGCTCAATCCATGTCCCTTTGGTTGGAGGCACAAATGCTCTTGGAAAGCAGTTTGTAGAAATGGCAGGAGGGAAGAGTGCTCTTATGCTTGTACCTGGGTGGCTGCTGGGGGGAAGAAGAAGAAGAAGAAGAAGAAGAAGAAGAAGAAGAAGAAGAAGAAGAAGAAGAAGAAGAAGAAGAATAGTAGTAGTAGTAGTAGTAGTAGTAGTTTGGATTTGATATCCTGCTTTATCACTACCCAAAGGAGTCTCAAAGCGGCTAACATTCTCCTTTCCCTTCCTCCCCCACAACAAACACTCTGTGAGGTGAGTGGGGCTGAGAGACTTCAGAGAAGTGCGACTGGCCCAAGGTCACCCAGCAGCTGCATGTGGAGGAGCGGAGACGCGAACCTGGTTCACCAGATTACGAGACTACCGCTCTTAACCACACCACCACACGGGCTGGGCTAGATGGGGCATTGGCTTGATCCAGCAAGCTCTTCTGATGTTCTTAGCTGTTTACAAGCCTCTCCCAAGACTGGCCAAGTGTGAAGTGTATATAGCAGAAGAAACACCTTCAACGGTCAAGTGGTTGAACCTTGGGTGCATTAGCTGCAAGCTGCCTACCAGTTATATATTACAGCAGGAGAAATGAATTGGTGCTGTCAGATAAGATTTAGCAATGGCATGGGAGGGGTGTTTAATGACACCATCATTAAAGGTTTCAAAACAACATTGGAGTGTCCTCAAACTTCTGACGGGGCATTTCTTGAATCCTAAATATAGTCGTGATTGCTTTTTCCCAACTAGTTGTTTCTCCCCAGTGAAGATTCTGCTTGTAAATGACATGACATATTTACCAATTTAGCTCACACCTGACGTTTGTTAAAACAAAAGCCAAACTGTGGTGGTGGCGATGATGATGATAATATCTGGGTGGCTTCCAACAGATAAAACAACATAACACAACATCGAACATTTAAAAATTCTCCATACAGGGCTGCCTTCAGATGTTTTCTCAAAGTTGTTTAGTTCTTTATCACCTTGACATCTGATGAGAGAGTGTTCCACAGGGCAGGTGCCACTACCTGGAAGGCCCTCTGTTTGGTTCCCTGTAACTTCTCATAGTGAGGGAACTGCCAGAAGGCCCTTGGAGCTAGACCTCAGTATCTGGGCTGAGTGATGCGGGTGGAGACATTCCCTCAGGTATACTGGGCCGAGGCCATTTAGGGCTTTAAAGGTCAGCACAGAATTGTGCTTCGACAATACTGGGAGCCAATGTAGATCCTTTAGGACAGGTGTTATATGGTCTAGGTGGCTGCTCCCAGTCACCTGTGTAGCTGCTACATTTGGGATTAGTTGCAGTTTTTGAGTCGCCTCCAAACGTAGCCCCATGTAGAGCGCATTGCAGTAGTCCATGTGGAAGATAACCAGGGCATGTACCATTCTGATGAGACAGTGCACAGGCAGGTAGGTTCTCAGCCGGTGTACCAGATGGAGCTGGTAGACAACCGCCCTGGATACAGAATTGACCTGTGCCTCCATGGACAGCTGTGAGTCCAAAATAGCCCCCAGGCTGCACACCTGGTCCTTCAGGGGCACAGTTACCCCATTCAGGACCAGGGAGTCCTCCACACTGTCCCCCCTGCCATCCAGAAACAGTACTTCTGTTTTGTCGGGATTCAACCTCCATCCATTAACAACCATCCATCCTCCAACTGTCCGCTTTCAACAGACTTTGTGGTTGGCAGATTCCTGTCATTGTCTAAAGACGTTGTTCTGGAGAGAGGGGGGGCAGAAGATGAGTTTGACCACAAACCCTGTTAGAACCTGCTTTTTAAGGAACTAAAGCTCTAACTGAAGAGTGATTACAAAACTTTCCCCTTTGCTACCCATGACTGAGCTTGATGCTATTAAGCAATAAGGTGTTGCACAGTGGAAGCACCAGATTGCTTCTGCTAGTGGTCCTGCACCATTGCATCCTCACTGCCATCCTCACCCCCATCTCATGCCACCCCTGTCAGTGTGTTTATATGTGTTGGAAGCTGCCCAGAGTGGCTGGGGCAACCCAGCCAGATGGGTGGGGTATTGTTATTATTAATTACTACTACATGCAAATCGACCAGCCTAGACAGCATCTTAAAAAGCAGAGACATCACCTTGCCAACAAAGGTCCGTATAGTTAAAACTATGGTTTTCCCAGTAGTGATGTATGGAAGTGAGAGCTGGACCATAAAGAAGGTTGATCACCGAAGAACGGATGCTTTTGAATTATGGTGGTGGAGGAGACTCTTGAGAGTCCCATGGACTGCAAGAAGATCAAACCTCTCCATTCTGAAGGAAATCAGCCCTGAGTGCTCACTGGAAGGACAGATCTTGAAGCTGAGGCTCAAATACTTTGGCCACCTCATGAGAAGAGAGACTCCCTGGAAAAGACCCTGATATTGGGAAAGATGGAGGGCACAAGGAGAAGGGGACGACAGAGGACGAGATGGTGGGACAGTGTTCTCGAAGCTACCAGCATGAGTTTGACCAAACTGCGGGAGGCAATGGAAGACAGGAGTGCCTGGCGTGCTCTGGTCCATGGGGTCAAGAAGAGTCGGACACGACTAAACGACTAAACAACAACAACACATGCAAATCAGCCAATCATTTCAGTATTTCTATGATCATGTGCATATGTAGCCAACAGTTAAAGTGATCACGCATTCGTCACATGTAATGATGTTTTGGGGCCTTCAAGGAGTTGTGCAAATGTTTTGGGTGTTAACCTATTCTGTGCCTCCTACTATAGCTGAATAAACTGTCTGGACTTTCCATCCTGGTGTGAAACTCATTAGCTACCTTCACCCCAGCCCAGCAGGAGTGCTGCTGAATCAGGTGAGAGCCCCATCTAGTCCAGCATCCTATTCTCACAGCGACCAACCAGAGGCCTGTGGGAAACCAAGAATCAGGACCTGAAGGCAACAGTGCTCTCCGCACTTGTGATTTCCAGGACCAGGTATTCAGAAGCATACTGTCTCCAACGTTTCTATCATGGCTAATAAGCCACCATTCTGTCCTGTGGAAATGAATTCCCATCATTGCTTATTTCAACTCGCTTGTGGAAACAACTCAGAGGCCATGAAAGAAGGAAGGTTAACAACATGAAGATTTAAAGGAACTATTGGAAAGACTATTCAAGGCAGCAGAGATATGAGATGATCAGAACCCCCCCCTCCCAAACTTGGAGCATGGGAAGTCCCAACAAAAAAATTATAATTTAGGCAGAACATTTGGACTATTTGATATGTATTTGTATAATCTGGAACATTCAGTGTGGTTTGATTGGATTGTTAAAATGGGAAACTTAATAAAAATGATTTTTTTAAAAAAAAAGTGAATTCCACAGTTTAACTACGTTCTATGCAAAGAAGTGTTTTTATTTCTCTTTCCTGAAACTTCCAATATTCAGCTTCATTGGATTGTCCCAAGTTCTGCTATTATGAGAGAGGGAGAAAAAACTTCCTCAAGCTCTTTTAACTCTAAGCATATACAAATGGGGTGCAGGTGGCAAAAGAGATGTCTTGAGGGATTTCAGAATGTCACTTTGTCATGGGCAGAATCTGGAGGAAGTAGCAGTGGTGTACCGTGGGTTGCCAGAGGGGTGGGCAGTGTCATGTATTCAGTGGTCTGTGTTTGTCTGAGCAAACTGGCTTAAGGTCTGGACTAAGGATTCTAAGCTCCTGTGTTCTGATTTGATACCTGATATCCAATCACGTAAAGGGACGCGGGTGGCGCTGTGGGTTAAACCACAGAGCCTAGGACTTGCCGATCAGAAGGTCGGCAGTTCGAATCCCCGCGACGGGGTGAGCTCCTGTTGCTCTGTCCCTGCTCCTGCCAACCTAGCAGTTCAAAAACACGTCAAAGTGCAAGTAGATAAATAGGTACCGCTCTGGCGGGAAGGTAAACGGCGTTTCTGTGCGCTGCTCTGGTTCGCCAGAAGCGGCTTAGTCATGCTGGCCACATGACCCGGAAGCTGCATGCCGGCTCCCTCAACCAATAAAGCGAGATGAGTGCTGCAACCCCAGAGTTGGTCACGACTGGACCTAATGGTCAGGGGTCCCTTTACCTATCCAATCACATAGCATTATCAGAGTTTAGGCTACTGGCATTGGCTCTTAAGCTCCGGGTTACGATTTACAGCTTCGGGGTTGAGACAGCCGATCATCTTGAGGGTGGCCCAGGCCTTCAGAAATGCACATTTGCAGTTGTCTGTTGCTCTTGATGATTCAGTAAAGCCTTTAAGCTGAATCACTGCCTTGGGTCTTGCTTGAACCCACATATACTTCAGGTGGGAGGTAAACAGGTGGAGTACGCATGCACATTCAATTGCCTAACGGCGTCCATGTCACCCAAGAGATTGCAGCTGCAGAGATAAGAGTTGTTCTTTTGTCTGGTGGCGAGGTCACTTCCTGGTTTGCATGGAGAAGCCATTTTCAATGGAGCCCAGCAATGGAAGTGCACAGCCATATGGAGGCAGCAGCAGGTGTTGAAATTTTGCGCCCCTAACAATTTTGCGCCCAGGGCTACTGCCCACAACACACCACTGGGAAGTAGTGCCAAGTGGGCAAGGTTAGGTGGGGCTACGAAGCCAAAACCCAACAAATAATTAAACAAAATAAAATCTACACTACTGATATGCAACTTGCCACACACAGTAGATCCGTTTTCCCCAATCTGGTGCTCTCCAAATGTGCCTGGCTTGCAACTCCCATCATCCCTGACCATTGACTGTACTGGCCTGGGTTGAGGGGAGTTGTAGTGTAAAACATTGGGAGGGTGACAATGTACAGCTTGGTAGAACACTAGCACACACCCGGTGTAATCCTGACCCATGGATTTGAGTTTTTGCCCTTGTGAGCTTTGACATGCCTGGATAGCTCAGTTGGTTAGACCATGGTGCTGATAACACCAAGGTTGCAGGTTCAATCCCTGTATGGACCAGCTGCATATTCCTGCATTGCAGGGGCTTGGACTAGATGACCCTCAGGGTCCCTTCCAACTCTACAGTTCTGTGATTCTGTGATTCTATGGTTAGTATACCCTGACACAACGTGAACTAATGTTTATTCATACACACACCACTGAGAGGTTTGGGATCTTCTGCTAGAGTTAGGAGTGTGTCTGCTATGAATATTTGTTTTACCCACAACCTTACGCCTATAAGAAGTTCTTACACAAAAGAAATAAGCAAAGCTTGCTTTAAAGCAGAGGTGCCACCTTGGGCAAAGACTGGGTGGCCAGCAGCGTGGTACATGCGAGATGTTGCACACGCGCCTGTGATGTCATGCACGTGTCATTGGGAGGAGGCACATTGTTGAGAGAAGGCCTTGCCCAGTGTTGCACAGCTTTGATGGCCACAACTCTTCCTCTCTCATGCTCAGAAGGAGCCTGCCTTTGATACTGTCTTCAATATTTGGGGGGGGGCTGGGTCCCCTACTAAGGAATATTGATGGGACTGATGACACCTCAGCCCCCTAGAGTTGGCATATCCGGTTTATTGTGTGAAGAGAAAGGGACAGAATATATAAATGTTGCTTTGGACAGCAAAATTACAGTTTAAGCAGGCAGCAAATCCTACACATTGGTCTAAAGAGTGAAGTAATCCATTACTATTCTCAAACGCCTACGGAAAGTGAATGTGACAATTTTGCCACAAAACCCAAACTTATGATAAAGCAAGCGATGGAAGGGGAAGGGAATATGTGTCCTTAAGGAGAGGCATGTGTTGGTTCCTTGAGAGTGCTGAGTAAGTTCGTCGTTGGAGCTTGGAGAGAGCTAAGTAACATAGGGTTTCTGTACTAATTTTAGCCAATGCATTCTAATGGAGAAGGGACTTTGAGATGAGCAGTTCCTGTAATTCCAACAGCATAGCTGTCAACTTTCAGATTTGAAAATAAGGGATCAGCAGCCTCACCTGTTCCGGGGACAGCCTACGGGATATCTAACAATCCGGGATAGCAGCAGGAAGCAGCGCAAAACAGCGCTGGAATAAGGGAATTTCCCGCAAAAAAAGGAAAGGTTGACAGCTATGTCCAACAGCTCTGTTGTTGTGTTGTTCCTTTCTGGAACTCCCTGCCTAGTTCCCATTTTGCTTAGTCTGCTTAAGTAAAAGTTGAAAGAATATTAGCCTAGTGAGCAAAGACTAAACTGGTTCTCCTTGTCTGCTTTGTTTCTTAAAGTTATCTTACCATTTTGTCTGTGCAGCAGGTGTCGATTAGCTTTTAGGGGAACTGGATGACACGTGCGAATCTTTATTCAATGTATTAGGACACATTTGAGATAAGATCTGGTGCCACATTAGGTTTTACTCATACAAGGATCTTTTACTCATGCAAGGACTACAGTAGTACAGTAGTAAACCATAGCAAAAGCTCAGATTAACACACACCTATTCACATTGCAGACAGGGTGCAAGGCTTTTCTGCATTGGTTCCACTGAAATGAGTGGGAGTTTGCAAAAGAGCAAAATCCCACAGGTAACACTTAAGAGTCAAAATAGAGCTTTCCACAACAAGTTTAAGCTCCCCCTCCCTGTCCTCCCATACCTTTTGCTTTCTGAAATTCAACTTGGCGGAATATTATTTTAAAATCTTGCACTGGAAATACTTTTGGGGTTTGTTTGTTTTAGACTGTTTGCTTGTGGGCTGGGCTTTTGCACAGTACCAGGTCTCCTTTTATATACTTTTACAAATTAGAATAATAATAAATTTAAAGCATTTTTGTTTAATAGCAACTTGCAAAAGATTTTTACATCTCCCCTTCTCTAAATCCAGTAACATCAACAACTAGGTATGCTGGTGAACAAATACTGAATTAGTCAAATCCACCAAATAGTTGATCAGTCATCTGTTAGATAAAAAGACATTTTTATCTAACATATGTTTCTTTTGTTGGAAATGTATAATATCAAACAGTATTTTCTCTGTCGCTTGTTATTCTCTGCTCTCCACTACTCTAATAATAATAAGAAGAAAACCTCCCACATATTTTCTAAATAGCAACAGTTTCTGAAAGTTGAGCGTAGTGAAATCTGACATCAGAAATGTCATTAATAAGATTAAAATCAGACATTTACCTTAGCGATGTAATCTTACCCAGGATTATACTTACAGAAGATGTTCATACCTTTTGCCTTGGGAACTTGGAGGGCAAAACTTGTTGGGGCCATTTCTTTTGCTAAGTGAGACGCTCCAAATACTTTTTCAAATAAACACTCATACGCGAACAGAACAGGAGAGTGAGTGAAGAATGATTTAAGCATTTGGCAGGCTCCTCCCCTACTTTCTCTTCCTCCTTCCACTCTAATTATGCATCAAGCAATTATCAAAGAACTGGAATTTTCTTGATATCTGTTCTTTGGTTTGCATTTATGTCTCTAGGAAGCCCCACAAGCAAAGCATGAAGGTAACAGCCCCTGTCTCCCCAGGGATGACGGATGCCATAGGGGTTGGTAGGGAAAAAACTGGGAGGCCAACAGTAGGGGGAGCCAGAAGCAATGATACACAAAATCAACTCGTTCTCCTTTTGTCATCGTCCTCTGCCCTAGTGGATCCAACATGGGCAACATGGAGACTAAGGGCTTATCCATACCTACCTTTCAGATTAAATGGGTTTTCTGCAGATTGCTGTTTGCTCCAACTGAGCTTTAAAGAGTGGGTTTTCGTGGAGAAAGCTCCGGAGCAAGACAAAGAACACTTGGACAGGGAGCTTTGAAGTGTAAACCAAATACAACCACAAAACCTAACAATCTTCTTCTTCGGCGTTCACTCGTAGCCGAGTAAGACTGTCTTCCATAAACACCTTCTTAACTGTGAGTCTGTAAGTGACTCTGGAGGCCAGTTCTGGATCCACATGTCCTTCCACAGTGGGAGTTGATCACGGTGAGGGTTTGCCAAGCGTGCCTTCCTTTTAGCACATTTCTCCCTTTTGTCCTGAGTTTGAGCATCTTCAAAGTCCACAACACCTTTGGTAAAGGCTGTCCTCCAACTGGAGCTCTCAAAAGCCAGTGTTTCCCAGTTGTCAGTGTTTATACTACTCCCCCCCCCCCTTGAGAAAGTCTTTAAATCTATTTTGTTGACTACCAGCATTATGCCTTCCAATTTTAAGTTCGGAATAGAGTAGTTGCTTTGGAAGATGATAATCAGGCATCCGCACAACATGACCAGTCAAGCGAAGTTGATGTTGAAGAATCATTGCTTCAACACTGGTGATCTTTGCTCCCTCCAGTACACTGGTATTAATTCGCCTTTCTTCCCAAGTGATGTGTAAATTTTTTGGGAGACACTGTTTGCTCTTTCGAGGAGTTGGAGATGGCGTTTATAAGAGGTCTGTGTTTCACAAGTATACAGTAAAGTTGGTGGTACAATAGCTTTGTTAACAAGCATTTTGGTTTCCCTGCAAATGTCCCGGTCCTCAAACGCTCTGCACTTCAATTGGGAGAAAGCTGCACTCGCAGAGCTCAGGCGATGCTGGATTTCAGCATCAAATGTTGGCCCTTGTGGAAAGATAACTGCCCAGGTAGGAGATGTGATTGACACTTTAACCCATTTTAAGCACACAAGGCCAAAATTATTCTGTTTTTACTTGAATCCCTCTCATAAAACACTGACAGTCTGGAGGTGTCCAGGGTGACCAGAGACCCCCGGAATAATTTCTGAAGGGTGGAGTTGCTTTTGAGCAGAGCTACAGCCATCACTCTGTTACACTCTGTTACACACACTGAGATTCCTCACACTCAACTCCTCTCTTTATGCCTTTAAAAAAAAATGAAATAGGCATATTCAGGAACTGAACTTGAGTCACAGCTGCGTCTGCTAGATGGGATGGGCAAAAGGTAAATCAGGATCTCATGACAGATCTCTGGGTAATTTTAGTAGATTGGCAAGGATTATAACAACAACAATTATACTGCCAACAATTATACTGCTGGCATACTGTTGACATAAAGAAAGGAGGGGGGTGGATTTTGCATAGAAGAATTGGGAGCTCGCTTCAATTCTGGCACTCAGAACAAATACCTGGGCTCAAAAATATTCAACTATAAGCTTCTTTCTCGTGCACCTAGCTCCAGCTGGTGGATCATTGATAAGTAATAAAAAGAACAACAGATCCCTCAAGCTTGGAGAATCTTAGAACTGCTGTCATCCCCTGTTGGTGGATGGCGGTGAGGAAAGAAAATTGTGAAGGGAGGTATCTTTTACATGTGGTGGACTTTTAAAGAGGTAAAGGCTTTCTGGGAAATGGTACATATGTTGATATTTTCACCCCTCCCATTGCCAGAATCTCCTGATCCGCTCCTGACTGATTGCCTGACTCTGTGTCGAGAGTCCTATCTATGTAGTGACTAGAGGGCTGGGTGGGAGAGGTAACACTCATGGAAGCCAGTACAGCTCGGGTTAAGAACCATTTCAGGTTAAGAACGGACCTCCGGAACGAATTAAGTACTTAACCTGAGGTACCACTTTACAGTCATACCTTGGGTTAAATGTGCTTCAGGTTGAGCGTTTTCAGGTTACGCTCCGCAGCGACCCAGAAGTAATGGAGCGCGTTACTTCCGGGTTTTGCCGCTCACACATGTGCAGACGCTCAAAATGATGTCACACGCATGCGCGGAAGCGGCGAATCGCAACCCAGCCGCCTAGCCGGGTCAGGGCAGAACCAGTTAATTGAGCCCAGTCACTGCACATCGGTTGAAAGGCGTACTGACAATAAGAAGAAGAATACTTTTGTTAAAAAACCCTTTTTTGTTAAAAAAGCCTTTCTATTGAGGATAGTTGGTGAAGTGACACCAACAGGAGATAAAGTACTGTTTATGTATGCAACAACTGCGGCATTTTTATCCCAAAAATGGAAACAAGAAGAAGTACCAACGAAAGAAGAGTGGCAGATGAAGATGATGGTCTTTGCAGAACTGGCGAAGCTGACAGGAAAAATCTGAAACCAGCATGATCAAGCATTCCAAAAGGACTGGAGTAAATTTATACAATATTTGAAATACAGTGGTACCTCAGGTTACGTACACTTCAGGTTACATACACTTCAGGTTACAGACTCCGCTAACCCAGAAATAGTGCTTCAGGTTAAGAACTTTGCTTCAGGATGAGAACAGAAATCGTGCTCTGGCGGCACAGTGGCAGCAGGAGGCCCCATTAGCTAAAGTGGTGCTTCAGGTTAAGAACAGTTTCAGGTTAAGAACGGACCTCCGGAACGAATTAAGTACTTAACCTGAGGTACCACTGTACTACTGTAAGCAAGTAACCTCCCTAGCAGGGTTGTCTGGAGACTTGTAATGAGAGGTATTCTACCTTTCTATATTTATTTAGATTTTGGGCCATTTTGTAATGAGTGTAATTAGAATTGGAAAACCTACAAAATGCAGTGATATAAAGGTGAGAAAACTGTGATGGAGACTTTTCTGCAAGCTCAGAAAGGTACAAGAAAACTCATTTCTTAACATCGATCGTCTGTCTGTCTGTCTGTCTTTTTGCAAAGCAAGGCGGTTCTTTGCTGCAGGCAGCACCCAGGAAGAACCTTGCATGGCTTTTCCCCGGGGACCTCTGTGTCCGCTTAAAAAAATGCAACGCATGGACACGATCGGACACTCTTCCGCGGGCGAAAGAAAGCGCTGCCGATCTGCAGGCAGTCCCCTCTCTCTCCCCGCCCCACCTTTGCCCGTAACCCGCCTCGCCAGCAGGGGACACGAGGACGGAAATGACTCGCAGGCAGGCGCGTGTGAGCTCGGAAGCAAGTTCAGAGTCTGCTCAGTGGGATCGCTGTTAAGATCCTGTGCGGAAAAGGACAGGGATAAATGTTTCAGGCTTCACAGGGGATTTTTCCACCATTACGGAGAGAGAGAGGGATGAGGGGGAACAAAAAAAAATAATTAAAAAAGGATGTGTCAGAAGTGGGATTTGAACCCACGCCTCCATTCGGAGACCAGAACACCCAGAGCCTGGGAAGGATATGAGCCTTGAGTCTGGCGCCTTAGACCACTCGGCCATCCTGACACTGACGCTTGGGCTCTCCCTAGCTGAATCCTAATTAGCAGTATGCTAATTCACGGGTCTACGTGCCTCCACCCGCATTTCCTTTGCGTTTTATGCCGATCTTTTGCAGAGGCAGAGAAGCCTCAGCAGCCTTCCTTCTGTCAAAGCGGCAAGGCGCTGGCACACACGCATCGACCTCGCTGTGCGCCGGGGTTGCGCTGCAGCAGCGCCCTGTTCCCCAGATTCAGCGCAGAGCTCCGAGAGGAAGGAGATGTTCTAAAATCGTTTATTCTTTTAAAGGCAGTTTGCTCTTGAAGTCAGTGGCGTAGCGTGGGGGGTGCAGGGGGGGCCGGCCGCACCAGGCGCAACATCTGGGGGTTAGGGTTAGGGGGCGCAAATCCACGGGTTAGGGGGCGCAAATTACTTGCCTTGCCCCGGGTGCTGACAACCCACGCTACGCCACTGCTTGAAGTTACTCGGTGCGAGCTGTTGAGTTGCCACATGATGTTTGATCAGGTTGCGTGTGTGAGTCTGGTAAGTGGGAAGACCTGCATTTGCAGATTTTAAGCTTTGTATTGAGCTGTGCATGTCTACTCGGAAGTAAGTATCATCGAGTTCAATGGAACTCACTCCCCGGGGAAATTCGCACGGGATTTCACTGTCAGTTCTGTTAGAGTTCTGTCAAGTGCAGGAAAAGAATTTAAAAAGTTAGAAATCATACATCTCAACATCTATAAACAGAAAGAAAAAGAAAACAAAAAGGAAAAGCAAAGGAAAAGAAGACAAAAAACAAAAAAAAATTCAAAATGTATCTTCTGTTAGAAGGAGTGTTGGAGGTGTGAGGCTGAAGTTACTTTTTATCTGTGAAAATGTAAAAATATATTGGGAAATGATATACAATGAATTGAAAAAAATGTTGAAAATAATATTTGTTAATCAACCAGAAACCTTCCTGTTAGGTATTTGAGGTCAAGATCTGCCGAAAGAGAAGAGGAGGTTCTTTATGGATGCTACTACGGCAGCGAGAATTGAGGTTTGGTGAGAATTGATGCTACACTGAGGTTTGAAATCCTCCATATCAACCAGTTGGAAGGAATATACTCATCTCACTTACATTTAAAGTATCAAGCAAGAAGGACATTACTGTGAACAAGATGAACCATGACGGCTATAAATTCAGCAAATGTATGCATTTGCTTGTCTGCTTGATGGCATTTGTCTGCTGTGATTCACTTGCAATTTACAATAAAAATATAAATGAGGTTATCATCAGTCAATAGTAAACCTATTGGAATGAATAGGCATTCCAATGCCTATTCATTTTGCGCCTCAGTTTTCTAACATTCCAGTCTTCCGGAACATTCTGTCTTCTGGAACGGATTACATTCGAAAACAAAGGCACTGATGTATATTGTGGTATTTATTTTATTTTCAGTATTGTGAGTTGCATTGTTTTATGTCTTAAATTTGGAATTCAAATTCATTTCTGTAAATCTTACCTTCCCCACATTTTTATAGTATCACTTGGTTTTTTTTAATAAGTCATCTGATTGTTATTAAGTATGTATCACACAGTGGATACGTTTCTTAATCAGCCTTTTATATAACTAGATTTGTAGCCATCACCCAAAACCAAAGCTCAGATCCGGAGAATGGAAGACACAATTACACTTGAAAACCGCTAAAATTCAGATTTATTGGAAGAAGTGAATAAACCTAATAAAATCCTGCTTTACTGGAATTGTGGTTCTTTTCGAAAGCCACCTCTTTCGTGTCTTTTCCATAGCAATTCTCTCCGTTTGGTGTCCGATGAGATGTCTAAAGTGGTAAATGACAGGATTTCTTGGACTTATGAAGGCAGCAATATATATTTTTAAGTCTCTTGGGTATTATATGGATCTTCTCAGGGCAACCGTTGCTCCTCTCCTTTCTTGCCGCCGCTGGAGAAGAAGAGGGATGCTTCTCTAAGTGGTGGTGATGGCGGTGGGCTGTTGATCCATATGCTTGGTCAACTCCTTCTCCATGGCCTCCTTCAAGGCAGTTTGGACATTGTTGCAGCTGACGAGGGCCTGCGCCTGCTCCGCTTTCTGCCTCAAGGCCTCTACTTGGGTCGCCACGTGACTGTACAAGTCCGCCAACAAGGTCTTCATCAGATTCCTGGCCTTGGCCTCCATGCGCACCTTGGGCATCTGTCGCAGAATTTTGGCAGCAAAGAGCTTTGAGGAACAGATTTTCCGCGGCTGCCCACTGCTCCCTGAATTAGCGGCTGAGGTCCTCTTGGCTTGACGCTTCAAATGAGGCTGCTGCTTCTTCTGTTTTTGAGCCTGGAGCTTCTTCCAATTCCGTCTCGCTTGTTGGTGCTTCTTGTTGACATTCTTTCTCTTTGGAACCCCGGCTTTCTTTTTGCCTTGCTGTTTGGCTGCCATTGTTCTGTTCTCCTTAAGCTCCGGCCTTCAAATGTCACCATAGTTTTGTCAGCATGGGCATTTATAGGCAGTACCATGGCAATGAAGGTGTCCCTGGCTTCACTGTAGCCAAGGAACCATTGTTACCCTGAACAGGACTATGACCTACCCTTACTATGATCTAGTTGTGAGTTTTGACAGTGGCTTCTGGTAGATATTAACTGCACCTCACACTTCTAATTATACCACAGAAATCAGTTTTCATATAACAAAACAAAACAACACCCAGGTTTCATCATCCCATGCATGTTTTGTGGGAATAAACATATATGCCATTAGCCCCAAACCTGATTTATCATCACAACCTGAGTTTCTGCACCAAAACAGTGTGTGTGTAATCTGAGTATCTAAAGACTATGGTCCTGGGATAGTCCTTCTGCTCATAGCTGTCAACTTTTCCCTTTTCTTGCGAGGAATCCTATTTAAAAAAGGGAAAAGTTGACAGCTATGGCTCTGCTCCCTATTTCGCCACTGTTGGTGGTAGAATACAGAACAGGCAGATCTCTGGACAGAAGCCAACTTTCCCAACAGCCCCTATTGCAGTGCCATTCAAAGATTCTTTGTGTGCAACAATTTGCAAGTGCTTCCTGGTTGCTGAAGGCCAACTTTCACCAACTCTCTCCAGGTAGCCCCAGGTTGGCAAAGTTTGCTGGGCGCAAATCCTCTTAAAGCTGCAGCAGAACAAATTGAAAAGTGTTCAGAAAATCAGCTCTTAATGTTTTCAAAGGAGCTCAAACTGAACTACCACCAACATGCTGGAAGCATGTATTGAAGTTCTCACCCTGGCCACCAGCAGTATCGTGTATATAGTTTTCACTCAGGTCCACGTCAGTTACTTTAGGTGACAAACCCTTGGCTGCTGTTGCTACAATGTTGACAGCCGGCTGCCTATAAAAGCAGGCCAGCTGTTTGCTGTTCAGTTCTGTTCCAGCTTAGAAATAAAGAGCTGCTTTGGAGAAATCACTGCGTCGTCTGCTATGTCTACCCACTATTTAACAGAAAGCTCTTTTGGACAGATCTTCTAGAAATGCCACCCCTTCTTCCATATTCCGTTCCTTTAAAAAAAAAAAAAAAAAGCAAACTAGCTATATTATTTCCATTTGTCAAAGTCAGAGCAGCCCTAAACCGTGAGAAACATTTCCAGGAACCAGTATTAGTTTTGAAAAGGTAAAGCATTGTAGATTTTGGTTGCTCTGGGTTTTATCTGGCAGTCACCCACACTGGCAGCGGATAAAGGCACTTAAGTATGATAAATGTGATTATTATGTATGGTTTTAAGTGGAATTAAACTACACAAGTTATTAATGACAGAGATCATTCTGGAACAGGTGCGTAGTCTTTCAAGACACTTTCTACACAGGACTGATTATCTTAAAAGTTGCAAATTCATCAGGGCTTTGGGCTGTGCTTTCCAGTCAAACAAGATGGGCAGGAGCATTTTAATAATTTGTGTGGGAAAATGAATTCAGTCGGGTCCTTGTGCTGATTGCTTCTAAAACTGTGTGTTTGTATTCCAGCATCATCTAGGCTGTAACAGGGGTCTTCTCAGATCTGCAGGTGGCCATTGACTGGAACAAAGGCCGAAATGACATCATAAAGATTTGATTATTACACATTCTTCAAAATTCCAAAGATGAACTTGAGTGACGCAAAGCAGTTAGGAAGTTAAATCTTACCTCCTGAATGTGGCCAGCTTTATAACCATTTAAAAAAGAAATTAAACCTCCATTTTTTGTGTATTCTCTGAATAGCCACTTTGCCATTTTTTTGGTTTTGTATAGCACCTCCTACATAACTAGCAGCAATCTGAAAGGCCAGCGGCAGCTAATAGTGGGTGGCATTTAATTAAGTTTTACTCCGACCCACTGCAATTAATGAATCTTAGTCATGGTTCAAGTGGGTCTAGTCTGAGTAAAAATTAGTTGAATGCTACCCATTGGCTTTCGCCGAATTCTCCTTAACGTTTTATGAGGGGACAGGGTTGTTAAGGTTTTCACACATCAGATCTGCACAATTTTCAAGGCATTTCATGAACTTCCATTTATTCCTGCTTCATATGACGACCCTGACACCTTTGTACATTTCAGTATTTTGTGTAACTAGGTTCGCAGTCAGTAACCAGCAAGACAATGTCCCAGATTAAAAACAACACACACACACTTCAGTGAATAAGGCTGCTAAAAATCCTGATTTATTGGACGAACAATATACGGTGTTTCTTTTATTTCAGAAACCAGCTCGCAAACAATTCTCTCATGTATTTTGATTTACGTTCTTCCTCACTGAACTCTGCTGATTCTGGCTGATGGCGATGGAAAAATCTCTTGGGCATGTGTAGTCTGTAGTCCAAATTTAGCTTCCTTTCCCATGGTCTTTCACGACATCCCCATAAATGGAACCATTGTTGCAAACAATGTAGATTGTTGAGGTGAAGCTGGTATCTTAGATTACAGGATTTCTTAAGGCACATTCAGGCAGCAAAGTCTTTTAAAGGTTTCTCAAGTTTTAAGGATCTTTTTTCAGGGCAGTTTTTGGTCCTCTCCCTTCTTGGCCCTGTTGGAGAAGGGGAGGGGTGTTTCTCTAAGCACATTCGTTCCTGAGGGGCTCAGACGTGTGGTTCACCAACTCCCTTACTACAGCCTCCTTCAAGGCCGTTTGGACATCAGTGCAGCTGATGGTAGCAGACGGGCTCTTCTGGCTCAAGCGATCTATTTCCGTTGCCACATGGTTGTACACATCCGTTAGCAAGTTTTTAACCATGCCCTTGGCTTTGACCTCAATGTATGCCTTTAGCACCTCTCGCACCATCTTGGACGTAAACAGCTTGGGGGAACAGATTCTCACCACTTTGCTGCTCACAGTATTTCTGGCAAGTGGCTCCTTGACCCCATGCTCAAGGCAAGATGGGAACTTTCTCTGTTTACGGTCCTGGAGTTTGTTTTTCCTGATGTGCTGATATTTCTTCTGGAGCTTCTTTCTCTTCAAAGCCCCAGCCTTCCTTTTCGCTTGTTGTTTTGCAGCCATTTTTCTGTTCTGTTCTGTTGACTTCTGTTCTGAAGCTTCGAGCCCCTGCCTTCAAATGTCACTGCACCTTTGGCAACATGGTCAGTTATAGACAGCAGTATGCAAATGAAGGAGCTACATGGAGGGTGCTGATTGGCTCTCTCTACCTGCACAGTAGTCAGGTAACCATTGTTATGCTGAATATGACTATGACCTACTACTGAATATGACTATGACCTGCTGCTATCCAGTTATGAGGTCGGACACTGCCACTGTTTGTTGACTTTCTGAAGAGCATGATGGCATCTGGCCTTTCAGGTGTTGCTGCCGCAATCAATCCTGGCTAATTTTGAGAAAATAAATGTGTACTTTCCATCTTCCTTGAACCAGGTTACCATGCCCAGAATGTGATTTTTTTCTCTACATCAAAACAGGCTTTGAAACCAGGGATGGGTGGCTGTCTCTAGTCTCTGTTGAGAAAATTTCATAAATTCCTAGCTGATTCTGTCAATGACAGTGTTCTAAGTTAAACAGGTCTTTGGAAGGGCTACGATTCCCCCCACCACACTATTCCGGACTAGTGTGCCTTTAACCACTACTTTAATTTTGGCAGAGGATCACATTTATCCCATGAAAGGTTTTCCCTATAAGAAGAGTGCCTGTAGGCTCATGAACAAGATTCTGGTTGAAAAGTGGGCAACCTTTATTATGAATCTGAGACATTGGAGCACTTATAACGTAAAGTTTTGAGATGTGAGATCCCATGTGAAATTTGTAAAGTCCCCTGGAAACAGTGGTACAGAAACTCAACAATAAATAGTGCAACAATAATAAAGTATTTTTTTTAATTAGCAGTAGCAGTAATTTAGACTGCCCTTCACCCCGCAGGGCAGTGTAGAAATGACAAAAAACCCTAAATGCAGTGGTACCTCAATTTTCAAACGTAATCCATTCTGGAAGACCGTTTCTAGTTCCAAAACATTCCAAAACCGAGACTCAACAGGCGACAGTTAGGTCTCCAGATCTTGCACTCAGCAGAAGACGTGTTCGACTTCTGAGGCTTGTTCAAAAACCAAAGCATTTACTTCTGGGTTTTCGGCATTCGAAAACTGAAATGCTCGACTTCCAAGACGTTCGAAAACCGAGGTACCACTGTATAAATGTTAATTAAAATTAAACAATCAAACAGTTTAGCAGCAGCACAGCACAGAAATAAGCACACCAGACTTCACACTCTTCCCCAAATGCCTGTGTGGAAAAATAATCTGTCACTGAAAGGCCTGGATCTGGGAGGCTGTGGGGACGCATGTACACTGGGCAGCAGGCTAGGAGGGCAGCAAACAAAAATACTCAGGGAGTTCTGTGAAGACTTCAAGTGGATGTGGAGCAAGAGAGCCCTGTATGGCAGCGTTCTGCAGCCACCATGGCTCCACCACTAGAGCTGAGTTTGGTCTGGTTCAATGGCAGCTGCAGAGAACAAGCCAGTGGTTGCTCACCTGTTGCATTCAGCACCTGTGCAGGTGCACCTTGGTACAATTAACTGATGCATTGATTCATTCCAGATTTTCAGAATACAGTGGTACCTCGGGTTACAGATGCTTCAGGTTACAGACACTTCAGGTTACAGACTCCGCTAACCCAGAAATATTACCTCGGGTTAAGAACTTTGCTTCAGGATGAGAACAGAAATCGCGCTGTGGTGGCAGCAGGAGGCCCCATTAGCTAAAGTGGTACCTCAGGTTAAGAACAGTTTCAGGTTCTTCAGAACAAATTAAGTTCTTAACCTGAGGTACCACTGTATGTGCAAAAGGGTTGGCATGGTGCTATAGATCCTTTCGCAAACCAGTCATGCTTCTAACACCAAGACCTTAATGATGTTTCTTCAGAAGTTAAGTCCAGATCAATTTGAAAGGCACCTCCTTCTCCCTTAAACAACATGCCTTGGATTAAATAAAAAAAAAAAATCCTTCCAGTAGCACCTCAGAGAGCAACTAAGTTTGTTATTGGTATGAGCTTTCGTGTGCATGCACACTTCTTCAGATAATGCAATTGATATTCTCTCTGTGTGTGAGAGAGAGAAGAATCATTTGTTCCAGAAACAGAGAAGAGCAGAGAAGTTTCAAGAAGAAGCAGAAGGCTAGACTGTTTTATCTATGCAAGGATGTTTTCTGTGGGAACTGTTCTTTGGACATGTGCAGTGTGACAGGAAGTACTGATAACAGTGGTTCTGTGTAACTTGTTGTAACTTGTTGTGAGTCTCTTGCTTGCGTCTTGTGGTGAGAGAAGCAGAGTGAGTGTCTTAGACTCTTGTTGGACTCTAAGAAGAGAAGAAGAGTTTGGATTTGATATCCCGCTTTATCACTACCCGAAGGAGTCTCAAAGCGGCTAACATTCTCCTTTCCCTTCCTCCCCCACAAGAAACACCCTATGAGGTGAGTGAGGCTGAGAGACTTCAGAGAAGTGTGACTGGCCCAAGGTCACCCAGCAGCTGCAGGTGGAGGACCGGGGACGCGAACCCGGTTCACCAGATTACGAGTCCACCGCTCTTAACCACTACACCTGCATGCCTTGACCATGGCAGTGGTGAATGTCTGTATAAATTTGCTACCAATATGCTTTTATGCCTGTCAAGTAAACCTCTACACTTGATTGAATCTTTATGGCATCCATGAGTGTTTATTGCCTATAAGGTATACTGTGTGTACCTTCAACTCTGAAGACGCTTCCAAGGAAGGAGCTGCGTTGAGATGTAACTCTGCTGAGTATGGATACTGGCACACAGTATCTTCTAAGTAGTGTTACTAGCTTCCCTGCAAAATAGAAAAAAATCACCTTAAAATGGGTCTAAAAGTGGGCCTAAATCATTATTGCACAAGCTATTCCTGATATGTACAAGTCCCCTTTTGCCTTTAAAAAAGATGGATTCCAATGTTTATTTTTAGAACTCATTCTTTTGAAAGATATTCAGGATCACCCTCTGGAGGATAGCAGTAGCCGCACTCAGAAGTTGTTATCCATAGCAGCGCATTCTTTCAGCACAAACCCATGTTCAGTGCCAAGTCTAGAAGACTATAAATGCACTTGGGTTAGCAAACTGTCTGACATAAGGTGAATGTTTGTTAATTGTTGTTGCTGCTGCTTTATTTCATTGAATTTATATCCCAACTTTCAGGATTCAACGCTTCAGGCTTTTGGGGAGATGACTGCTTTCAACATCTTTTTCAATTCATTGTGAATCATTTCCCAAAAGCCTGGTGCATTTTTACAAGTCCACCACATATGAAAACATGACCCTTTGGATTGTTTCATTTCCAACATTTACTTGGTGGCTTTTAAAACAAATAATATTAAGTGATAAGTGAATATCCAACACTAAAGTTGGTCCCTTACCTTTCCCGCCCCGACCTGGCCACAGTGATCCATGCGACGGTCATCTGCAGGCTTGACTACTGTAATTCGCTCTACGCAGGGCTGCCCTTGAAGCTGTCCCAGAAACTCCAGCGGGTGCAGAATGCTGCAGCGAGGCTCCTCACGGGGTCTCTGCCATGGGAGCATATTCACCCAGGGCTTTTCAAGCTGCACTGGCTCCCGGTGGAGTACAGGGTCAGATTTAAGGTCCTGCTTTTGACCTTTAAAGCCCTTCACGGCCTAGGACCTTCGTACCTACGGGACCGCCTCTCCTGGTATGCCCCACGGAGAGCCAATTTGATTCCCTCCCTCCCTCCCTCTCTTTTTTCTTTTCCTTCTCCTCCTGCGATGAGGCTATATTTTAATATTTTAATGTTCCATTATTTTAATGTTGTATTTTATTTTTGTTTTTAAGTTGTAAACATTCATTTTGATTTTATTATTGCTTGTGAGCTGCTCTGGGCCCAGCCTTGGCTGGGGAGGGCGGGGTATAAATAAAAAATTATTATTATTATTATTATTATTATTATTATTATTAAAATATTCAAGTTCTAACAGGTGCTTCCCTGCAACACAGTACGTTAAATTATAAATATTCAGTATTTTTTTTACTTATTAAACTGCAACAATGCACAGCTGCTCGAAGCAAAGAAAAAGTATACAGTGGTACCTCGGGTTACATACGCTTCAGGTTACATATGCTTCAGGTTACAGACTCCTCTCACCCAGAAATATTACCTCGGGTTAAGAACTTTGCTTCAGGATAAGAACAGAAATCATGCTCTGGCGGTACGGCGGCAGCAGGAGGCCCCATTAGCTAAAGTGGTGCTTCAGGTTCAGGGGCGCCGACTTATAAAAAACATTGGGGGAGCCTGCGAAAGCTCATGAATAATAAATAAGCTCATGAATATGCAGATAAAGTGGCGCCGCCTCCTCGTGAGCGAATAGGGGAGAGCGTGCTGCGCCTATTAATCAGCTCCGAAGGAAATTGGGTGGAGCTTTTGCTCGGGAGGGAGGGCAGGAGGCATGCAGCCCAACCCTGTGCATTTTGGGCTGGGGGAGGGGCGGCGGTGGCGCTCTGCTGGAGGGGCGCCCAAGATTATTGGGGGGGCGGAGCCCCCCCAAACGAATTTTTGAGGGGGCTCGGGCCCCCTCAGGCCCCATGGAGTCGGCGCCTATGTTCAGGTTAAGAAAAGTTTCAGGTTAAGAACGGACCTCCGGAACGAACTAAGTACTTAACCTGAGGTACCACTGTATTAAGATTGTTTCATTTCTGTAAATTTTACCTCCCCCCCTCCATTTTTCCAATATCACTTGGATTTATTTTTTTTAATCATTCATCTGATTGCTGTTTAGTATGACACAGTGGATATTTTTCCTAATCAGCATTTTAGATAACTGGATTTGTACTCATCACCCAAACCCAAGCTCAGTTCCAGAGAAGCAGAAGAAGACACAATTAGAGTGGAATAAAGCTGCAAAAATCCTGATTTATTGGAAGAAGTGAAATAAGCTGCTAAAATCCTGCTTTACTGGAATTGTGGTTCTTTTCTTTTTGAAAGCCACTTCTTTCACGGTTTTTCCACATAATAGCAATCCTCTCCATCCGGTGTCTGATGATGTCTAAAGTGGTAAACGACAGGATTTCTTGGACTTAGGAAGGCAGCAATATATTTTTAAAGTCTCTTGGGTATTATATGGATCTTCTTAGGGCAAGCTTTGGTCCTGTCCCTTCTTGCCGCCACTGGAGAAGGGGAGGGATGCTTCTCTAAGTGCACTCGGTGGGGATGGCGGTGGGCTGTTCGGCCGTGTGCTTGGCCAACTCCCTCTCCATGGCCTCCTTCAAGGCGGCTTGGACTTCGTCGCCGCTGATGGGGTTCTGCTCTTCTTGCTGGCTCATGGCCTGTACCTGGGTCGCCACGTGGTTGTACAAGTCCGCCAACAAGGTCTTCATCAGATTCTTGGCCTTGGCCTCCATGCGCACCTTGGGCAACTGGCGCAGAATTTTGGAGGCAAAGAGCTTTGAGGAACAGATCTTTCGCGGCTGCCCACTGCTCCCTGACTTCGCGCCTGAGGTCCTCTTGGCTTGACGCTTCAAATGAGGCTGCTTCTTCTTCTGTTTTCGAGCCTGGAGCCTCTTCGGATTCTTCTGATTCCGTCTAGGTTGTGGGTGCTTCTTGCGCACGTTGTTCTTCTTCTTTGAAACCCTGGCTTTCTTTTTGCCTTGCTGTTTGGCTGCCATTGTTTCTTTGTTTCCTCCTTAAGCTCCTGCCTTCAAATTTTTTGTCAGCATGGGCATTTATAGACAATGGCATGCAAATGAAGGTGTTATGTGGAGAGTGCTGATTGGGCGCCTCTGGCTTCAGTGTAGCCAAGGAACCATTGTTACCCTGAATGTGACTATGACCTATTCCTTGCTATCACGGATCTAGGCAGAGCTTTTTGTCATCATTTTTTTTACCTCTCAGTGAGTGGGAGCCATGGCATGTTGCCTTCCTCACACTGTACTGTTCCTGCCACTGCCAGTTGCCAAGACGGGAAAGTTTTCTTTCTACACCAGGCACCCCCGAACTCAGCCCTCCAGATGTTTTGGGACTACAATTCCCATCATCCCTGACCACTGGTCCTGTTAGCTAGGGATGATGGGAGTTGTGGTCCCAAAACATCTGGAGGGCCGAGTTTGGGGATGCCTGTTCTACACCAAGGATCCTCAAACCTTTTTCTTGGGAACCACACTTTCAGAATAAAAACTTGTGCCACTGAATTTTTTTATCGATTACAAATACAGTCATACCTCAGGTTGAAGTAGCTTCGGGTTGAGCATTTTCGGGTTGCGCTCAGTGGCAACCCAGAAGTAACGGAGTGCGTTACTTCTGGGCTTCGCCACTCGCGCATGCGCAGAAGCGGCGAATCGTGACCCGCGCATGTGCTGACGCACAGACACAGGTTGTGTTCACTTCAGGATACAAACGGGGCTCTGGAATGGATCCCGTTCGCATCCAGAGGTACCACTGTACATGGGGAAACGAAAGCAAACAACTCCTAGCAATGCTCTACCTCTCTTTCAAATCAGAGCCAGTGAAGGCATTGAAGGTCCTGTGTGAGCATCTGGAGGCAGTTGGAGGATGGATGGCGGCTAACAGATTAAGGTTGAATCCTGACAAGACAGAAGTACTGTTTTGGGGGGACAGGAGGCGGGCGGGTGTGGAGGACTCCCTGGTCCTGAATGGGGTAACTGTGCCCCTGAAGGACCAGGTGTGCAGCCTGGGAGTCATTTTGGACTCACAGCTGTCCATGGAGGCGCAGGTTAATTCTGTGTCCAGAGCAGCTGTTTACCAGCTCCATCTGGTAAGCAGGCTGAGACCCTACCTGCCCACTTACTGCCTCGCCAGAGTGGTGCATGCTCTAGCTATCTCCCGCTTGGACTACTGCAATGCGCTCTGTGTGGGGCTACCTTTGAAGGTGACCCAGAAACTACAACTAATCCAGAATGTGGCAGCTAGACTGGTGACTGGGGGTGGCCGCCGAGACCACATAACACTGGTTTTGGAAGACCTACATTGGCTCCCAGCGCCAAGGGCCTTCTGGCAGTTCCCTCACTGTGAGAAGCCAAGTTACAGGCAGAGGGCCTTCTCAGTAGTGGCACCTGCCCTGTGGAACGCCCTCCCACCGGATGTCAAAGAGAGAAACAACTACCAGACTTTTAGAAGACATCTGAAGGCAGCCCTGTTTAGGGAAGCTTTTAATGTCCGATGCATTACTGTATTTTAATATTTTGTTGGAAGCCGCCCAGAGTGGCTGGGGAAGCCCAGCCAGATGGGCGGGGTATAAATAATAAGTTGTTGTTGCTGTTGTTGTTGTTACATGGAACACAACTACTTTATAATAGCAATGGGAAATCCAGAAAGTATAAAGCAATGCAACTGCATCGTTCCCAAACTATACATGAATCCTTCCCAAAATATAATTACAAACAAGCCTCTTACATATGTATACAAACCCAATGAAAGATCATAGAATCATAGAATCATAGAGTTGAAAGAGACCACAAGGGCCATCGAGTCCAACCCCCTGCCAAGCAGGAAACACCATCAGAGCACTCCTGACATATGGTTGTCAAGCCTCTGCTTAAAGACCTCCAAAGAAGGAGACTCCACCACACTCCTTGGCAGCAAATTCCACTGTCGAACAGCTCTTGCTGTCAGGAAGTTCTTCCTAATGTTTAGGTGGAATCTTCTTTCTTGTAGTTTGGATCCATTGCTCCGTGTCTGCTTCTTGATGTGAGCTTGCTTTTGCC
The DNA here is from genome assembly GCF_965113315.1 of Podarcis vaucheri. Lineage (NCBI taxonomy): Eukaryota > Metazoa > Chordata > Lepidosauria > Squamata > Lacertidae > Podarcis > Podarcis vaucheri. The sequence continues at coordinate 113,334,290 of NC_138760.1, read as the reverse complement.
AGGTAATCTCATTTATAAATCTAATCTGAGACAAACTGCCATTTCCTCATCAACACAAAGAAGCCTTTCTCTCTTCTGATCTTTCGTATTTCTCAGAGTTGAAAATCCCTGTATCACCAGACAAAGGAATTTCCATAATATGTCACTCAGCGTCACCATCAAACAAATTGTTCACGGTCAAGCGACTGGTGGGCTTAATCCATATTTCAGCTATTGTATGTGGGGAGTTTTCTGTTGAGCAATCAATTCAGCCACTTGGTAAGATATAAACTGCATCTTTTCTGAGCATTGTACTTGTGTGGGGTTGTTGTTTTTAAAAAAAGTATGATCCTTGTCATTTCTGCTGCTCCAAAAGCCTTTCAAAATACTGAACATTCTTGTTTGCCAGATTTCCATGTTTTGACAACAGATGTATTTTCTTCCCACCTGGGGCCACATTGGAATTGGAAAGCATCTCACTATGTATAAAGTCAGCAATAAATGTTGGAAATGTAAAGAAAAAGAAGGAACATTTTATCACATGTGGTGGGAATGTAAAAAAGTGAAAAGCTTCTGGGAAATGATATATAATGAGATGAATAAAATGTTGAAATATACATTTATAAAGAAACCAGAAGCATTTTTACTGGGCATTGTAGGAAGTGATATACGTAAATAGAAAATAATGTAAGCTATTTTTATATGCAACGACGGCAGCAAGAATATTATTGGCACAAAAATGGAAGCAAGAAGAATTACCGACGAAAGAAGACTGGAGGATGAAATTAATGGACTATGCAGAATTAGATAAACTATCAGGAAGGATTCAAAATCTGCAGGACCAGAAATTCACAGAAGACTGGTGTAAATTTACAGACTATTTGAAAAGTAATTGTGATGATCAGACTACGTTTGTAGGTTTGCAAGAAGTTTTGTGAGGTGAACTATTAGAACTATTGCAAAAATGGAGAAAGGGGAGGATGGTTAGTTAAGATAATTAAAGGCAATATGAATTTAAGAAATGCATAAGAAGTGGTTAAAATGGTGGATCATCAGAGGTGCTGATGGAAGTCAAAAAAAAAAAGATTGTATAAGTGGTGAGGTTTTGTGGTATGTATTATAATTTATATGTTAAAATTAATAAAAATTACTATAAAAAAGGAAAGCATCTCACTACACATCAAATACAGGCTGAGGGACATTTCAATCTCCAGTCCATGTGAAACCAAGATTCAGAGCTATCCACATATTGTCGACAAACTTTCTTTTGCTTGGGCCTGCTACTGGTGCCAAATTATATGGGTCTTCTCTACTCTACTCCACTGAAATGTTTGAATGTTTCTTTGATTGTCCTTGAATCTTCCCACCACATTTGCCACACCCTTTGAGAACCATTGTTCTACACCAGGGTTCCTCAAACTTTTTAAACAGGGGGCCAGTTCACCAACACAGGCATTGAAATGTTGTGAATTTTCAAAGTTAAGGTGAACAATTGAGTATCATGCATGTGCAATATTTTCTTTCAACACTGGTTCGGAATATATTTCAGGAATCTGTCCATAGGGGAAGAAATACAGAATTCAGAACAGAGATGGGGAACGTATGCGCCTCCTGATGTTGCTGAACTTCCTCTCTTCCGCATCATGCAGGATGTTTTCAATTATTTTATGCACAAATCACCTTGAGACAGTTCTTTAGAAACTGTCAATGGTGATGCTCTGCTCTCTTGCCCCTCCTTGACTCCAATTAATATTATTGTTTGTTTGCTTTTGAATTACGGTGCTGGAGGAGACTCTTGAGAGTACCATGGACTGCAAGAAGATCAAACCTATCCATTCTTAAGGAAAGCAGCCCTGAGTGCTCACTGGAAGGACAGATCCTGAAGCTGAGGCTCCAATACTTTGGCCACCTCATGAGAAGACTCCCTGGAAAAGACCCTGATGTTGGGAAAGATGGAGGGCACAAGGAGAAGGGGACAACCAAAGACGAGATGGTTGGACAGTGTTCTCGAAGCTACCAGCATGAGTTTGACCAAACTTCGGGAGGCAGTGGGAGACAGGAGTGCCTGGTGTGCTCTGGTCCATGGGGTCACAAAGAGTCGGACATGACTAAACAACTAAACAACGATAACATGTCAATGAATCCACCTACTCCTGTAGCTTTGCAGATTATCAAAGATATGAGTTTTGCATGTTTTTATCTGGTCAGGTACTCCATGTGACCTCGTCATTGAGGTGCAGCTGAGGTGCACATCCCCCCCCCCCCGCGTGCCGTTATGCACGATTTTCTCCATCAGTTCACCCCATGTCTGCCAATGGAACTTCCATGTTAAGCTGCAGTGTAGCTGGGGTGCAGTTTTTTCATTCCTCCTTTTGGGAATGAAGCAGAACAACAAACATACCTGCTCTTTCTCTGGGTGTGCAGCAGCACCTGGTTCCAAAGATGGCATATGTTAGGCTGCCCCCTGGTGCCAAGTTAGAGTTTAAATCTTTATGAAAATGCACGAAGGAATTGGCAAGCGATAATAATACAGTGGTACCTCGGGTTACAGACGCTTCAGGTTACAGACACTTCAGGTTGCGGACTCCGCTAACCCAGAAATAGTACCTCGGATTAAGAACTTTGCTTCAGGATGAGAACACAAATCGCACGGTGGCGGCGGGAGGCACCATTAACTAAAGTGGTGCTTCAGGTTAAGAAAAGTTTCAGGTTAAGAACGGACCTCCAGAACGAATTATGTTCTTAACCTGAGGTACCACTGTACAGTGGACCCTCCAGACAGGAACTAATTTGTCCCAGGGGTAAAAGGCGAAAGATTTATACGATCTGAAGAGAAACCAGAGTCCTTACGTACCCCAAAAAGTCTGTAACATGAGGCGCCATTTCTGCGCATGTGGTGAAACCCATAAGTATACACTTCCGGGTTTGCGGCATTCGCAACCCAAAAGTTACACTACCCGAAGGTAACGGGACCCAAGGGTCCACTGTAGTAGTAATAATAATAATAATAATAATAATAATAATAATAATTTATTTCCTTGACATCTGATGGGAAGGCGTTCCACAGAGCAGGTGCCACTACCAAGAAGGCCCTATGCCTGGTTCTCTGTAACTTCTCGCAGTGAGGGAACTGCCAGAAGGCCCTCAGAGCTGGACCTCAGTTTCTGGGCTGAATGATGGGGGTGGAGATGCTTCCATGCAATGGAATGCAATGGAATGATTAAGTGCAGGAACTCACCACAAACACCTCCCTTGTTCTCTTAGAATGGAAATGGCGCCCACCTGAGAGGTGCCAGAACTGAGTTCCAGTGAGTTTCAGCTGGGGGGAAACTCCTGGTCATCGGTATGCTGATGACACCCAGTTTTATTTCCTTATCTTTCATTTTTTACAGGCGGTAGAAAGGGCCGGCAAGCTCTCTTGGCTTAACTGGAGCATCTGTCAGCCGGCTTTGGAGGGCAGGCTCAGAAAACTAAGCTATGCAAGGCAAGCACTTTAGGGTGGGCGTGCAAAGGAGGAACATTTCTTCTTTTAAAATAATCAGATTTTATTATTTTCATACATATATCATACAATATTCAACTTAACCAAACAATCGTTTTCTAAATTCCCCTCTCCCCCTTGGCTTCCCTCCATTTCCATTTCTGTTTCTGGTTTGTTAAACCACTTATTGCATTCTGCTGCGCTTATATAGTAGTATACAGTGGACTCTCGGGTTGCGAACGTGATCCGTGCGGGATGCACGTTCGCAACCCGCAGGGTTCGCAACCCGCAGTGCCGCATCTGTGCACACGCGGGTTGCATTTCAGCACTTCTGCGCATGCGCAAAGTGCGATTTAGTATTTCTGCGCATGCGCGAGCACCAAAACCCAGAAATAACCCATTCCAGTACTTCCAGGTTTCGGTATGTCCATAACCCCAAAAAACACAACCTGAAGTATCTGTAACCCAAGGTATGACTGTACTGTCACCTTGTTATCTTTCTTGTTCTCTCTAATTACCTTCTAATTAAGCTTTAATTAACCTTTTTATTTTTCATGGTTGATGACTTCAGAAGTAGCAGGGGAAAGGAGTCCTGTTGAAAGTTGAAACGAGGCAGGGAACACAAAATTGGATGATCCCGGTTTTTTACAGGGCAGGTGACAACCCTGGGCAAACCACAAAATGGTGTTCTTCCCAGACCCTGCTGCCAGGGAGGAAGGGGTGGGTGAAGATCTACATCAGGAAACAGGGGAAAATAAAGATCTACATTGGATCTCCTGTCTTTGTGTATCCTGCTTGTCTCATGGTTGGACCGGCCCTGACCAGAGAAGTCCTCTCATAATATTCTGAGGCGGCTGGGGTAACAGCCTCCAGCCTCTAAGATGTGCCTCTTTGCTGCTGCTGCTGCTATTTCCAGACAGTGTTTTTACACACACACCAAAATTGGAAGCCATTTTGGCTTAGCCTTAAAACATGGCTACTACAATACCTATTCCTATCAGACCACAGAATGCAAGGAACTATAGTTTGTTAAGGTGCTGAGAGTTGTGAGGAGACCCCTTGGCAGAGCTGCAATCCACAGCAAACTTCAGTTTCCAGGATTCTTTGGTGAAAACGCAAGGTGATTTAAAAGTGTGGCTCAAGTTTGCCCTGTCATGGATAAGTCAAAGAGTACACTAGGATAACCCCAAGGGATAGGAGATTTGCATGGTAGGAGAAAGTGGTTAATGTAGAATACAGTGGTGCCCCGCAAGACGAATGCCTCGCAAGACGAAAAACGCGCTAGACGAAAGGGTTTTGCGGTTTTTGAGCTGCTTCGCAAGACGAATTTCCCTATGGGCTTGCTTCGCAAGACGAAAACGTCTTGCAAGTTTGTTTCCTTTTTCTTAACACCGTTAATACAGTTGCGACTTGACTTCGAGGAGCAACTCATAGAACGCAGTGTGGTAGCCTTTTTTGAGGTTTTTGGTGATTTTTGAAGCTTTTCCAAAACTTTTCCAACACAGTGCTTCGCAAGATGAAAAATTTGTTAGACAAAAAAACTCACAGAACAAATTAATTTCATCTTGCGAGGCACCACTGTAACACTTTTTGAAGAAATAATCAGCATGCTTATATTTTAGTAATTAATATTGAAATGTTTATTACTATTATTATTATTATTATTATTATTATTATTATTATTATTATTATATTGTATTGTGTAATCTTTTGTTGGGAGTCGCCCAGAGTGACTGGGGAAACCCAGCCAGATGGGCGGGGTATAAATAATAAATGGTTGTTGTTGTTGTTGTTGTTGTTGTTGTTAAATTTATACCCTGTCCTTCCTCCCAAAGATGCTCAGGGAGGCAAACACAAAATGTTATAATACAATTAAAAATAAGTGACATGAAACTTTTACAAACAATTTAGAAGGATTTAAAACATCTAAAAACAACCATTGCCCTTCACAGCTAATAATGTCAAACCCAAGCTCAGTTCCATAGAGGAGGAGGAGGAGGAGGAGGGGAAGAAGAAGAAGAAGAAGAAGAAGAAGAAGAGGAGGAGGAGGAGGAGGAGGAGGAGGAGGAGGAGGAATAAGGAGGAGAAGGAGGAGGAACAAATACACTTGAATAAAGCTGCTAAAATTCTTATTTATTAGAAGAACTGAAAAAAGCTGCTAAAATCCTGCTTTACTGGAATTGTGGTTCTTTTCTTTTAGAAAAGCACCTCTTTCATGTCTTTTCCAAACAAATTCACTTCATCCGGTGTCCGATAAGACGTCTAAAGTGGTAAACGACAGGATTTCTAGGACTTAGGAAGGCAGCAGTATATTTTTAAAGTCTCTGGAGTATTGTATGCATCCTCTCAGGGCAACCTTTGCTCCTCTCCTTTCTTGCCGCCGCTGGAGAAGGGGAGGGATGCTTCTCTAAGCGCACTCAGTGGGGATGGCGGTGGGCTGTTCGGCCGTGTGCTTGGCCAACTCCCTCTCCATGGCCTCCTTCAAGGCAGCTTGGACTTCGTCCCCGCTGATTGGGGCCTGCTCCTCTTTCTGCCTCAAGGCCTCTACTTGGGTCGCAACGTGACTGTATAAGTCCGCCAACAAGGTCTTTATCAAATCTCTGGCCTTGGCCTCCATGCGCACCTTGGGCAACTGCCGCAGAATTTTGGAAGCAAAGAGCTTTGAGGAACAGATCTTTCGTGGCTGCCCGCTGCTCCTTGACTTAGCGGCTGAGGTCCTCTTGGCTTGACACTTCAAATGAGGCTGCTTCCTCTTATGTTTTTGAGCCTGGAGCTTCTTCCAATTTCGTCTCGCTTGTTGGTGCTTCTTGTTGACATTCTTTCTCTTTGGAACCCTGGCTTTCTTCTTGCCTTGCTGTTTGGCTGCCATTTTTCTGCTCTCCTTAAGCTCCGGCCTTCAAATGTCACCATAGTTTTGTCAGCATGGGCATATATAGACAATATAGCATGACAATGAAAGTGCCTTTAGCTTCACTGTAGCCAAGGAACCATTGTTACCCTGAACGGGACTATGACCTACCGTACCCTTACTATGATCTAGTTGTGAGTTTTGACAGTCAACTTTTCCCTTTTCTTGCGAGGAATCCTATTCGGAATAAGGGAATTTCCCTTTAAAAAAGGGAAACGTTGACAGCTATGTATTAACTGCACCTTGCCCTTTTAGTTTTACCACAGAAATCATAATTTCAACTAAGAAAAAAATCAGCCAGGCTTCATCATCCCTAGGCATGTTTTGTGCGAATAAACAGACAGTAGTACCTTGGTTGTCGAACAGAATCCCTTCCAGAAGTCCGTTTGACTTCAGAAAATGTTCAACAACCGAGGCGCTGCTTCCGATTGGCTGCAGGAGCTTCCTGCAGCCATTCGGAAGCTGCGTCGAACGTTCAGCTTCCAAAGAACGTTTTCAAACCAGAACACTCACTTCCGGGTTTGCGGCGTTCAGGAACCAAAGCATTTGAGTCACAAGGCATTCAGGAACCAAGGTGTACGACTGTAGAGGCCATTAGCCCCAAACCTGATTTATCATCAAAATCACAACCTGAGTTTCTGCACCAAAACAGTGTAAATCTGAGTACAGTGGTACCTCAGGTTAAGGTTACATACGCTTCAGGTTACAGACTCCGCTAACCCAGAAATAGTGCTTCAGGTTAAGAACTTTGCTTCAGGTTGAGAACAGAAATCGTGCTCCTGCGGCATGGCAGCAGGAGGAGGCCCCATTAGCTAAAGTGGTGCTTCAGGTTAAGAACAGTTTCAGGTTAAGTACAGACTTCCGGAACGAATTAAGTACTTAACCAGAGGTACCACTGTACAGTCATACCTCATGTTACGCCCACTTCATGTTACGTTCTTTCAGGTTACGTCCCACGACGACCTGGAAATACCGGGATGGGTTGCTTCCAGGTTTCGCCGCTCACACATGCACAGACATGCAAAATGATGTCACGCGCATGCACAGAATTGGCAAATCGCAACCCGCGCATGTGCAGACGCACCACTGTGGGTTGCATTCTTTTCATGTTGTGAACGGGCCTCCGGAACAGATCTTGTTCGCAACCAGAGGTACCACTGTATCTAAAGACTACGGTCCTGGGATAGTCCTTCTGGTCCCGACTTTGCCACTGTTGGTGGTAGAATAGAGAACAGGCAGATCTCTGGACAGAAGCCAGCTTCAATGATGATATTATCCTCGCTTGCCCCTCCTCGACTCCAACCAGTATTATTGTCTGTAAATGAATCCTCCTTGTCCTGTAGCTTCACAGGTGATAAAAGAGAGATGTGTGTACAGTGGTAACTCTGGTTGCGAACGGGATCCATTCCGGAGGCCCGTTCGCAACGTGAAAAGCCCGCAACCTGAAGCGCCATATCTGCGCTGGTGCGCGGCACAATTTGGCACTTGTGCGCATGTGTGAAGTGCGATTTAGCGCTTCTGCACATGCGCGAGTGGCGAAACCTGGAAGTAACTCTTTCCGGTACTTCCGGGTCGCCATGGGATGCAACCTGAAAAAACGTAACATGAATCAAATGTAACATGAGGTATGACTGTATTGTTTTAGCTGGTCAGTTACTCCATATGTGTTGTCGCAGCAGCACCTGGTTCCAAAGATGCCAGGCTGCCACCTGGTGCCAAGTTAGAGTATAAAGCACGAAGGAATGGACGAGCAATGCAATAAAGGTCCTAAACAGTGTAATACTTTACGTAACATCAACCCATTCAAAACAAAAGCAGAGTCCAGCGTTGAAGAAAGCTGCAGTAGTTCAGAGCGGCTCGATTTATTGTTTCAGTGCTGCGGGCAACAGGGGTAAAGGGATGTTTCGGACAAGGAGTTGTTTTTCTGCAACGATGGAGAGTACAGCCGCTCGAAGCAAAAGAGCGGGTTCCTAAGTGTTCTCAAAATATTTGTTTTGACTAATTGAAACTGTTTGCAAAACACATTCCCTGACCGGGAATCGAACCCGGGCCGCGGCGGTGAGAGCGCCGAATCCTAACCACTAGACCACCAGGGAAGCGGCTGGCGAAGCTTTTCACTAGCCAGTATACAGTCTAGTAAATTAGGATACATTTTTCCAAGTCTGGGTATGTTTTACCAACATATGGAATCTGGGAAATCTTTTAAAAAATAAGTTCTCTGCACGTTGTGTTACAAACCAGCAGATTGAAGGTTCTTTTTATAGTGCGGCAAGAAGACAGACTATCAGTTGTCTTTCGTTTAAAAGCCAAAATGTCTGGAAAGAATTGGTGCTTTGCAGTCCTAAGGTTTAAGATTTCTATAGTTCTATAGATATAATAAAGAAGCCGTCCTTCCCTTTTCCCCCTTCTTTATTCTCTACTCCACAAAATGCACTCCAAGTAACAAAAGGAACTTGAAAGCAAAAGCAGGGCATGAAAGCCACCTTGAACATAAACAAGAGAAAATGTTTTTTTTCTCTCTCTCTCTTCTGGAATTTATTTTTAAGCTCTTTGGTACGTATGTAAGCTTTATGTATGTTTTTATAAGAAATAAATGAATAAAGTAGTTTTTTTAAAAAAGGATGTGTCAGAAGTGGGATTTGAACCCACGCCTCCATTCGGAGACCAGAACACCCAGAGCCTGGGAAGGATATGAGCCTTGAGTCTGGCGCCTTAGACCACTCGGCCATCCTGACACTGACAGAAACATGCTGCGAACAAAGCACCCTAATGCTTGGCCAGGCTGCTGCTTCTTAAGACAATGCACTCGTTTCATCTGAAAGGAAAGAAGGATAAGTAATGCACAGGAATCGCCCTCCAGCTGGAGAGAAAGAGGGGGAAACAAGGCAGCGAAGCGCCCCGGATGCTCTCACTCGCGCTTAACAGAGTCTGAGCGCTAAATCCCGGGCAGCGTCGAATCGTTCCATGCCCACCGAAAACCACAGAATTAAAACACCGCAGATCCGGCGGCTGATTTTCTAATCCGAATTGCCATAAAAAAAATTATAGGATTATTTTCCTTCCGGCAGTCACCTCCCTCGCCGATCTTTCCCGGCGCACCCAGATCCATGCACTTGTTTGCAATGCAACGGCGACTGTGCTCGTTGCAACGGAAGGCGCTTGTTGCGGTGCAATCGCGCCTGTTTAAATGCAAAATCTAAGTGTCAAAGGAAGGCCGGGAGCCCAAACAAAAACGGATCGGCGGCCAAAATCAGTGCCCTCGTTCGAGCGTTTTACTATTATTCTGAGTTTTTGCTCTCTTTTTTCCCCACCAGCCTCCACCAGCTTCACGCGATATGGCAGCACCGACAGCGTTTACAAAATATACATATATATCTATGTACAGTATACATAAAATACTATGATACATATATATGTACACAGTACAGTATACTGAACATACTGAACTGTCATGAAATTCTACTCAATATTGATCCAGAGCAGAACTCCAATGTATAGTTAGCAGAGTAAAAAACTTAAACCCGTTGCAGGATTCCCAAAAATAGACCAGAGGCAATTAATATTTCATCCAGCAGAGCTTTACTGCTACTGAAGGCAAATGAGCATAATGGTCACAAATCCAATACATTCAGGATTGGCACTGCCCATAAGAAATCCCGTTGCAGCAGACTTAACTTACAATAACTTATAATAAGTCTAAAACCTTAACACTATGTACACATACTATGTACAGAACACCACACCAGAAGGAAGAGAGACAGAAAAAGAAACTGAAACTCAGGGTCCTTCTGGCCTTCCTTTTATAATCAGCATGACCTTGACAGAAGAGATAACAGAACCAGTTTCAGAGAGCTGTACTCAGCTTCTCTGAAGGAATAACCCAACCCTCCCACATTGAGGGTGCCCGACATCACATGTCGTCATATCAGTGGCATAGCGTGGGGGGTGCAGGGGGGGCCGGCCGCACCGGGCGCAACATCTGGGGGTTAGGGGGTGCAAATCCACAGGTTAGAGGGCGCAAATCCATGGGTTAGGGGGCGTAAATTACTTGCCTTGCCCCGGGTGCTGACAACCCACGCTACGCCACTGCGTCATATGCATGACGTCATGCGCTGGGTGGGGGGTGCCAGGCAAGACATTATAGAGCAGCCAAAATGGGATTTTACATTATGAGCTTTATAACCCATTTTCCTGTAACATTTTTAAATATCTCTAGATCCAGCCTTGGTCTCATTTGCTCATCAGCCCCAGACAACATGGCCCAATGTTCAGGGATAATGGGAGCTGTGATCCAACACCTGGAGGACCACATCGTTTCGTCTATCCCTGCTTTAGATAAAGATGGTTGCCCCTTAAATATCTTCTGCAGTAACCCTAATATCTGGCTTTATTGCAGGGAAAGGAAACCACATCCAAGCTAAAGATCCTGGTAGAATCCCATTTTATTATATTCCTAAGAATAAGATGTTTCTTCTCCCAAAGGTTTTCCGGAGATGCAAGGATTCTTCTGCAGCTCAGATCCCTTCTTAGTTTATTCAGGATGGAGAGTAGTTGATCCCTGTACTCGCATTAGATGTTTCCTTTAAAGTGAAGAATTTCTCGGTCTCTTTAGAGTAGCATCAGGACTTTTCATTAGGTGGGTGGTTCTCTTGTTTCTTGCTTCGTAGGTTTCCTCCGCAGATCTCGCTTGCGCCAGCCAAAGGAGACTGGGACAAATGTCCTAACGGCGCCGTGCCACTTTGCGGACAGTTTTCACCAGCTCCATGACTTGTTTCTTGCGCAGCACGCGCTTGAGTGCTTTGTGTAGCTCCCTGGAGCCGATGGTGGAGGTCCTCTGGGCTTTCTTGCTGCTCTTGGCGTGGTTAGACACAGTGTTGTAGAACCTCCTTATGAAAGTGATCATCTTCCCTTTGGCCTTGGTCGATATGGGCACCCTGTCGCGGTGCAGCTGACTCAGAACTTTAGAGATAAACTCATCGCAGGGATGCCTGACATCTTGCTTTACAGGTGCCATCACCTGGTCTACCACCGTCCGCCGCCCCTGCTTCCCTTGGCTCAGATTTGGCTTCCTCTGCTTTGGCAGGAGCTTCCCATGTGCGGCTTTCCGAGTCGTCTGTTTCGTTCTCTTGGGAAGGCGGGTCCTCCTCCTCGTTGTTCTGCAAGCAGCAGCCATTGTCCTAATCGTCTCCTTTGGTTCTAGCTTCCACCTCAGGATGCTACCATTGCTCTGAGCTTGGCTGACATACACTGGCTGATGCTCAACTGAGGGGCCTGCTCTTATCCTGTTGGGTGGACAATGTGCTGCCCGGGCATCCAATCAGACTCTGGCGCATCATAATGTGCATCTCTGATCCTCATCTCTCCTGTATGCCAACAGGGGAGATTGTGACTCCCCATGTGCTCACTGCTCAGTGGGCAGGATTGAAACCAAATTTAAGCAGAAGTTGTTTGGCTCCTAGCATCTCCATTGGGCTGGCTGGCACAGCTGCAATGCTGCACCAGTCATTTGGGCTGTGGGGGAGCAGGGCAGCAAAAGAGATGCCACTTTGGCTGCTGGGTGCATCACCTGGTTGGATGGGTAGCATGGTATGAGAAGATCCACATCCTGTGGTGTGGCGGTGCCCCGCAGATCTCCTGGCAAGCACAGCATCAAAACAGGCATGTCTTTTGATGCTGCACGAGCCAGGTGATTCCTGGCACCCGACCAGCTGCTCCATACCTGCTTCCACTGAAGGAAGCCCAGGCCAGCAAGCACACATACCATCTCCCCACTTCTTCCCTGGTGGGAGTGGGGGCACCATTTTGTGGTTCACCTCAGGTGCCAAAATGTTTTTAGCTGGCCCTGCCTACAAAAGAACCTCTGCTCTTATTTCAAATGATCCAGATTGCTATGAGACCAGACCTATCTTTGCAGAAGCCATGCTGGTTCTAATTCAGCAAAGCTTTTTCTTCTAAATGCTGGGTTATTTTATCCTTAATACTTTGGACCAGTTTTCCTTGTGAGAGATGTTACATTAAACAGCCTGTAATTTCCAGGATCCCCAGCCCAAATTCCCTTTTGTTAAAGTTGGTGTTACACTGGCTACTTCCCAGATAAAGATGGTTACCCCTTAAATGCCTTCTGCGGTAACCCTAAACACCTTGCTTTATTGGAAGGAAAGGAAACCACATCCAAGCTAAAGATCCTGGTAGAATCCCATTTTATTATATTCCTAAGAATAAGATGTTTCTTCTCCCAAAGGTTTTCCGGAGATGCAGGGATTCTTCTGCAGCTCAGAACCCTTCTTAGTTTAGTCAGGATGGTGATCAACACAGTGCTCCTGTGAGATGTTGTTTTCTTTAAAGTGAAGTATTTCTCGGTATCTTTAGGGTAGCATCAGGACTTTTCATCAGGTGGGTTTTTGTCTTGCTTTGTAAGGCTGGCGTATTCATCTCTTCTCCCCCGTGGATCTCACTTGCGCCAGCCAAAGGAGACTGGGACGAACGTCGTCCTATCGGCGCCGTGTCACTTTGCGGACGGATTTCACCAACTCCGCAGCTTGATTCTTGCGCAGCACACCTTTCAGTGCTTTGTGTAGTTCCCGCGAGCCGATGGTGGAGGTCCGCTGGGCTTTCTTGCTGCTCTTGGCGTGGTTGGTCATATTGTTATAGAACCTTCTTATGAAAGTGATCATCTTCCCTTTGGCCCTGGTCGATATGGGCACCCTGTCGCGGTGCAGCTGACTCAGCACTTTAGAGATGAACTCATCGCAGGGATGCTTCACATCCTGCTTTACAGGTGCTGTCACCTGGTCTACCACCTTCTGCCCCTGCTTCAGATTTGGCTTTCTCTGCTTTGGCAGGAGCTTCTTATGTGCGGCTTTCCGAATCGTCTGTTTCGTTCTCTTGGGAAGGCGGGTCCTTCTCCTCGTTGTTCTGTAAGCAGCAGCCATTGTTCTAATTGTCTCCTTTGGTTCTAGTTTCCACCTCAGGATGCTACCATTGCTCTGAGCTTGGCTGTCATACGCTGGCTGGTGCTCAACTGAGGGGCCTGCTCTTATCCTATTGAGTAGACAATGTGCTGCCTGGGCATCCAATCAGACTCTAGCACGTCACAATGGGCATCTCTGATCCTCATCTCTCCTATATGCCAGCAGGAGAGATTGTGACTCCCCATGTGCTCACTGCTCAGTGGGTAGGATTGAAACCAAATTTAAGCAGGTGTTGTTGGGCCCCTAACATCTCCATCTGCTGCACCAGTCAGTTGGGCTGTGGGGCAGCAGGGCACCACAAAACACACCTCTGTGGCTGCTGCACTGCTGTACAAATCACCCGGTTGGTGGGGTAGCGTGGCACCAGAAAACACATGTCTTTAGGTCACATTGATTGATTGTTGTTGTTTAGTCGTGTCCGACTCTTCGTGACCCATGGACCAGAGCACACCAGGCACTCCTGTCTTCCATTGCCTCCCGCAGTTTGGTCAAACTCATGCTGGTAGCTTCAAGAACACTGTCCAACCATGTCGTCCCCTTCTCCTTGTGCCTTCCATCTTTCCCGACATCAGGGTCGTTTCCAGGGAGTCTTCTCTTCTCCTGAGGTGGCCAAAGTATTGGAGCCTCAGCTTTAGGATCTGTCCTTCCAGTGAGCACTCAGGGCTGATTTCCTTAAGAATGGATAGGTTTGATCTTCTTGCAGTCCATGGGACTCTCAAGAGTCTCCTCCAGCACCGTAATTCAAAAGCATCAATTCTTCGGGGATCAGCCCTCTTGATGGTCCAGCTCTCACTTCCATGCATCACTACTGGAAAAACCATAGCTTTAACTATACGGACCTCTGTCGGCAAGGTGATGTCTCTGCTTTTTAAGATGCTGTCTAGGTTTGTCATTGGTTGATCCATTAGAAAGTAATAAAAATCCACAGGCGCACCAGAAGCTCCGTTCCTGCTGGGACTGAACTGGTTGTGCTCCCCTAGATATGCCTTTGCTGTAGAGATTGATATGGAAGAGACCCGTTTTGTTGCAGCTGGGGCAGATGAAGGCGTCCAGTTGTGCTGCTACAGATGCACGTGGCATTTCTCTTTGTGCTTCTCCCAGCGGTCATTCCTCCCCTGGCCCCTGCTGTGCCTACACAACCTGACTGCTTGTCTGCAGGCACTGCGGTCATCTGCAAGGGATTCCCACATGGCCGGGTTGATGCTGTCAGCCTTTATGTCACATTGGCAGACATTTTTTTGTAACGCGCAGATAAGCCACAATAAATTGCCTTTCTCAGAAATTTGCGAGTTCACAAAATTATGTCTATTATTTGTTTCATGAACGGGTGTCACTTTCCAGAAGGCATCCTGAAGCAATCTGCTATTAAAAAAATAGAGATTTTATTTTTTTTTGTGTGTGTGTGTGTTTGTGTGTATACCATTAAAAAACCAACAATTACAACACATGCATAAAATCGACTCAAATCCAATGCCAATGGCAGGGACCGGACTTGGAGGATTAAAACAAAGATTGTGAAGTTAAAACCAGCATCATTTGCCAGGTGGGAAAAGACACGCGTTTGCCCACATTCAATGTCGCTCTACCTAAAGTCAAGTGGCCGGCCGGCCGGCCCTACACTAATTGCCGAGTGAACTACAACTCCCATGAACCACCGGGGACCCAGCGTCGAGGCCACGTGACCAGGCGCGCGTGGGCAAGGGGGCTTCTCCGCCCCGCCCCCTCCCGTCCTCCTCCTCAGCTGCCATATTTCGCCGCTCTTCCTCTCGTGTGTCAGCGAAGAGTGAGGGGCGGAGGAGGAGCATTCGCCGCTCTTAAAGGGGCCACGGTGCCTGGCGGTGGGCCCCCTCCCCCGTCCCTTGTATCCATAGGGAGTCCTCAACGGAACAGCGCTGCCCGCACCAACGCGGGGAGATGGAATGGGCGGCGGCGGCGGCGAGAGAGCTGGCGCTCCGGAGCGAAGCCTGAGCGAGACGGTTGGTGGAGGAAGGAGGGGCGCGCGGGTAACGGAGGGAAAGCGGCGCTCCTCTCCCCCTCCCCCGGCTGCTGCGCGCTGGCCTCTGATTGGCCGCGGCCCGAGAGGGGCTGGCAGCCGTTGGCTTGCGGGAGAGGGAGGGGCGGGACTGTGGGCTCGAGGGGGAGGAGCGGCAGCGTTGGCGGAGCACGAGAACGGCACGAGTTGGGGGGCGCTGGGCAGGTTCCCCCATTCACACACACACGCATCTCTGCGCTGTGTGGGCCAAAATAACAGACACGTTGTAACACCCAGAAGACTTTAGGGGGGAGGACTCTGCAGGGGGCTCGACTAGATGACTCGGGGGGTCCCTTCCAATCTATCATCCTTCGATTCTGATCTTTTTTATTCCAAGGGGGAGATAGTTTCTTCCATCAAGAAAAGCACTCTTCTTTTTTCATGTAACATTAAACCTCAATATATCCATTTGTGCTTTTGCTGTATTTTTGCCTCCTTTTTCTGTTCTGTTCTTCCTTTTTTTCCTTTTTCTTAAGGCAAGAAAAGGCCATTCATTTCTGTACAGTAAGGCTGGGCAGACATCAGGATTTACTTCATTTTTTATTTTTTGTACTGGGATCCCAATGGTGCAAAATACTGATCCACAAGGCAGAGCTGTAGCTACCTGGTGGGGGTGGGGTGGGGGGGGTCTAATCAAGTTTTTTGTCCCGGGTGAAGCCTCCAGAGGGGCGACATTGAGGCTCCCAGCCTCTGTGTGTGTGTGTACACAAATGTGCATGCCAAACTGGGTCTTTGCCCCGGGTGAAATCAGGCCTAGTTTCACCCCTGCCACAAGGAACTGGCACCCAACTGGTGCAAAATATTGGACTGGATGAGGAGCCAGTTGCAAAACAACAGTCCAGAGGAAGAGGCAAGTTACCCGTTGCTCACACACCAAGCCTTAGACTGGGTTGACAAGTATAAAAGTACAAATCTCTTTCTGAGTTGTGGCAGTTCAGGGATTCCGAAGAAACCACCAACAATGGCACCATCTTGCAGTTGCCATTGCTAACCATGTGGAGGAAGTCTTGCAAGTCTTTCACAAAGCACCGAGAGGTCACCCAGTAGATTCTGACCCACCTGCTGCTTCATAAGATAGAGAAGTGGCATAGTCAAATTCTAGTTTGACAGGTACTGCATCATTCCAGTAATAATAGGGAGAGGGGGAATACCAGGGGGTTTAGGATGCAATATCTAGTAGCAGACATGTGCATGGTAAAAGGCATGGATAGGCAAACTAAGGCCCGGGGCCCGGATCCAGCCCAATCGCCTTCTAAATCCGACCCGTGGATGGTCCGGGAATCAGCGCGTTTTTACATGAGTAGAATGTGTCCTTTGATTTAAAATGCATCTCTGGGTTATTTGTGGGGCATAGGAATTTGTTCATTTTTTTTTTCAAAATATAGTCCGGCCCCCCACAAGGTCTGAGGGACAGTGGACCAGCCCCCTGCTGCAAAAGTTTGCTGACCCCTGGTAAAAGGGGTATGGTTTCCTGGGAGTGTACACAAGGGAGCTTGAGTCATATGTAACCTCTGAAAGGTAGAGTTGTGGCACTTTAGAGACTGTCAGTGCAAGGACAGGTCTCTGCATCCTGTTGAGCTCTGAAAGCAGCTTACCCAAAACACCTTTACATTAAAATCACATTATTATTGTTGTTGTTGTTGTTGTTGTTTATTAATTATTATTATTTTATTTTATTTTACATTTTTATTGGAATTTTATTTACAACATAACATAAACACCCCACCCCACCCTCCAATACGCAAATCTAAAATCACATTACAGTGGTGCCTCGCAAGACGAAAAGAATCCGTTCTGTGATTCTCTTCGTCTAGCGGTTTTTTCGTCTTGCGAAGCAAGCCCATTGACGGATTAGCGCTATTAGCGGCTTATCGGCTTATCGGATCAGCTGATAAGCAGCTTAGCGGCTTAGAAAAAGGGGGGAGGGGAAAAACCCCGCAGGAACTCGCAAGACATTTTCATCTTGCGAAGCAAGCCCATAGGAGATTCGTTTTGCGAAGCACCTCCAAAACGGAAAACTCTTTCGTCTAGCGAGTTTTCCGTCTTGCGAGGCATTCGTCTTGCGGGGCACCACTGTATTAAATCCAAAAGAGAATGTGGCTTCAGGAACATGCAAGGATATTTCCTGCCTTCTCCCCCAGCTGAAAAACCCTTTGGTGTTCCTTTGGCGACCCCTTTGCAGGTAGCAGTGCCTTCTGAGGAAGACCCTTAGGCAAGGGAGTGGGGTGGACCAGCAGGTTTTGCTCAGCCATTGATGGAGGAAACGTGTGTGTCCCCTGTTCGCAGCAGTGTCTGCTGTCTAGAACTTGCTTGCGTGGCTCAGTTGGGAGTTCCTCGTGGATCACAACTCCCATTGCCTTTTTCCAGTGAGGCGGCTTGGGAGATGATGGACCACGGGCGCCAGGGCCGCCAGCGGGCCTCCGAAACGATTCGCAAGCAGAAGCGCAAGGAGCTGGACGCGCGGCGAAGCAAGTGCCGCATCCGGATCGGCAGCCACCTGGAGCAGTGGTGTCAGCTGAAGGAGCAGCTGGGCTTCTCTTTGCACTCCCAGCTGGCCAAGTACCTGCTGGACAGGTGAGGAAGCTGCTTCAGGGAGAACTTGACTTCCACCCGCCTGTTTTGCCTGTGTGTCAAGTGCTAGATTTGCATGCGCTGAAGTAACTGGAGATGTGCAGGTGAGATGTGGCAAGTCTGACAAGAAGCCAGGGAGGTTCCTGGGAGATGGAGATGGTTGGTTTTAAGCAAGCTGCTGTGTCTCGGGTTTCGCTTGTCTCCCCTACCCTCCCTTGCAATACACAGATAATATGGACCTAATTTTCCTGGTTGTTACAGGGATTACCGAGGCCTGGTTTAACGGTAATGCCTTTGATATACAAAAATACTTACCTGTGAAGGGATCCAGACACAATGTACTATTCCAGTGGTGTTGCTGGTACCTATCAGAGTAGCATTAATACAGCGCATGCAACTTCACATAGGGAAGTCAATTTGCATATCTGACGTTGCATTTAAATTTGGCCTGAGATTAAATCCCTGAAGCAATGATGGTGGCCCAACGACCCTTGGGATGTTGTCAAGAGTCCAACTCCCATCATTCCTGAACACTGGCCATGTTGACTTATGGGATTCCCAGCAACATCTGGAGGGCCATAGATTCCTCAGCCCTGCTCTAGCAAATGCTCCTCTTCTTATTTCATCAGTAATTTTGAGGAAAGCAGTTGCTGCGAATCAAGTACAGACCCCTGTATTTTGCCTGCTCACCTTCCTGCCTCTTCTCTTTCTCATTCAGGTACAGTTCACAAGGCTCAGTTCCAAAAACAGGTAAGAATCCTTGCAGGTTCTCTGTAGAAAAGGCATTTTATTAGTATGTATTAAAGTGATCTCACAGTAGTCTGGCAGATAAGTACAGCGTGTTTAGGTGGGTTTTTTAACCGCATAGCCTGTTTGTCCACTTGGACAAATGTTTCACATGGTAATTGGGGGGGGGCGGTGGGCTTACTTGAGTCACTGGAGATCGTAGCAGTGTGTCACAGGACAGGCTTTCTCAACTTTGGGAGTAGCAGCCCTAAAGTTCCCAACAGATGGTGAAAATCAATTCTCTTACTACCGGGCCAAGATGGCAGTTTTTTTTCTCTTTCTACAGATGTAAAAACTTTTTACCGCCATTTACTATTGTGGTTAATTAATGGTCACTGTGTTATTTTGCCTACCTCTAAGGTTTAATGTACTTGCTGCAGGGCATTTCATTTCCATCCAATCACAATCTTTTACATTTTTACCCTCTATACCACAAGTATATGTAATACAGGTAACTCTATTCCCATCTTATATAAAATCCCGCACATAGAAAACTAGTCCGTTCGAGAAGGTAACAGCCTAGAGCTTTTTCTGGAGGCGTAGATCAGCCCCGTAATAATTGTTAATAAAAATGTAGTATAGCATGTAAGCGCACTGCTGCACTGTGTCAACTCTCTTTATTGGCCGAGGGAGCCGGCGTACAGCTTCCGGGTCATGTGGCCAGCATGACTAAGCCGCTTCTGGCGAACCAGAGCAGTGCATGGAAATGCCGTTTACCTTCCCGCCAGGGTGGTACCTATTTATCTACATGCACTTTGACGTGCTTTCAAACTGCTAGGTTGGCAGGAGCAGGGACCGAGCAACGGGAGCTCACCCCGTCGTGGGGATTCAAACTGCTGACCTTCTGATTGGCAAGTCCTAGGCTCTGTGGTTTAACCCACAGCACCACCCACATCCCACGGGGGAGAGTTATACATGGGGATATTGGTTCCCTTCTAGCAAGCCTGTGTCATGGGGGTTTCCCCTTTCTTCTTCCCAGGACAGGATAGCTCCAAAGTTGTTTCCGAGCCTCTTCCTCCTGATGCTCTGCAGCACCTCGTCGTCCTTTCTCACAATCACAGCCAGGAATGTGGCTTCATCCCTAACGTGAAGCCCTCGTTGCTAGAGCAGAAAGAAGTCCCAAGCAGCATGGTATGGGAGTGCCTGGCCGGTCACACCTTCTCTTGGAGCCCCCTCACCTCGCAGACCTGCCCCCCGTCCCCCTGCAAGGCAGCATCCAGGTGTCCAGAGGAGAAAGCCGTGCGTTCCAAGCCCAGCCCCCCGCCCTCCCGCATCATCCGGCGCCGGCGTTCCCTCCGCAGGGCAGCAGCAGCCCACGCCTTCTCCTTAGCGCTCGCTTCGAACTCACCAAGCCCAGTGGACGAGGCAGAGCCATCTTCCAAAGAGGATGGGGAGGGCGGTGCGGACGGAGAGAGATCGGCGTGCCTCTCTCCTGGCAGTGGAACAGTCCTTGGTGAGGAGGCGGGATTGCTGAGCGACCAGAACCCCGATGAGACAGGTGAGGGGGGCTGGCTGCTTGTAGGATGCTGGAGTGAAGTCCTTGAACTTGAGAGCCAGTGTGGTGTAGTGGTTAAGAGCAGTGGACTCGTAATCTGGTGAACCGGGTTCGCTTCCCCACTCCATCACATGCAGCTGCTGGGTGACCTTGGGCTAGCCCAGGGGTCAGCATACTTTTTCAGCAGGGGGCCGGTCCACTGTCCCTCACACCTTGTGGGGGGCTGGACTATATTTGGGGGGGGGGAATGAATGAATTCCTATGCCCCACAAATAACCCAGAGATGCATTTTAAATAAAAGGACACATTCTACTCATGTAAAAACACGCTGATTCCCGGACTGTCCGTGGGCCGGATTTAGAAGGCGATTGGGCCAGATCCGGCCCCCGGGCCTTAGTTTGCCTACCCATGGGCTAGTCACACTTCTCTGAAGTCTCTCAGCCTCACTCACCTCACAGAGTGTTTGTTGTGGGGGAGGAAGGGAAAGGAAATTGTTAGCCGTTTTGAGACTCCTTAAGGGGAGTGAAAGGCGGGGTATCAAATCCAAACCCTTCTACTTCTTGGATGATTAGGGACCGAAGAGGCCCCACTTGGGTTAGAGGCTATAGGAGGGCGTTACGTTGGAGTGTGAGATGCAATTGTTGGGTGCACCTAAAAGTAAAAGCAGCCTGGACAGGGCTGGCCCAGTAAGTGAAATACCGTACTTTTCCATGTATAACATGCTCCCATGTATACAAAGCCCCCTATTTTTGGGGACTCCAATTTAAGAAAATGACCCAAAGTTGTGGAGCTTTTTTTGAGGAGGGGATTGACAGAGATTGACAATCGCTCGCGTCTGCAACAAGCATCTGCCGGAAACAGCAAGCAAACTTGCCGCGACAGTAGCCAATCCACAACAGCCATTGACCCATCAACCAATCACGCACCCATTTAACACAGCAGGAGCCAATACAAAGAACCCCTTGCCACAGCCACCAATCACACACAAAATTGCCAATGACAAGCTGCAGCTCATGGCTGCAGCCAATCACCCATCACCCCTATCCACTATCCGTGTAGAAGAAGCCCCCAGTTTTCAAACCTTATTTTAGAGTAAAAAAAAAGCTCGTCTTATACACAGAAAAGTACAGTAATAAATTTAGCTCGCTTAATAAGCAAGCGCCATTACATTACAAATTGTGGAATATGGTCTGCAAAGCATGCCTGTCAAATCCTTATGGTTACCAAGAAATTGAATAAATCTCCTCCAATACTGTCAAATAATCAGAAACCACAGAGAATCTGAGTGAATTTCTAGTTCATTTTTTTGTTCTTCCTTCTCTGTGTATTTAGATTATCATCCTGCAGGTAGGATTCTGTCATTGATAACTTCGTTATATGCCCCTTGGGGGCTATTTGAGGAGGGGGGCATGCTTAAGGAATTATTATCATTACCAAGCCTGCCACAGGTTTTTAAAGCAAAACAAAGAGAAATGTAACATCTCATTTTATTCGAAAGACACGTACCAGAAAAGATCTATTAATTAGCAATGTAGGTTTTGGTAATATGTCTATGTAATTTCTGTATATTCTTTTCTAAATGGTAATTGCTTGAATTACAGTGGTACCTCGGGTTAAGAACTTAATTCGTTCCAGAGGTCTGTACTTAACCTGAAACTGTTCTTAACCTGAAGCACCACTTTAGCTAATGGGACCTCCCGCTGCCGCCATGCCGCTGGAGCACGATTTCTGTGCTCATCCTGAAGAAAAGTTCTTAACCTGAGGTACTATTTCTGGGTTAACAGAGTCTGTAACCTGAAGCGTCTGTAACCCGAGGTACCACCGTAATTGTAATTGAGTTGGAATAACAAAGGCAGTGGTGGTTAGAAAACATCTTGTACCTTATTGACACAAAAACGCAAATTGCTGATATTAAAAAGGGGGTTTCTTTATGGGAAAAACATCTGCCTATGTAATAGCAGAAGGACTCCTCTATACAGTCGTACCTTGGACGTTGAACAGAATCCATTCCGGAAGTCCGTTCGACTTCCAGAACGTTCAGAAACCAAAGTGTAGCTTCCGATTAGCTGCAAGAAGCTCCTGCAGCCAATCGGAAGCCATGTCGGACGTTCGGGTTCCAAAGAACATTTTCAAACCAGAACACTCACTTCCGGCTTTGTGGCGTTCGGGAGCCAAAGCGTTCAAGTCGCAAGGCATTCGTCAACCAAGGTACGACTGTAATTTTGTACTGTTCCTGGTTTAGACTGTGGTTTCAGAGGGGTCTTTTATATCATCTTCATTGTTCCTCGCGGACTGGAGGTTTCCCAGGTTACAAAGCATGCAGTTCTGCTGTTTTCACTGCACAAGGCCGCAGTCTCAATCCCTATCATCCCCAGCTAGGCTGGGACAGATCCACTGCCCCAAACCCTAGACAGCTACAGGACCTAGATGGGCCATTGGCCGGGCTGAATATCAGGCAGCTTCCTGTGTTCCTATGTATGCACATTCTGTGGCTGTGTCACCCAGTTCTAACTGTGAATGTTTCCTCTTGCAGCGACTCCCTCCGAAGAGATTCCAGCTGCCACAGAAGTCACAGAACCTGAAAGGTCAGTTTCTATTCTGCCTAGATACAAGAGGCAGTTTACGACTTTAAAATAATAAAGCAAACAAATGGTGCAAAACGCAGACCAGCAGAGCTTCTGCAGGCTGACCGATGGGACTTCTCAGGAGCACATGGCATCAGCTCCCTGGCCTGGCTTCTTCACTTCTGCCTTCTCTCAGGGCACCCTTGAGTGAGAATGTCAACGTGGATCTCCACTCGCCCCTTTTTTGGCAGGACATGCAACTTTCCTCAGATGACTGAGCTCAGGAAGAATTGGGCTTTCCTGTTTCACAGCAGAGGCTGGCTACAAGGGTCAGCTAAATAGTGATTGTGGCGTTCACAAAATTGCTATGCTCCCCAGTCACCCATTGGTGATATGTATACCTGGTATGTTGATGAACCATATATCTGTTGATACATTTTTTTAAAGCATTTTTTGTCATTTGTTGTTGTTTGCATAGGGTCTGTTAGTTTCTGCTCTAGGTAATGGGAGTTTAAAAAGGTAAAGGGACCCCTGACCATTAGGTCCAGTCGTGACCGACTCTGGGGTTGCGGAACTCATCTCACTTTATTGGCCGAGGGAGCCAGCGTACAGCTTCCGGGTCATGTGGCCAGCATGACTAAGCCGCTTCTGGCGAACCAGAGCAGCGCACGGAAACACCGTTTACCTTCCCGCCAGAGCGGTACCTATTTATCTACAGTGGTGCCTCGCAAGACGAAATTAATTCGTTCCGCAAGTTTTTTCTTCTTGCGAGTTTTTCGTCTTGCGAAGCACGGTTTCCCATAGGAATGCATTGAAAATCAATTAATGCGTTCCTAGGGAAACCGCCTTCAGACCAGGTCCGGGGACAGTCTGTCCCCCGACCTCTTCTGAAGGCTGGGGGGGGGGACAAGGGCTTTTCTTCCCACTGCCAGCCTTCAGAAGGCTGTTCTGAAGGCTGGCGGTGGGAAGAAAAGCCCTTCTTCCCACCTCCCGCCCCGCAAGCTCCGGGGACAGGAGGGCTTTGCTGCCGACCGCCAGCATTTTAAAAGCCCCTGCTGTCCCGGGGAGATTTTAAAATGCTGGGGGTCGGCAGCGAACGCTTCACTCCCGCCCGCCAGCATTTTAAGATCGCCCGGGACAGCAGAGAAGTCTCCGCTGTCCCGGGAAGGCAGGCGGGGGGGGGAGCAAAGACTTTTGCCCCCCGCCGGCCTTCAGAAGAGGTCCAGGACCTCTTCTGAAGGCCGGCTGTGGGCGAAAGTCTTTGCTCCCGACCGCCAGCAATTTAAAACAGGTCCCCGGAGATTTCCCTATGGGCTTTCGTCTTGCGAAGCAAGCCCATAGGGAAATTCGTCTTGCGAAGCGCCTCCAAAACAGAAAACCCTTTCGTCTTGCGGGTTTTCCGTCTTGCGAGGCATTCATCTTGCGGGGTACCACTGTACTTGCACTCTGATGTGCTTTTGAACTGCTAGGTTGGCAGGAGCAGGGACCGAACAACGGGAGCTCACCCCGTCGCGGGGATTCGAACCGCCGACCTTCTGATCAGCAAGTCCTAGGCTCTGTGGATTAACCCACAGTGCCACCCACATCCCTGTAATAGAGTTTAGGGACCTTCAAAAGCCTTGCCTCTAAGGCAATTTGAAGTTGTCCACCTCCACAGCAACCTTGATAACACATTCATGGAAAAAGACAGTGCAGGCATCTCTCAGTAAGCTTAGCAATTATGGGAAACTCCTGCCTTTGATGTCAGGAAGGGCTGAGCTGTATGAACCGATGCCCCTTTCTACGTTGAAGGATCTTGGAGCCCTGCGCCCTCTCACTTAGTTTTTATTTTAATTATTTTGTATTCTCTGCAGCACTTTGCCTCTACCAGAGGAGACGCCAGAGTCTGTGCCTGACCAACCAGAGCAGGAAGATGACGAAAGAGAGGAAGACAACCTGGTATATACAGATGACCTGCAAGATGAGAATTATCAGCCTTCCCTGGACAGGTAAATAGGCTTTGCGGGGCATTACCACCAGTTAAGGACTGTGCAAGCATTTCTAGTTTAACGCTGCTGTTCTTATTATTACAACTTTTCTATATAATAATAATAATTTATTATTTATACCCTGCCCATCTGGCTGGGCTTCCCCAGCCACTCTGGGCAGCTTCCAACAAAATATTAAAATACTGTAATACACCAAACATTAAAAGTTTCCCTAAACAGGGCTGCCTTCAGATGTCTTCTAAATGTCTGGTAATTGTTCTCTTTGACATCTGGTGGGAGGGCGTTCCACAGGGAGGGCGCCACTACCGAGAAGGCCCTCTGCCTGGTTCCCTGTAACTTGGCTTCTCGCAGTGCGGGAACCGCCAGAAGGCCCTCAGAGCTTGACCTCAGTGTCCAGGTAGAACGATGGGGGTGGAGACGCTCCTTCAGGTATACTGGACCAAGGTCGTTTAGGGCTTTAAAGGTCAGCACCAACACTTTGAATTGTGCTCGGAAACGTACTGGGAGCCAATGTAGGTCTTTCAAGATGGTCTATCCCATCTTTCCTCCAAGGAGCTCAAAGCAACTTCCATGATCCTCCCCACTCTCCATTTTTAAAACTCACAACAACCATGTGAGGTACATTAAGCTGAGAGTCTGTGAAGTGCCCAGTTGAGCTGGGATTTGCACTCTGGTCTGCCAGGTCCTAGTCTAGCCCTGTTGAACTCCACAGCTGATTAGCTCTTGTGGGGTTCCACCCAACCTTTAGAGTCCGGTAGCGTTGCAGTAGTGTTGCATCCTGTCAAGTTAGTTTGGTTCCTGGGTAGCCAGAGCAGCTGTTCAGGGCTCAAGTACTTAGCAGACAAGCTTTTGCCCCTTCAGGGCTGGATTTAGGTTTGATGAGGCCCTAAGCTGCTGGAGGTAATGGGGCCCTTTATATGTCCAGCTGTCCTTTGTCAAATTGTCGCTGTTTTTTTGTGTTGAATATATGCTATTGGGTAATTTATGGAGCTAATAGATATCTAAAGCCATTTGCCCATGTTGCCATACAACCAGTCCATGCAGAATGTAGGCACCCTATATATAGAAATGAGCAAACCAGTGATATTTTAGGGAGCAGGCTAGCATGTGGGGCCCAGTACTTACATCATAGGAGCCTACACAACACAAAACACTGTTGCTGTATGCAGGTTTTATTTTATTTGTTTTTTATCTTACATTTTGGAAATGTACGTCCAGGTTTTTTTTCCTTTTATTTTTTTTGGGGGCCTCCAAGAGAGTGGGGCCCTAACAAGAACAAGAGTTTATCACTACCCGAAGGAGTCTCAAAGCGGCTAACATTCTCCTTTCCCTTCCTCCCCCGCAACAAACACTCTGTGAGGTGAGTGGGGCTGAGAGACTTCAAAGAAGTGTGACTGGCCCAAGGTCACCCAGCAGCTGCATGTGGAGGAGCGGGGAAGCGAACCCGGTTCACCAGATTACGAGTCCACCACTCTTAACCACTACACCACACTGGCTATCGCTTGTTTAGCTTATACATAAATCCGGCACGGTGCCCCTTCCATTTTCCCACCACTTTTAAAGACGGCTGCTTCCCTCATCCTTGCCACATCCTTTTGCTGTTACACGAAAGACCCTTTCGTTGCTACGCTTACCAAGCTTCTTTCTTCCTGTACAGTTGCAAGAAGCGGGCACAGCCTGGTGATGAGGATGTGGCCCAGATTGGTCCAAAGAGAATCAGGTGGGTCTGGTCCATTGGCTTTTGGGGCCCAAAGCGCACGCCTTTAACCTCCCCAGAAGTGGGCCATAGCGTAGGGACCGTGGAAGAAGGCCTCTAATTCATGGTTAGATTAAGGCAGTCATGCTAGACAAATGGAACGATCTCTTGAATCCCTATCATTTGTCCATGGTCAAATAATATTCCATGAATCTGGTGATGCTTGAAGAATTGGCCAGCTGTCAACTTAGTACAAGCACCTTTAAAAGCACCTTTAAATACTGCCTTTTGTTTTTCAATAGGTGTCGGGGAACCTTCCAGAGTAGAAAGAGAGGCAGGAGCTCTAGAAGGGAGGAAGGGGAATTCCATTGCACCTACTAAATCTCACCCACAGTTCTCCTTAAAAAATCAGCCTAAGTATAACAACTGCTTAAATATATTTATGCTGTTCTGAGAAAGTTGACGCTTTAAAAATACTTGGCCAAGTGCAGTGGTACCTCGGGTTAAGAACTTAATTTGTTCTGGAGGTCCGTTCTTAACCTGAAACTGTTCTTAACTTGAGGTACCACTTGAGCTAATGGGGCCTCCTGCTGCTGCCACGGTGCCAGAGCACGATTTCTGTTCTCATCCTGAAGCAAAGTTCTTAACCTGAGGTAATATTTCTGTGTTAGCGGAGTCTGTAACCTGAAGCGTATGTAACCTGAAATGTCTGTAACCCGAGGTACCAGTGTATTTGACATCTGACCGTATTGTTTTTGAGTAATCCAATGCTTGACGCTTGGCATAAGAACACAAGAAGCTGCCTTATGGCGAATCAGACCATTTGTCCATCTTTCAGTATTGTCTACACTGACTCGCAGCATCTCTTCAGGGTTTAAGAACAGGGAACCTGGAGATGCCAGGGATTGAACCAGAGTTTCCTCTTCCCTCCTCTGCCTTTCTTCGCAGGAAAGCAGCCAAGCGAGAGATCCTCCTCTGCGACTATGATGGCTGCGGAAAGATCTTCTCCAACCGCCAGTATTTGAATGTAAGTGATGGATCAGTGGCAGGAAGCACAAGGGCAGAGAGAGGACACGGAGCACTGGGAAATGGTCGAATCCTGAGGGAACGTGAATTGAACTATTTGACTGCCTCGGGAGGTGATAAGGTCTCCTTTGCAGGAGGCAGTTAAACAAAAAACAAGATATACATTTGCAGATTCCTGCACAGAGCAAGGGGTCGTATTAGATTACCTCCACAGTCCCTTGCAGCTCTAAAATTCTGTAATTTTAGGAAATTCGGTTTGGTGGAGAACATACTGTATGACCACTCGCATAGCAGTAGGAAAGGCCACCATATTGATAGCTGATCAGAGAGGATTAGACAGGTTTAGTGAAGTTGAGGACCAAAAGTTTTAAAAAAGATAAAGGACCCCTGGACAGTTAAGTCCTGTCAAAGGCAACTATGGGGTTTGAGTGCTCATCTCGCTTTCAGGCCAAGGGAGCCGGCGTTTGTCCACAGACAGCTTTCTGGCCAGTAGGACTAAACCACTTCTGGTGCAACAGAACGCCATGACAGAAACCAGAGTGCACAGAAATGCCATTTACCTTCCCGCCGCAGCGGTACCTATTTATCTACTTGCACTGGGTTGCTTTCGAACTGCTAGGTTGGCAGGAGCAGGGACGAAGCAATGGGAGCTCACCCCTGTTGGATGGATTCAAACCATCAACCTTCTGATCAGCAAGCCCAAGAGGCTCAGTGGTTTAGACCACAGCGCCACCCGCGTCCCTTTCGTTGAGGACCAGCTTATTGTCCACACAAACTGTTTATTTTCTGAACCGTAGACTCAAAGGAGAGCCTGCGCAGGTGGTTTGAGGCAGGGAGGCCAAAGGAGGATGTCAAAAACGCCAGAATGACCAGTCTTAGCGTTTTATTAAAGAAAGAAATCAACTTACAACACAGTGTGCAGAGCCTTTACAGTCATGGGACAGACACCACCACAGTGAGAGGTCGCCAGGGCTTGTCTGCAAAGTGCTAATAAGTTAAACGTATGTTGTCTTGGCCAGAACCTCCCATCGATCCACCTGACCCATGAGGGCATATAGGCGGCAACCATCCGAAGCTTACAGATAGCTCCCCTCTCTAGGCTGAGAGTCCAGCATCCCAGGGCCCACAGATAAGCATAACATCAAAGCAAGCCAGGTACCATATCTCAAAACAAGTGAATATCAACATCTAGGTGCTCATTCTTGCACCAAATAATTGTAGGGTTATCTTGACTGCTAAGATGGCATTTGCAGAATTTCTGGAATGTCTGACTTTTGCTTCAACACACTCTGTCCCTAGTTAAAAGGTAAAGGGACCCCTGACCATTAGGTCCAGTCGTGACCGATTCTGGGGTTGCGGCGCTCATCTCGCTTTATTGGCCGAGGGAGCCGGCGTACAGCTTCCGGGTCATGTGGCCAGCATGACTAAGCCGCTTCTGGCGAACCAAAGCAGCGCGCGGAAATGCCGTTTACCTTCCCGCCAGAGCGGTACCTATTTATCTACTTGCGCTTTGACGTGCTTTTGAACTGCTAGGTTGGCAGGAGCAGGGACCGAGCAACGGGAGCTCACCCCGTCACAGGGATTCAAACCACCGACCTTCTGATCGTCAAGCCCTAGGCTCTGTGCTTTAACCCACAGCGCCACCCGCATCCCCTGTCCCTAGTTAACTGCAGAAAATTTTCATGGGAGCCCCACCCCTTGAAGGATTTCATGCCCCAGCAATTTACATATCTGATGGGCAGAAAGAACTGTGGAGGATCATTCATTGGGCATGGTCCCTCATGCCCTCCTTGTAGGGACCTTAGATGCTGGAGGTGGTGGGCGTGCAAAGCTCCCTGGGGCAGCATACCTCCCACAGCAAAGTCCCACCTTGCTTCATCAAAGCCATGTAAAGAGGCAGCGGGTGGGCACATTTCTGAGACTGCAGTTTGTCATGAAATTATGTGACGTACCGTATTTTATCTGTTCAGGAAGATTGCTTTGCTCTGTTTTTGTAAAGCACTTTTGTTGCAGAAGGTAAGAGTTTTTGTTCCACTTTGACCTCTTTTTCTGCCTCCCTCAGCACCACAAGAAATACCAGCATGTTCACCAAAAAACGTTCACCTGCTCTGACCCCAGCTGCGGCAAGTCCTTCAACTTCAAGAAGCACCTTAAGGAGCACGAGAAACTGCACAGCGGTGAGGATTCTTGTAGGATCCCACCTGGTTAGGATCCCTACCAGCCCAGCTCTTGAAGTGCTTTTAACTTGCCTTCGGTGAACACTTTCCTGCCCCCTTATTCCATCCGGTAGATGATGTGGAGAGCAGCTAGCCTGCTGGCACATAGATTGGTCCTGAACGGGTTCAAGTCCCTGCTCCCAGAAGGGAGCAAATTATGTAGAAGCACGTACTATGGTGTCTAGAGGTATATATTTGGGCAGGCCCCACAGCTATTATTTGATGTTGGTTTTCAAGAGGATTTAAGATTGGCAGTGTGAGACTCCCAGAAACATGGCAGCATGGCATGGCAGAAAACATTGCCCACTGCACAATTATTCACTCCAAAGAAAAATGGTGTGAAATTATAGATAGATAAAGATATAAATAAGATAGTTTATCCTTCCAGATTCGAACTGTAAGTCCTTTGATAACCATAGGTAAAAGGTAAAGGGACCCCTGACCATTAGGTCCAGTCATGGCCAACTCTGAGGTTGCGGCGCTCATCTCGCTTTATTGGCCGAGGGAGCCAGCGTACAGCTTCCAGGTCATGTGGCCAGCATGACTAAGCCGCTTCTGGCAAACCAGAGCAGTGCACGGAAATGCTGTTTACCTTCCCGCCGAAGCCGTACCTATTTATCTACTTGGCACTTCGACATGCTTTCGAACTGCTAGGTTGGCAGGAGCTGGGACCGAGCAACGGGAGCTCACCCCGTCGCGGGGATTCGAACTGCCGACCTTCTGATCTGCAAGTCCTAGGCTCTGGTTTAACCCACAGCGCCACCCACGTCCCTACTTTGATAACCATAGAGGTTTGCAAAATCCGCTTTTGTTGTCTTGCTAGATGTAGATGTATCTTGAAAGATACTTGAAACATTTTCAGAGGTTTGTTCTCCATTGAACTGCTTTGATTTAGGGTTTGGGTGTGTGTGTGTGTGCGTGTGTGTGTGTGTGCGCGCGCGCGCGCATTTTTGTTATTTGGATCCTAACTCTCCTTCCATTAACGGAACTGCGTTCACATTCACAAAACAATTCTATCCTGCCTTTGTGTTCCTCCGGTGCTCCCTCCCAAACCCCCACCCACCCAAATCTGTTCTTGGGGTTTGGGGGATCCTTGGGATTGATGTGGGATATGGTGCCCAACAGATGAAGGGGAAAGTTGGCAGAAATCACATCCTCCATTACATGAATGGGGGGGGAGAGAGACTTAGGATGCCTGTCAATATGTGTAACAGGGTTTTGTATGTGTACACTGTAGTAGTTAAAAGATTAATATTTGGAAAACTATTAGACACTCGCTGCAATATAAACTTGTTACCTTGGGCCCAAAATAGCCAGTGACCTACTTTTTTCTTCCCTGCAGATAAAAGGGACTATATCTGTGAGTTCTGCGCACGCTCCTTCCGAACTAGCAGCAATTTGATCATCCACCGGCGAATCCACACTGGAGAAAAACCCTTACAGTAAGGACTGTTGTATTGTACTACTGATAATAAGAACAATTAGTAATGCTTTTTCTTCTTTGGCGATCACTCGTAGCCAAGTAAGATTGTCTTCCATAAGCACAGTTTTAACAATGAGTCCGTAAGTGACTGTGGAGGCCAATTCTGGATCCACACGTCCTTCCACAGTGTGGACCTAGGTTTCCGGGCGGGAGTTGATCACGGTGAGGGTTTGCCAAGCATGCCTTCCTCTTAGCACGTTTCTCCCTTGCGTCCTGAGTCCAACTGTCTTCAAAGCCCATGACATCTTTGGTAAAGGCTGTTCTCCAACTGGAGTGCTCGCAGGCCAGTGTTTCCCAGTTGTTGGTGTTTATACTACTTTTTTAAAAAAATTGCCTTTAGGCAGTCTTTAAACTTCTTTTGTTGACCACCAGCATTACACTTTCCATTTTTAAGTTCAGAATAGAGTACAGTCATACCTCGGGTTACAGACACTTTTCAGGTTGCGCACCACGCACCATGCCGAACCCGGAAGTACCAGAATGGGTTACTTCCGGGTTTCGGTGCTCGTGCATGCACAGAAGCACTAAATTGCGCTTTGCGCATGCGCAGAAGTGCCAAATCGCAACCCGCACATGCGCAGACGCAGCCCTGCAGGTTGAGAACGTGCCTCCCACACAGATCACGTTTGTAGTGGACAGAGCGTCCACTGTAGTTGCTTTGGAAGATAATAAATTCACCAGCAGCTCCCAAGGTAAGGTAAAGGTGAAGGGATCCCTGACCATTAGGTCCAGTCGTGACCGACTCTGGGGTTGCGGCGCTCATCTTGCTTTATTGGCCGAGGGAGCCGGCGTACAGCTTCTGGGTCATGTGGCCAGCATGACTAAGCCACTTCTGGCGAACCAGAGCAGCGCACAGAAATGCCGTTTACCTTCCCGCCAGAGCGATACCTATTTATCTACTTGCACTTTGACGTGCTTTCAAACTGCTAGGTTGGCAGGAGCAGGGACTGAGCAACGAGAGCTCACCCCGTCGTGGGGATTCAAACCACCGACCTTCTGATCGGCAAGTCCTAGGCCTGTGGTTTAACCCACAGCGCCACCCGCGTCCCTAGCTCCCAAGGTAGACTGCGGCAAATTATAATTCAATATTAAAAACAGCTAAAACAAGACATAGGAATATGGTGTGTCCTAAAAACACATATCCCCTAGTATACGGGGATGGAGCTGTCCAGTCATGAGTTCCCTGAACCCCCTCATGCGGATGAGCTGATCCCCACCCCTTTTCTTGTATATTTGATGCAGGTGTGAGATCTGTGGGTTCACCTGCCGCCAGAAAGCCTCCCTCAACTGGCACATGAAGAAGCACGACGCGGACTCCTTCTACCAGTTCTCCTGCGACCTCTGCGGCAAGAAGTTTGAGAAGAAAGACAACGTCACCGCGCACAAGAGCAAGAGTCACCCCGAGGTGGCTGCCGGGCCTCCGCAGCCTGTGCAGGAACCCCCGGCTCTGAGCCAGAACCCTCTTGCTCTGGAGCCCTTGGAAAACCCCATGCAGAGCCAGCCCAGCAACCCACCAAGGAGGGCGGAGGAGTCCGCCCTCATCATCGCAGTCACTATCGAGTAATTGGGCCGGGCCAATCGAGAAGCAAAATGGCGGAGAGGATTCCTGGCCGATCCTGTCGGCGACAGACTGCGTTTGGTTCGCAGTCGCAGGAGGATGCAAGATGGAGACCCCAGAAAGGGGACTGGAAAGCCTTGACCCCAGGAAGCAATGTCTTGCCAGCTGCATCCCTTCAGCGCAGCTGCTTTCGGACTCGGTATCTGCTACACAAATGGCCCAGGGCTCAGCCTTGCCTAGTGGCAGGATGATGAGGAGTACAGTATCAGGAAGGCCTTGAAAGTCTTAAGCTGGTGGTGATTGGATCCCAGACTCCAAGTATGGGAGGGACTAAGGAGGCCCATGCACCTGGCAGAGGAGGCGTAAACATACCTCTCCAAATCTCACCTCACATGGATAACAGCTCTGGATTTAGCACATATGGATTAATGACGATGGAAGACATGCTGTGCCCTGTTGTTGTTCTTAAATCCTTTTCCTTTGGGAAGCTTAAAGGATGCCACTGTCTCGCATGGACCTGGAAGCCAAGGACCTGGAATATGCAAGGCGTAGCCTCCGCTACAGAACCCTGATCATAACTGGAGATACACTCTGGAATCTGCATGTGCAAATCTTTACTTATTTGACATGTTTCGCTGGCCTTGGGACCGACTGACATGTTACGGATAGATGACAAAGACGTGGGCAGAGCACTTCACTCCCAAACACTGGCCGCTGGAACTTGTTTACCTTGGCTCTGGAGATTCACCAGGCATTTCCCACAGACTCAACCTTTAAAGGGGGCGCGGGGGGGGGGGGAGAGAAGCACATTTCTAGTTCTTATGGCTGCGTAAAGAGAGGTTTTTGGGTGGGGATCGGGGGGTTTTTAATTCTCAGGAAACTAAATTCTGCAGCCAGTTCAACACTCTGCATTTTTTCCTGTGCTTGCACATTGTTATTTAATACATCTCCCGCTCCTGCCTAGCTTGCACAGATTTTACGTTGTTACGTGGGCCGTTGAGAAGCTTAGCTTTCACTCCTGGGCTTCCCGCAGCCAGTTAGACTTTCCAGCCATCCAGCTTGGGCCTGCAGTTTTGTACCTTATCATCTCAGTAGGTAGAGCACAAGGCCCAACACCGTGGGGTAGAGTCTCAAGTTGGGCAAAAGATTCCCGCATTGCAGGGGGTTGGACTAGATCAGTGTTTTTCAACCACTGTTCCGCGGCACACTAGTGTGCCGCGAGATGTTGCCTGGTGTGCCGTGGGGAAAATTGAAAAATTCGAAAGATTTTTTTCTTTAAAAAAAGTCAAATTTTCGCCCCCTAGGCGGGCGCCGGACTGTGTCCACCCTATTTTCCATCAATCCTGGGTGGGGATCAGATCGGATGGGATCGGATGAGAGCGGACAGGCGGTCCGTTCTCATCCGATTCCCCATAGAAAGCAGCGGGGCTCTGACATCTCCCTCTCCGCACACAGTGGTGGTGTGCCTCGTGGTTTTTTTCATGAAACAAGTGTGCCTTTGCCCAAAAAGGTTGAAAAACACTGGACTAGTTGACCCTTGGGATCCCTTCCAACGCTACAATTCTATGATTCTATCTGGAGCCGCCTTCCTGTAATTTAGGCAATAGTCAAGGAGAATAAGGAGTTTGCACAAGGCACTCTGCAGATCAAGACTCTTCATTCCTGGTGTACCTTGTTTAGGGTAGGCTCAAACCTACATTCCTGCTTCTTTTGGATATTCCCACCCTGCCATCTGGGATGATAGCCATCAGCAGCAACAGACAGCGTACTCCAAACTTTATTATGTGTGAGCAGGTTCTGATGAGCCATTTCACGAGACGATGACCCTAAGGCAGCTTTGCTCCCACTCTTTGGAAATTTTTGAATTTTTAAAAAGCCTTATAAGGCTCTGAGCATGCCTCATCTGAGAACAAGGAATTCTTCTCCCTGTGAAGCAGCTGTGATAGGGATCTTTTAGCTACAACTGGCGCTGTGGGTTAAACCAGAGAGCCTAGGGCTTGCCGATCAGAAGGTCGGCGGTTTGAATACCTGCAACGGGGTGAGCTCCCGTTGCTCGGTCCCTGCTCCTGCCAACCTAGCAGTTCAAAAGCACACCAGTGCAAGTAGATAAATAGGTACCGCTCTGGCAGGAAAGGAAACGGTGTTTCCGTGCACTGCTCTGGTTCGCTTAGTCATGTTGGCCACATGACCTGGAAGCTGTACACTGGCTCCCTCGCTCAATAAAGCAAGATGAGTGCCGCAACCCCAGAGTCATCCGCAACTGGACCTAAACGGTCAGGGGTCCCTTTACCTTTTACTACATGGAGATGCCAGAATTACCTGTCCTCGCTCAAAGGAGGCTATTGCATCTCTGCACTCGAGTTGGTTCTTTGGGCATCCATTCAGAAAAAAACAAGTATAGCTCAGCTCTCCTATTTTTGGGGAACACTAGTCCAGACCGCAGAAGCACATTATCTTTGGGTTTTCCCCCATCACAGCTTATTGGAGTGTTCTGCAAAGGAGCACAGTAATCCCCATGTTGATGGGGAACAGAGGACTGAAAAAAAATGCCAAGCACATCTCTGCCGAAGCGAACACAGAGTTTAATCCAAGAGTTTGTCTTCCCTATAGACTTAACCGTTTTAACAGTCGCGCACAGAGTGAACTCTGGAAACTTGTGCAAGCGTCACCCACCCTGGAATGGCATTTGCAATGAAGAGTAAGACATTTTAAAATAACTGAGGGACAGGGTCTCCTACAAAGGATTCTCAACTACCCCACCAATAATATCTCATTGCACCATCCTGTGTCTAAATCCTGGATTAGAATTAGTCCTACTTGTGACACTAAAACCTCAGTTTCATGACCCATATAAATTGCGCAAATGCTTTTATTTTGAAATTTTTATTCTGTTTCTGCTCATCAAGGGAAGCACAAAGGAACTATATAGAAATGGAAATGCTTTCCTCTGACAGCGGCTCTTTGAGACACAGTAACAGCCCTGAAGTTCAGCCCAGTGTCTTTTTCTCCGGTGACTTGAGGGCATCCTGCCGTTCTTTGCGGAAACTGGTATTCCCAAGCATGGCACCTCCAGCCCTAGAGGGGAGCATATAACCATCATGAGTAGTAGCCATTGACTGCCTCCGTGAGTTTGTCTGTCTTTTTCAGATATTGCACAGAAACTAGGTAATTCATCCACGAGGAATAGTAAAATTGCATTACCTTTTGATATAAAGTTGAGGTTCTAACCAAGTTGGTTTGTGTAGTTTTTCAACACTCGTTTAGGATTGCAACATATGAAACAGTCCTGATTCTTTTTCCCCCTGAATTCCTCACACTGGGTTTAGATTATTTCTCAGCAGTGAGTATCATTGGGTGGTTCTGAGCCGGTCACTTCCTCCCTAGTTAAAGTGGGGTAACTCACATATAGGCTTCCTCCAAATCCCTGGATGAAGAATGCAGTCAGTAAGTGAATTTGTTTGAAATTTGAAGTCTATATGTCTCTTGTATCGACCAAATTAAAAATTAACATCAGCCCTTGACAACAACAACAATTATTATTATTATTATTATATTATTATTATTACTATTATTATACCCCCGCCCATCTGGCTGGGTTTCCCCAGCCACTCTGGCAGCTTCCAGCACATATAAAAACATAATAAGATGTCAGACATTAAAAACTTCCCAATACAGTGGTGCCTCGCAAGACGAATGCCTCGCAAGACGGAAAACTCGCTAGACGAAAGAGTTTTCCGTTTTGGAGGTGCTTCGCAAAACGAATTTCCTATGGGCTTGCTTCGCAAGACGACAATGTCTTTTTCTAAGCCGCTAAGCCGCTTATCAGCTGATCCGATCAGCAGATAAGCCGCTAATAGCGCTAATCCGCTAATCCTTCAATGGGCTTGCTTCGCAAGATGAAAAAACCGCTAGACGAAGAGAATAACAGAACGGATTCTTTTTGTCTTGCGAGGCACCACTGTACATGACTGCCTTCAAATGACTTCAGTTAAGTGAGGAGGCATGAGTATCCTTGCTATTAACGCCTCTTAATTAAGAGTGTGATAGATTGTCATCCCAGTCATCATAATCCCAGTTTGAAAAGACAAAATTAGTCATGACTAATACTGAGTTTCAAGTGAATTTTAAACATGATTGACATGGATCTAAAGAAAGTGAAAAGGTATCTAGTCCAGGGGTTGGCAAGGCTTACCTTGCCTGGGCCAGTTCACTGCCGTGGAGCCCCCTCTGTGGGCTGGATTGCATCTGCGCAGACGCGATTTCCGGCACCGTGAAGTTAGTCCCCGCACCATGCTGCGCCGGTTTAGCACAGTGCACGGCGGCTCGGTTCAGGGGTGGCTCGTGGGCCAGTAAAACGACCCCCGTGGGCTGCTTGTGGCTCACAGGCCTTAGGTTGCTGACCCCTGATCTAGTCCTTAGAGTTGCAGAGATAATGCCTTCAGCCCAGTCTCAGCTTAGACAGCACTAAAGTTCACAGAGGATATGTTTTTAGCTTTTAGCCGTGAGAACTAAATAGAACTTCCATGTTCAAAGGTAGTACAGTATACCACCACTACATGCTGGGCACAAAGAAGGAGGAAGGATGTTGCGTTCATCTTTGGTTTGTGGGCTTTCTAGAGCAGGGGTCCCCAAACTAAGGCCCGTGGGCTGGATAAGGCCCGAGGGACTCGTTTATCTGGCCTGCAGCGACACCCGCTGCCGCTGTCTGCTCTTGCCGGCGCTGCGCTGCACTGGCTGCCCACTTCAGGTTGGAGGAGCACCAGAAATAGCTTGTGCGCATCCGCAAGCATTGTGCGCATGCACAAGCGTTATTTCCGGTACACATCCGGGTCGGAGGAGGCCCGTGCACATGCACGTGCAGTGCTCCTCCAACCCGGAAGTGCGCCGGGAATAGCGTGTAGGCACTTATGGGCACACGCTCCCCCGTCCTCCACTCGGTCGGCGCTGGAGACACCGGCCCAAGGCGCGGTAAATTTGCTGATCCCTGTTCCAGAGGAAACCAGATTGCACTCCAGGCGACTCCTGTGATCAACAGAAAGCTTAAGAGCTAGTGATTATTGCTTTTACTGAGGAAGCTGCCACACAGCCTGAAAGCAAAAGGCATTGGGGAGAAGTGTCATTTCTGTAGCAACAGAGTATGAGAGGCGGTTGTGGATTCTCTTCCTTGGAGGCTTTTAAGCAGAGGTTGGATGGCCATTTGTCATGCATACGTTAGTTGAGATTCCTACATTGCAGGGGGTTGGACTAGATGACCCTAAGGGTCCCTTCCAACTCTGATTCTGCGAGGCTGCATTCCAAAGCTCATCTTCATCACATTAATGAAATGTTTTAACCCACAGCAGTTCTCTGAAGTTTATCGAAAAAGAGTTTCATTCTACAGACATGAGTTGAAAGTTTTAAACTTTTCTCTCTCCTTCAAAAACAAAACTGGTTTTATTTTCGGATAACATTCTGTAGTGCCATATAACTAGGTGCTTGCTGCTGGCTTGATCTTTCTGCGGCCGGCACGTTGCAAAATATTTAAATCTTGTTAGAAGGTTGTAAAATGTATTTGGTTTTTTCCTGCCCATGAGAATTGTATAAAAGAAAAAGGGGAAAGGAAAATAATTTTGATAGATATTTGCTAAATAAACTAACGTTGACTCTGTTCTTTTGGATTTCTTTGGGGGGGGGTACTTTTTAATGACTTGATGTATAATATTTTGCTGGAAGCTGCCCAGAGTGGCTGGGTAAACCCAGCCAGATGGGCGGGGTGTATTTATTTATACATATATACATACATACATACATACATGACAGGGTCACGGGTGGCGCTGTGGTCTAAACCACATAGCCTAGGGCTTGCTGATCAGAAGGTCAGCGGTTCGAATCCCCGCGACAGGGTGAGCTCCTGTTGTTCAGTCCCTACTCCTGCCAACCTAGCAGTTCGAAAGCATGTCAAAGTGCAAGTAGATAAATAGGTACCACTCTGGCAGGAAGGTAAACGGCATTTCCGTACGCTGCTCTGGATTGCAGGAGCAGCTTAGTCATGCTGGCAACATGACCCGGAAGCTGTCTATGGACAAACACCGGCTCCCTTGGCCTATAGAGTGAGATGAGCGCCGCAACCCAGAGTCATCTGCAACTGGACCTGGATCTGCAACTGGTCAGGGGTACCATTACCTTTTTACTTACATGCATACATACCCCGCCCATCTGCCTGGGTTTCCCCAGCCAGTGTGGCGTAGTGGTTAAGAGTGGTGGACTCGTAATCTGGTGAACCGGGTTCGTGTCTCCGCTCCTCCACATGCAGCTGCTGGGTGACCTTGGGACCTTCTCTGAAGTCTCTCAGCCCCACTCACCTCACAGAGTGTTTGTTGTGGGGGAGGAAGGGAAAGGAGAATGTTAGCTGCTTTGAGACTCCTTCGGGTAATGATAAAGCGGGATATCAAATCCAAACTCTTCTTCTTCTTCTTCTTCTTCTTCTTCAGCCACTCTGGGTGGCTTCCAACAAAATTATTATTATTATTATTATTATTATTATTATTATTATTATTATTATTATTATTATTATTATTAGCGAGTTCTCGATCCTCAGTGGGAAGCGCACAGAGGGCACACATGATCACTAGTGGATCCAGCCCAGATAAGTTTGTTGTGAACGATCACTCCAGCTGAAATCAGCAGGTTTGAGGTCTGCCATCCTATACCCGCCTTTCTCCACTAGGGGGCTCCGAGGCGAAAGCGGCTTTCTCTTTGCAAAGCTTTTCCTTCCTGCAAGGTCGAAACCGATCCGACGCTGTCTCCTCCTCCACCTGCTGACGAGCGAAAGCGGGGCGGGGCTTAATCCGCATCCCCGTCCAACCCGAACGCCGCTTTCCTTCTCGTCGCGTGCTCCACCTGCTCCGACCGGAGTGAGAACTTGTCAGCCCGATGGCTCCGGGCTCCTCCTGCCTCCGTGCAATCCGCACCCCAAGGGCTGCTGCGACTTAACAATTAACGCCGGATACAGGGGAAGGGGAGGAAAAAGGGCTGGGACAGCGGAGCGAGGAAACCTCACATATTTCCCTTCCTTGCGCGGCTTTCCCGATCGCGTTGAAGCGGAGGCGGAGGGAACGGGCGCAGCTTGACACGCGCGCGCCACCCGCAGACCCTGAGCCGGACCAGAAGGAGAACCTTGGCGTTTCCCGGCAGCTGTTCGGCCGATCTCCGGCGTCCCTTGCCTTTGTTGCAGGGATTTTCGTTTTCCTCCCTTACTGGTTGTTGTTGATGTTGTTGTTGTTTTTCCCCCACTCCACTCTTCCGAAACCATCCATCTCTTTCATTTGATTTATTGATTTTCCTCCTCCTTCTCCCCCATGAAAATGCCTCTGAAATACGTCAAGAGTCGGAAAGGCAGGGATCAGCTGCTTCACGAAGGGTACCTGTATCGGAAGGAGCGGGAGAGCAAGAGCAAGACGGTCTGGAAATGCGCCGACTACCACAAGTCCCGTTGCCCGGGGAAGGCCCACACGCGCCACGGCAAGCTGGTCCACTCCTTGCCACACAATCACCCTCCTGCTGCCAAGGCAGCCGGCACGGATGCCGAGATGTGTGGCACGAAGGAAAGGCTCTCCTCTAGCCAAGAGCCCGTCCGCAAAGGGTCCGTGCCAGGCTGCCAGGCGTCGCCAGGGGTGCCCGCTTCCCGCAAGCCACGCATCCAGAACGATCCAAAGCTAACAATCCAGCTCTTGAGGGCACGTCTGAACGCAGCCCGCCAAGTCGTGTCGGACTTGCAGCAGGGATCTTCTGCTGTCGCTGAGACAGCTCCTGTAGATCCGTCTTCGCCAGCTTCTCTGGACTTGCCAGAGAAGTCCGACCCTCTAGTCCAACCCTCTGCAGTGCAGGAATATTCAGCTGTCCCATACGGGGGGACAGGTGCATTTGAGAACGCAAGATCCAAGGCCGCCTTTGCTCTGGGCAACGGCACAAATGCGCCCCGTTTGTTCGCAACCCGGTCCAGTCAGGAAGCTGCTCGCCAGAGATTCCGCTTGGGCCCTGTCCCGACTGCAGAAGCCCCCCAGGAGATTCTGTCCTGGCTGAGCCAGGCAGCTGAGCAATGGCTGTGTCCTCAGCAGCACAGCAAGGACCAGATTGTGGATATGGTCACCCTG
Source organism: Podarcis vaucheri (assembly GCF_965113315.1). NCBI lineage: Eukaryota > Metazoa > Chordata > Lepidosauria > Squamata > Lacertidae > Podarcis > Podarcis vaucheri. The sequence continues at coordinate 113,293,404 of NC_138760.1, read as the reverse complement.
GAACAGTTCCTGAACGTGCTTCCGGGGAACTTGCAGGCATGTGTGAGAGCCAGGGATCCAGGCAGCAGCAAGGAGGCACTTCAGCTGGTCGAGAGCTATTTGAGGGAAGAGGAGCCAGCTAACGCTGTTCAGGTGCCGGGATGTGGTTTTTTTTCTTTCTTTTATTGATATGTTTACGTGTTGCCCACTTTTCCTTCAAGGAGCTTGAGGTGGCCTAGGTGGTTCTCCACCTCCCAATGTTATCTTCACAACGACCCTGTGGAATAGGTTGGGCTGAGAGTGAGCGACTGCCCCAAGGTCACCCAGTGAGCTCCGTGGCTGGGTGGGGATTTGAACCCTGGACTCCTGGCTCTTAGTCCAACGCTCTAACCACTACGCCACTCTTAAGAATGGAATGCTTTGTGTATCCGATTCTAATGCAGACCCAGAAAAACTGATACTGTTTGATGTTGCTTTTTGTGCTTCTGTTGTTGCAGACCTGCTGTAGCTCAGGGGGGAAATGCAGCCCTCTAACCCTCTCTTAACTGGCCCTCTGGCTTTCCCCAGACCACAACTCTCACCAGCCCTGCTCCATGTCCCCCCTCAAGTGCTTTTGCCTGGCTGGAATTTGTCCTCGAACTATGATGGTGTTTGACTGTGCTGCGGCTAGAGCCATGTCTGCTGCCCCATCCACCCTTGCCTCGCCATTGGCATGTGGCCCCTGAGTGATTGTCTGTGAAGGGATGTGGCCCTTTAGGTTCCCCACCTCTGTGCTATAGAGATGCAGTGAGTTCCATCTCCCTGGCCAGAAACTGACGTCCGGTGTTAATCCTTTTCTGACGGCTAGAGAATATCCGCTGCAATGCATTCAGCAAAAGGTCATGGTGGTGGGTCAGTGTGGTGTAGTGGTTAAGAGTGGTAGTCTCGTAATCTGGTAAACCGGGTTCGCGTCCCTGCTCCTCCACATGCAGCTGCTGGGTGACCTTGGGCCAGTCACACTTCTCTGAAGTCTCTCAGCCCCACTCACCTCACAGAGTGTTTGTTGTGGGGGAGGAAGGGAAAGGAGAATGTTAGCCGCTTTGAGACTCCTTCGGGTAGTGATAAAGCGGGATATCAAATCCAAACTCTTCTTCACAGGGTTTGTTGGGGCCTGCACTGAGGGGAAAGGTTTACTTGGAGCCTGTTGGGAAAGGATTCTGGTAAGCTGGATATGACACACATATCAATCATAACCAGTGTTTTTGCTGGCTTTTCTTCTTTTAAAGGCTGCGTGAGGTGCAATTGAAGCTATTCCTGGCTTGCAGGTGCCATGATGAAAAAGCTTTCTTCCTGCTTGTCACGCTGCTCTAAACTGCAGGAGAGCATTGCTGGAAGCAAAATGTTTGCTGCGCTCTCTCTCTCTCTCTCTCTCTGTTGTTGATATAAGGCAGTGATACAAGGCACAGATGGCACATTATTGCTCGTAATCTGGTTGAGTAACCAGTCTGATTTGGTCTCTTCTCTGATTATATCTCGTTTGTGCCTGTGACAGAGTGTGCATTTAATCACATTGGTGTGAGGTGAGGTTAAGCCTTCATTCCCATGACCAAATAAATGGGAAGTTTCCTGCAGATCTTCCCTTCACTTTCATTCCGTACAGTTAAGTGGGAAATGCCAAGTGCTGTGATATGGAGTGGCATAGAATGGGATAACCAGAAATGGCCTGGGGCTAAACTGAGCAAAAAGGGGTTTGCACAAAAACATGCCCTGGATGCTATGCTATCAGAGCCAGGGGGAGAAATTGGGTAACCATAGTACCTTTTTAGCAAATGATTTTAAATAATAATATTAATAAACCCGGTGTGGTGTCTAAATGCAAGTTATTGGACTTAAGAAATTGCCAGGCCTCTGGTCCATCTCCTCTAGCATAGTCATCTCTGACTGGCCCTGAATCTCAAATGTCTTGGATACCAAGGCTGAAAAAAAGCCCCTCACCCAAGATCCTTCAGCTGAAGATAGAATCATAGAATCGTAGAGTTGGGCGGGACCATGAGAATCATCTAGTCCAACCCTCTGCAATGAAGGAATATGCAGCTGTCCCATACGGGGATCAAACCTGCAACCTTGGCGTTATCATCAGCACATGCTCTAACCAACTGAGCTATGTGTGTGCAATGTACGTGCGCTGCCACTTTTGTGCATGCAAATTCTCTGGTCTTCCCCTAAGCTATGTCCCTTTCTCCCAAAACCTTCTATGGCTTTGCCCAACACAGTCAACAGAAGTCTTAATACTTAATGGAATATCCCTCTTGTTTGTTTCAGGGCCTGGTAACCTTTGAAGATGTATCTGTGCGTTTCATGGAGGAAGAATGGGCTCTGCTGGGCCACAAAGAGAAAACCCTTTACTGGGATGTCATGCAGGAGAATTACGACAACGTGGCCTGGATGAGTAAGTGTTCCTAGAGAATCCTGGTGCGGTTACCAACTCTTTCCACTTTTACATTACAGCAGCATACAGTTCAGGCATGCATCAGTTATACCCAGATTTCTCTTGAAATAATCATCCCCTTGTACATCTTTTATTAACTATTTTATGTGGCCATCTAGCTTCCCATTTTTAGATGCCCTTTGAATACTTTCTATCATCAACAGTCTTTTTAAGTTGAACTCATGACATTTTCTGCTTCTGTACTTTCCTTGCATTTACTGTTATTTTAACATTTGCTGTACACTGCCTAGATGGCTTCGATACAAGTTAGCAGTATATGCATATTTTTACAAATAAATAAACTGAACTCACCAAGCCTTCCGCCGGACTAGATAGGCATAGGATTGCACCATGAGCTGATTATTCAATTTTGTGACTTCTTTTAATTGCAGTAGAGAGGGACTGGTGCAGCCAATGTATTCTTACTGAATTTTTAGGACACAGTGTGATTGCTTTCCCTTGCTTCAGCAGGTGACGGGACTGATAGCAAAAGCAGAGAAGAGGATCCTTGGCTGGAAACGTGCGAATCGGTGGCGATGGGAAGATCCAAGGAGGCTGTTTTGCAGAGTCCTGAACAAGACTTGCTAAGGCAGAGCTGTCTGGAGAGGCAGCAAAAAACCAACTCAGGAAGAGAAAGAGAAAAGGATGTTCTCTGTTGCAAGAGTTTGCAAAAACTAGACAGTGACATGGTTCACCTAGAGATGGAGACATGTGCCGATTGTGAGGACTGGGGCGAATCCTTATCAGCATTTATCAATACTCAGGAAAGTCCCAGCGAGGAAAGTTCTAAGCCTATGACTCAGTCTGGGGAGTCACATGAATTATCTGAGAAGAAAATCCTCCAGAATCTTCAGGAAAACTTAATCAAAGAGGACCAGAGCAGTTTGCTGGGGCAACAGGCAAGCCAAGAGAGATCTACTCTTCTTAAAAACAGCTTGAGGGATCCACTTCATCTTGACTCTAGGCCATGTACTGATTCTGCAGAACTGGAGGAATCACTAAGAATTGGCAGCAGTCAGAAAATTCACAGCAGGGAAGATCCTGACAATGTGGCACTGGAAATGTCTGTGGACGAGATTTCTCAGATTTCTGCCAAGCAAGACCTCCAGTCCAAGCCTACGCAGCTTTGCTCAAACCTGATTCTTGCCGAAGCGAACGAGACGGCCGACTTACAGCACAAACCTGCACATGTTTACTCAGAAGTAAGTACCAGTGGGGCTCGCTCCCAGGGAAGTGGGTGTAGGATTTCAGATTCAACCAGCGAGGACCAGAACGTTCTGGAGAGCCATCGCGCCAGCATCTCAGGAAATGATGATGGACAGGAGAAATGTCTTCTCTATGGAAATGGTCTGAGAGATCTGTCCAAAGACATGCTTCAGCTAGATGCTGAACCAGGAACAGAGAATCAGAATAGCCGCACTGATTGTGGGGGTCAAAATCAGTGCTCAAAGCACATTGTTAGCCGGGAAATGGCTCACAGGGAAGACCTATATAAAAGTCCCAAGTCCAATAGGCGGTTCACCAAAAATGCTGGCCAGGCTAGCTGTTCCGATTCAGGTAAGAAGCCCAGAGACCTCTTGGCTTTAATGAAACAAAGGCGACTTTACAATAGAGGAAAGTATTTCAATGGGGAAAACATGCATGCCAAGTCTGTTCTTGGAGTGCCTCAAAGAATCCAGCCAGCTGGAAAACTTCAGAAACGTTTGGACTGGAAAGACAAGGGCCTCTACAAACTTAGCCAATGCAGACTTCTTGAACCAGGAAGAAGACTAAGGCAACCCCTCAAAGACCATCTCCAGACTCGGGAAGCATTGCATCTGACTACAGCGACAATCAGAATGGCCTCAGGGACCGGACCTTCCCCTCCAAACCCCAAAAGACTGAAACCCGAGCCAGTATCTCCCTCCCCTCCCCCTCTCTACAAAATGGCGGCTGAGCCATCGCTGGCCCAGTTCATGGCTCTGCTAGAACAAGTTGCTGCCGACGCTGTGGAGATAAAGTCTGCAGTCTCCCGCTTGCACACCTCCGTCACTGCCATCCTCAACGCCCTCGGGAGTCTCTCTGGGTCTTCGGACGAGGCTGAGCTCAGGATTTCCGACTTGGAGGACACCTCCCGAAATACAAAGGCCCAGCTTGTGAAGCAGTGTAATGATATTAAAGCTATTGAGGCCAAACTGATTGGGAAAGCCGTCCAGACCAATGTCATTGCAGGGTTGTGGTCGTCGCTGAGGGGTCAGAGAGAGGCAGACTCCCTTCATCAGCCCCCTAACTAATGTGCAAGGATGTTCTGAAGACTTGGCTCAGAGAGAGATCAAGCACCGATTATTCCAAAACTAGGCTTGGATGCGATTGGTCCAGACAACCTGTTCACCGGTCACAAATCCACCACTCCTTTCTGCTGCCTTAGAAAAACCTTTGCAAGCTTTTGACCCTCTGCTTCTTTCAATAAACCTTTGGTGACCACAGTAAAAAAATTAAAATAAAATGGTTCTTGTGCCTCTGCTGATGTTGATTCAAGTCATACTTGGCCTATCTAGGAATGGAGGGCAGGAGAGTAGTCTGGGAACAAAGGGGATGAGGGCAGCCAGTTTTGCTTGCTACTTTCAGGTAAAGGTACCCCTGACCATTAGGTCCAGTCATGGCCAACTCTGGGGTTGCGGCGCTCATCTCACTTTATTGGCCGAGGGAGCCGGCGTACAGCTCATGTGGCCAGCATGACTAAGGCGCTTCTGGCGAACCAGAGCAGCGTACGGAAATGCCATTTACCTTCCTGCGTGAGCGGTACCTATTTATCTACTTTGACGTGCTTTCGAACTGCTAGGTTGGCAGGAGCAGGGACTGAGCAACGGGAGCTCACCCGTCGCGGGGATTCGAACCGCCAACCTTCTGATCAGCAAGCCCTAGGCTCTGTGATTTAACCCACAGCGCCACCCGCGTCCCTAATCACTAACATTGCATGTAAATTCCTACCTTTCCTCTGTGGAACCCCAAAGGGTGTAACTGAGGGTTCCCTGGTAGTTTTCCATCCAGGAACTGACTGAACCAGCTTTCCCCAAGAAGAGAGAGGTCCTCTCCCTCACTTTTCTCGCCATGTTGAAAAGCACAGCCTGAAAGTGTTGCCTGTCTCCCAGTGCTGCTTGCGGTTAGAAGCTTCTGCCTGGAAGACGGGGGTCACCCTACGACAGAGCACCTATAGGCTGCTGAGGCAGATGAGAGATATCGTTGACTTCCCTGGGATAAAGAAGGTGAACGAACAGCACTATAAATGCAACGGTCAGACAGAGCGAGCTCCTGACAGCAGGATGTGTCACAGCAGAGGCCATCCATGTAGTATTGCCAACTTTCCCATCAGCCACTAAAGCTGCGCCTCTTAACAACAGCTTGACGTGCAGATATTTATTAATCTCTAAAGCACCTGTAATGTTTCGGCACAGTTTGAGGAGAATAACGAGAAGAGGAGGAGGAGAGGGAGCGGCCTACAGAGTTAGGTCACGTTCACACCATACATTTGTAGCACTATGATACCACTTGGAACAGCCATTGTTTTCCGCAAAGCATTCTGGGAGCAGGGGTGGACTTTAGTAATCTTTGGTAATATGGCACCAAAATTTGGCATCCCTGAATTATGGAGCTTCTCGATTTTGCGCCCCATCAGCTTGGCACCCTGTGCCAGGGAGAACCACCCTCACTGTCCTAAACCCAGCGTTGCTATGAGCTGTAGTTTGCTAAAGGTGCTGGAAGTTGTCAGAAGAGAACCCCTCATTCCCCTCACAGAGCTAAATTTCTCAGAGTGGCTTAATGCTCAATGCCTCTTCCAAGAGAACTACCAGGAATCTTGGGGGGGGGAGGCACAATTGTTTAAAATGGCATCATAATGCTTTAAAACAGGCTTCCTCAACCTTGGCCCTCCAGGTGTTTTTGGCCTACAACTCCCATGATCCCTAGCTAGCGGGACCAGTGATCAGGGATGATGGGAATTGTAGTCCCAAAACATCTGGAGGGCCAAGTTTGGCCATGCCTGCCTTAAAGCTTTCCTGGGGGGGGGGAGGTGCTGGCACTGCGTTCCCTTGAGCATCCCCAGAAAAACAACAACATTGCCTTAAAGTCCAATTAGAAAGCTTGTGGTGTATATTCATTTGAGGATCCCGCCTGGGGACCTGAGGAGACCTGGATTCAAATGCCTAATTATACCTGGCAGCAAGCAGTGGCGTAGCGTGGGGGGTGCAAGGGGGGCAGGCCGCACCGGGCGCAACATCTGGGGGGGGGGCGCGCTCGCTGCCTCCGGAGTCGCCGAAGAGCCTTGGGCACAGGCTGTAGCAGAGCCCCATGTCTCGTGGAACCAACGAGCTGTGCGCGCGTCCGGGCTGAAGGCGCCCGGCAGGCAGCGGCTCTCAGCGCTCGCCGCGGAGGATGCGCCAAGCAGCCCCTCCTCACAGCCCCACCTCCGCCGCTGCTGCTGCAGCTGCTGGGCCATGTTGCATTTTCCTCGCCTCTCTGCCCCCCTCCTCCTCCGGGCAAGCGGCGTCATTTGGGCGGCAGCACCAGCGGCAACTCGCAGGATAGGGGTTAGGGGGGCGCAAATTACTTGCCTTGCCCCGGGTTAGGGGGCGCAAATTACGGTACTTGCGTTGCCCCGGGTGCTGACAACTCACGCTACGCCGCTGGCAGCAAGTACCTAGAGGTGTCTACATTCCCAAAAAGTACAGTTCTGTAGCACTCCTGGAACATCTAAGCTGAGATCCATCCACATCAACATGAGCAGGCGCAGCTTCCCTTTTGTATTTTGCAGGCTGATTGCAGCATTGGGGCTTGATGAGGAACAGGTGGCCCTCCCCTGTTCCAAGCTTACTCCAGCTGAGGAATCACACACTTCCTGGAGCTAACAAGCCCCACCTGGCTAGCTAGGGAGCTGGGCTGTGGGTCCTTGCCTGCCTCAGCCTCCTAGAGCACACACCCACTGCACCCCTTGGAGCCGGCCGAGTTCGTGGAGATCTTTGTCTCTGGTTACGGGTCCTGCTTCTCTGGTTCCTGGGCACTGACTCTCAGCCCATCCTCCGCCGCCCTGTGAGTACATTCCAGCCACCCCACCCACCTCTCCTCCACCTTGCCCTGGTGTGTGCCAATTGTGGCTACACCCCTTCCTCCTCCCTGTCATCCTGCCAATTCATGAACACTCGTCCACTGTGAAGCTCACTTGGAGTCAACCCCTGTTTCTCAACCTAACCAACCTCGCAGGGTTGTTGCAGGGATAAAATAGGGGAAGGGGAAGCAGGTGCACAGCCTCAAACTCCTTGGAGGGAAAGTGGGATAGAAATATAAGATTTGGGAAAGTGGGGTAGAAATGAGGCAGCTAGACTGGTGACTGGGAGCGGCCGCCGAGACCACATAACACCAGTCTTGAAAGACCTACATTGGCTCCCAGTACATTTCTGAGCACAATTCAAAGTGTTGGTGCTGCCCTTTAAAGCCCTAAACAGCCTCAGTCCAGTATACCTGAAGGAGCGTCTCCACCCCCATCATTCTGCCCAGACACTGAGGTCCAGCGCCGAGGGCCTTCTGGCAGTTCCCTCACTGCGAGAAGCCAAGTTACAGGGAACCAGGCAGAGGGCCTTTTCGGCAGTGGCACCCACCCTGTGGAACGCCCTCCCATCAGATGTCAAAGAGAACTACCACAAGACATTTAGAAAACATCTGAAGGCAGCCCTGTTTTACGGAAGCTTTTAATGTTTGATGGATTACTGTATTTTAATATTATTTCCCAGAGTGGCTGGGGAAACCCAGCCAGATAGGCGGGGTATAAATAAATTATTATTGTTGTTGTTATTATTATTATTATTATTTGGCACGATGCAAATTGAATAAAGGGGATGAGGAGGGAAGAGGGAAATAAGCCAAATGTTTGCCCCTCCAGCACTCAGTGTCACCATGAAGCCTTCCCGAACCTGACACAGTCCAGATGTTTCGGGCTGCAACTCCCATCCGGGGCACTGGGAGTTGTAGTTCGAAACATCTGGGTGGTGCCACGTTGGGGAAAGATTGTCATCGTTAATGTTCCAGCTTCTTCCCTCCGGTCAGGAGGAGCTGCAGATTGATTCAGGGGCTGGGTTTGACTCTGCTATGGAAAGCTCCCCCTGCTGATTTTTCTTTCTCAGCTCAAGCTACTGTTAAAGGCACAAAAGGAGCCCAGGCTCCCACCATCTCCACAGTCAGATGACTAACCTACTTCCTTAACAGAAGAGGTGATCCTAGTCAGGTCATTTAGGTTTCTCCCCACCAGAGGGCAGTGCACGGGGGTTGTGTTACCAGGCTAGAATGAAAGGAGTTTTATTTAAGAGGCTGAGCCTCCAGTTGATTAGTCCTTCCTTACACCTGGACGCTAGTTTCATGGGATTGTGTGAGAAGGGGGAAGACTTTCCCAGAGCCTCCTGCAGTAGAGAGATCAGCAGGTGAACACCCTGCTCAGGATTCCTCTGAACTTCTTGCTCCAGGTAAGACTCAATAGAACAAATATAGATAAAAGATTTTGTACCATGGGGGGGACAGGGGACGGGACGACAACAACAAACACCTGCCGTTTCTTTCTTTCCGTTTGCTCCAGATCCTTTATATGATGAGAAATTAATTCGCTCGCCCTGTTTCCAAAGCTTATGCTTGTTTATGCAGGTCAGAAATAATGCACTCAGGACTATAGGAAAGCTGTAAATCTGTGCCCCTCTATTTAGGAGATTTATAAACCACTTGATCAAAGAGCTCCCCAAGCGCTATACAAATCAAATGGTTGGGAGCCGGCACTGCTAAAATCCATAGACTAATTTAAAACCAAGTGGGCTTAATAAAGCCATTGTCATTTAAAGCAAAAAATCTAATGAAATAAACTTTAGAAATTTTTGAAAACGCAGAATCCATAGCTTCATTACCCACCAACTTTTTTTCTCCTCTCTCCTTGCTAATAGTAAACTATTAGGCTGAGGCAGAGTTCTGGAGAACCTGAAAACTTGACCATTATTTTGTGACATTTTGGCTGGCCTAAATACTGATTTTGAAGTAGGTGCTGCAAGATTCTTTATCTCTCTTAATGCAAAGTAAAACGCTGTGATCCTTTACATCTCCTGGCACAACAGGGTAGTCATGGCAGTTATCTGCCTCCCAGACTTTGTCTCCCCTCCTTAGAGGCAACCCCCTTAAGGCAATAAGAAGCAAAGAGAACTAAATGGCCTTTCATACAATGCATTATAAAGTGAGCATCTTCAATTGTTATGCAAATTGTGCAGCACAGGAGTTCAGCCATTTGCCTTTGGAAAGCTATGTATCTGTTGACATCTCCTTTTCATAAGAGAACAATGTCCTTCAGGTAAAGGGCTGAGGTCAAGACAGGAATAAAAAACAGATTTTTACACACACTCGCTTTTTAACATGTATTTATTAAGGTCGTTTATATACCGCTTCATCCTTCAAAGGAATATGGAAATATGTGTAGCAGTTAGCGTTTCTGGGGAACTGAGGTAAATTTATTATTGTGAATATTGTGTCACACACTGGGATTTCAGGGGGACTTCAATACACTCTGTAATCTCTATTTCATAGGATAGGACTTTCCTTGGGACAACAATGGCTCTAGCTGGGCCTCTGAGCAGCCAGATTTTCCTTCCAGCCTCTCTCTCCCCTGGAAAGTTTCCTCGGTCACGTCCCCCATCCAAGATGGCGGACCAAGTTGGCACTCCTGCGGAGACGAAGGCGTTGTGTCTGGCCAGCCAGGAATCTCATCGGCAGATGTTCCGCCAGAGCATTGTCCCGCACGGAGAAACTCCTCTGGGGACACTGTCCCGCCTGAGCGATGCGGCTCATCGATGGCTGCGCCCTCAAGAACGCACCAAGGAACAGATTGTGGATATGATCGTCCTGGAACAATTCTTGTCTCTGCTTCCAGAGGAGATGCAAGTTTGCCTGAGAACTAGAGGGCCAGGCAGCAGCAGCAGCAGCAAAGAGATTGCCCGCATGGTGGAGGCTGCCCTGCAGCAGCAAGAACCAGCTGAAGTCGTCGTGGAGGTGAGGAATGCTGAAGGATTTGTGCAATGACTAATTCTGGTTATTCAAAATCTATAATACTGTCTACCCGTACTGGGCTAGGCCAGATGTGAGGAACCTTTGATCCTGCAGATGTTGATGAACTACAACTCCCATCAGCCCCAACAAGCATGACCAATAGCCAGGGATGATGGAAGTTGTAGTTCTGGAGCGTGGATTTTTTATTGGGGGGGCAGAACCAATGTGATTGGTCAGTTAGTTATTTCTATTGTTTTACTTGATCTAGGGTGGGCAGTTCCCCCTCCACCTTGGCTACACCCATGATCTGGAGCATCTTTTCCCAAACTTGGGTCTTTGGCTGTTTTTGGACTGCAACTCCCATCATCCCTAGCTAGCAAGACTAGTGGTTAGGGATGATGGGAACTGTAGTCCAAAAAAAACAGCCGGAGACCCAACTTTGGGAAACACTGATATGGAGGGTCAAAGGTTGTCCACACCTGGGCTAGACAATGTGGGTCAGAAATTTTGCTCTGGTTAAAGCTGGTGGGAAATGAAAATATTTTTTTCCTTCTGGCCGCTATAAGCCTCACATAAACTCTCTGCAAAACCGCAAACTCCAGAAATGTGTTCCAACTACAACGACAAAAACCTGCCTCTGGTTTTCAGGAATCTGAACTTTGATTCTTTATGGCACTATTGTGACTATACAGCAAACAAATCTTTAGGTGTGAACATTTTTCAGCTGCCAGTGAATTTTGATGAGCCATCGACGTCTTTATCCAAAAGTGAGCAGACTTCAGTGAACCCCGGGCAAAAGACCCTTTACTGGAAAGTCATGGAGGAAAGTGATGAGAGCGGGTCATCATCAATGGGTAAGATCTCTTGCCTTCCCTTTGTTGCTGGATGCAAACAAGTGAGCCACTGAAGGAGGACTTGTTGATGCATGCTTTTTAGCCAAGTTGAGATGTGGATTACATATCATGCCTGAAACAATTATTCTTTCTCTCTTATACACATACTCATCAGCTGAGTAACCGCTTGCTTTGTCATGTCCCTTAATTGCTAACCGCTATGCAACCTGGATTGGGGTCTCCTGAGCCAAAAGGTAGAATTCAGTTGCCTGTGAAGCATTTCTTTTACAGATCACCATTGCTTTTTCAGTGCTTCAGCTGTCAGACAGCAACACATCACAAACAAAAGCTGCCAGTCTTAAGAAGTCTGAAACAGGGATCCTAGCATCCATACAGGTGAGCAAACCTTGGGGAAAAGAGGGAAGGGATTTGGGAGAGGAGATAAATGAGGAATTGCAAGGGGTGCTTGTCACTCACTCATTTTCTTTTTGACCTTAACAGCCTGAATCCATACATCCAGTCTCAACTTGCACTGTTGCCGATCCAGGTAAATTATTTTAGTTACTTACCTAGTTAGTGAATTTATAATTCTCTCTTCTGCCCCAGAGAGCCCAGGGCAGCAAACAGATCCTCAACTGAAAAACAAAGCAATGACATTTTGCAAACAAAGCAAGCGGTAAGCTTTGCAGGTTGCTGTTAACGGATTTGAATATTACATCTTTATATTGTTGGAACCCACCCTGGGATCTTTCAGCGAAGGGTCAGGAAAATAACAAAAATAAAAGACGCCGGTGGCTCTGTGGTTTAACTAGGGCTTGCCGATCAGAAGGTCGGCAGTTCGAATCCCCGCAACAGGGTGAGCTCCCGTTGCTTGGTCCCTGCTCCTGCCAACCTAACAATTCAAAAGCATGCCTGTGCAAGGAGATAAATAGGTACCGCTCCAGCAGGAAGGTAAACGGCGTTTCCATGTGCTGCTCTGGTTTGCCAGAAATGGCTTAGTCATGCTGGCCATATGACCCGGAAGCTGTACGCCGGCTCCCTCGGCCAATAAAGTGAGATGAACGCCACAACCCCAGAGTCTGGACCTAATGGTCAGGGGTCCCTTTACCTTTACCTTATCTTTATATTGTAAGAATCCACCGTGGGATCTTACAGTGAAGGGTCAGGAAAATAATAAAAATAAAAGATACCACCTTTGGCACTCTCTTTGATGCAGAAGAAATATAGGGCTGCTATGGCTGCTTCATAAAGGATCAACAGAGGGAGCTTGGAGGGCTCTGAATCATTGGGGGCTGGTCCATTAGGGTGGAGGAGGCACTGCCCCACCAATTACAGCCTGCCCTCCATCACACACACACACACACACACACCGCCATGTGTTTGCCTTCGGACTTAGAAGGGCAGCAGTGCCTGCCAGATTCCCCTGCCTAGGTCTGAATTTCCCTTGTAGAACTTAGCATGGAGGAGAATGGGGAGACCCCACTGGAATGAGTTGGCTCCGCCTCTCCCTGGCTCCGCCTACTGATCGGGCTCCCTGCCTTCCGACCCACCAGCCACCTCTGGCTCAGCAGTATTCCCTTTGCGTTATGTAGGGCCATCTCTTAGTTTTAGAGACTCTGGGGCACCATATTCTGCTCCTTTGTCGCTAACGAATGCTGTCTTCAATGCACTGCGAGGGGGACAGTGCAGCAGTTGCGGGCACACGTGCTGGGCAGGAGGGCTGAGGTTCAGTCCCCGGAATTTGCAGTTTTAAGGGAAGAGGAAAGGATTCTGCTGGAGGACTTGGAGAGCCACAATGCTCAAAGGGCAAAGTCTTCCATCCTCTTTCCCTGCAGTGACCAAACAGATGCCCATAAGAAAAGAGGCACGCAGGACCTGATTGCAACAGCAATCTCCCATTTGTGTTCCCCAGCAACTGGCCCTCAGAAGGTATATTTCCTCCAACAGTGGAGGCAGAACCTAACCATTGTTATCATCAATAGCGCTGTCCTCCATGAATTTGGCTAATCCTCTGAAATATACTCAGAGTCGAGAGTGGATTTCATGCTCTTTATTCAGCTCATAGTGGTGAGGAGGAATGGAAGTTCCCCCATAATGTCTGCTTTATATACATTATTTACACAATGGACCCCACGTGATTGGCTAATTCCGGGCTTCTCCTGTAGGCCAATCAGGTTGCGGATTCACTTCCACCTGGAGCTGGATTGGGTGGCTCCTGTGGACCAATCAGACTGCTGCATTCTGAATCCTATTGTTCCAGGACCAATCAGACTGCTGCATTTTGGATCCTATTAATCTCAGTACATAACATCCTCTTTAAAAGCTGTCCAGTTTGGTGGCCTTCACTACCTCTTGGGGAGAGCAGATTCCATAGTCTGAACTGTACATTGTGTGAATAAGTACAGTGGTGCCTCGCAAGACGAACGCCTCGCAAAACGAAAAACTTGCAAGACAAAGAGTTTTCCGTTTTTTAGTCGTTCCGCAAGACGAATTTCCCTATGGGCTTGCTTCGCAAGAAGAAAGCCCATAGGGAAATCTCCGGGGACCTCTTTTAAAATGCTGGCGGTCGGGAGCAAAGACTTTCGCCCACAGCCGGCCTTCAGAAGAGGTCCTGGACCTCTTCTGAAGGCCGGCGGGGGGCAAAAGTCTTTGCTCCCCCCCGCCTGCCTTCCCGGGACAGCGGGTCTCCGCTGTCCCGGGCGATCTTAAAATGCTGGCGGGCGGCAGCGAACCCTTCGCTGCCGCCCGCCAGCATTTTAAAATCACCCTGGGACAGCGGAGGCTTTGCTGCCGCCCGCCAGCATTTTAAAATCGCCCCGGGACAGCGGAGGCTTCGCTGCCGCCCACCAGCATTTTAAAATCGCCCCGGGACAGCGGAGGCTTGATTTTCAATGCATTCCTATGGGAAACCGTGCTTCGCAAGATGAAAAACTCGCAAGAAGAAAAAACTTGCGGAACGAATTAATTTCGTCTTGCGAGGCACCACTGTACTTTTTTTTGGTCTGTCCTGAATCTCCCAACTTTCAGCTTCATGGGTCATAGAATTATAGAATGGGAAGGGACCCTGATGATCATCTAAGCCAATTGCCTGCGATGCAAGAATGTCCAATGGGAGAATGCTATTTTGTTGTTGTTGTTGTTGTTGTTGTTGTTCCAGAAATCAATACGGTGGAAATAAATTCAGAAAGCGAGTTTTGGCAGGATGATCCTAAAGACGAAGGGAATGAGATTCCTTCCTGGCCTAGTAAGGAAGAAGAAGATAATGTGAGCTGGTACCGGCCACAGCAAAGCGATCAGCAAGGAAGGCACCCATGGAAGGAAGAGGAAAACGCATTTCATTTTGGAAGCAATTTGGAAGAAAACCACGATCCACAGATCCACTTACAAACCGAACAAGAAGTGGTTGGCTACACTTCTACTTGGCCTGGGGAAACACACACAAGCACATCAGGGTATGAGAAAAGAGACCCCAGAGGAAAAACGTCCTACATGTGGCTTGAATGTGAAAAATGGCCCCCCTTCAGCTCTGACTTTGTAGGCCACTCAGAGATCTTCACTGAACTGAATCCCTCTGAAAACACCTTAAGCAATAGCTCAGTCCTCTTTAAACCTGTTGCCTCTACCACAAGAGAAAGATCGTACACTTGCAAGGACTGTGGGGGAAGTTTCGCTTATAAATCAAGCCTTGATCGGCATCGGATGAGTCACACAGCCAACAGGCCCCACAAATGCCATGAGTGCGGCAAGAGCTTCCAAGCCCGGTCAACTCTTGTTCATCACCAGAGGATCCACACAGGGGAGAAGCCTTACCAGTGCCCCCATTGTGGCAAGAGCTTCAGAGTGAAATCATCCCTGACCCAGCACCAGAGACTTCACACTGGAGAGAAGCCATTCCAGTGTCCTGACTGCGGGAAAAGATTTAATCAGCGCATGAAACTCGTCCATCACTATAGAACCCACACAGGCGAGCGACCCCATCAGTGCTTCGACTGTGGCAAAGGCTTCATTACACGTTCAGGTCTTGTTCAACATAATGAGAGAGTCCACTCTTAGGGTGAAGCCTTATTTACCTAGGGATCCATTAGCCACGCCATCCCCTGGACCTCGGAGGGAACAAAAGTACCAGGAAAGCAAAAATCTTCTTTGGAGAAAAGAGTTTATTGAAAATCTGTGCACAGAGACAAGGTCTGTACTCAGAGACAACCAGCTGGATAGTTCCTGAAAATACACTGGCTGTAAAGCAAGTCACTTCAGCACACTTTCTTATACCCGCAGACTTCCCCAATTGGCTAGCAAATATTGCTTGCTAAACACAAAATATTGCCTGCTAGACATTCCTGTCTTTCTGCTAACCAAGCACTCCCTCCCCTCTCCTTCATACACGTGTCTCTTTTGCTAGTTAAGCATTTCCTTCGTATCTCTTCCTATTCTTGCATTAAGCAGAAGTAAAGCAGGAAACATCTTGCTAGTGGTTTTCTAGTTAACAGCAGTTTCTGGCTAGGCAGGAAGCGACCTTCTGACCTGTAGCTAACATCAGCAGTTTCAAATAGCTGGTTAGGCAGGAAATGGACTTTTGCCCTGCCAGCCAAATTTAGCACAGTCACTGGCGGCGTGCTAACTGTCTGGCCAAAATTTGCAGAAGTTGCAGAAGTAAGATTTCTTAGGTACGGAATACAAAGCACAGAAAATATTGAGAGAAACCTTTCCCATCTCCCTTTACTTTTGGTGCAGAAACGTGTAGTTAATATGAAGATTAACCCTTCACTCCATCCTCTTCTTATGAACAATCTATTACTTAGATTCGTTCTGGGGTAGGGGTCTATATTCTCTCATTACAGCAATCACGCGAGGTCCCATCATGCGAGACATCATCTTTCTCATCATATTCTGCAAGCATTGCATCAAGGGCAATTGCAAAAATGTCCTCTGTGTGGAAGAGCTTTCAAGTCTAGGTTCTTTTTGCATTTTGTGCCTTTTGTCAGATGTGTCTTTTTGTAAATTACTATGTGGTTTGGAAAAGCTTTGATTTGAATGCATGTGCCCGCTTCTTTTTTATGGATCTTTTGTGTTTCTTACAAACCATGTAGGTATTGCATAATAAAAATAATAACAACAATAACAACAACGATAATTTTATTATGTATACTCCGCCCATCTGGCTAGGTTGCCCCAGCCACTCTGGGCAGCTTACAACACATATGAAAACATCAAACGTTAAAAACTTCCCTATACAGGGCTGCCTTCAGATGTCTTCCAAAAGTTGTGTAGTTCTTTTATCTCCTTGACATCTGGTGGGAGGGCGTTCCACAGGGCAGGCGCCACTACCGAGAAGGCCCTCTGCCTGGTTCCCTGTAACATCACTTCTTGCAGCGAGGGAACTGCCAGAAGACCCTCGGAGGTGGACCTCCGGGTCCGGGCTAAACAATGGGGATGGAGACGCTCCATCAGGTATAAAGGGCCGAAGCGATTTAGGGCTTTAAAAGTCAGCACAGTATTTGGGAGACCACTTTAAACTCTCTTTTTGGAGGGGAATGATCTGGCTGATGCAAGGAGAGCAGGCGAGGAAGAGGCGTCGCAGGCACGACCACCAGAGGGCTCTGGCTACAGCTGAGGGAGGGGATCTCGCTCCCTGCCTTTCCCAAGCTCTCTATTCTTCCCCACCCAGGATATCAGGGGGCTGAGCTTCCTAGGTCACCCCAGCTGCGGCGGGTTCCCCCGTAGCGACCAGGCAGCCGCGGCTGCTGCTCCTGGCGAAGCACGGCGTTCGGCCGGGCGGCCGACCGGAGGGAGAACTGCCGCTGGCCGGGCTCAGCCTCGTGGCGCAGCAGCCGCGGGCGCCGCTCGCAGCGCTTAACCCTTCAGCAGCCGGAGACTCCAGGTAACCCAGAAGAGATCGGGAAAACGGAGCAGTTGTGTTCAAGGGAGAGACGGAGAGAAAAGAGTCTTTTTCTTGTTTTAAAGCCTCCATTTTAAAGCCTCCCTTTCCAAACGAGGCGCGGTGGTGGCGCTGGTTTTTACGCAGCAAACACAAGACAGAGGGGGATTTTCCCTCCGAGATCAATCTCTGCATCTGATCCATAGGGAGAGCAGCGAAGGGGGACACTTAAAAAACAGCAGACATGTTTGCGTTTTCGAGGGGGGGGGACCCTATTTTCCACAGCTTCCCCCCACTCGACGATGCGTTTGTGCGGCGAAAAACCCCACTTGCAAAAAGACCGGTTTACTTGGATGCTTGCTCTGGCGTGTGCTGCAAAACGACACAGCGCGTTTTGTTGGGGTGTGGGATTCAGAAACCAAACCGAGCACCACCAGAAAATGGGGGGGGGGGAGCTTAGGGGAAACCCTGCAGTTATATCCTTCAGCGTTTTTAAATTTAAACATAGCCCTCAAAGCACAGCCCAAAACACATCCTTATTTGACAGGAGCATTTCCGCTAGGGATTACATCTGTTTTATTTCAGCACAGGAGGTTTTCTGTTGTTCTTTTGACAGCCACGTGAGAAGGTTGCTCCTTCCTCCTCCCGGCCGGAGCTTTTAACAACTTCACAGGTGTGTTAGGGGAGGAAGATTTTTTTAAAAAAAAAATAGTGTCACAAGAAGGCGAGACAGAGAAGATTCTATTTATATTATATTATGTTTGGCTGCAGGGCAGTTAAACGAATCCCTGAGTCCTGACAGGGGAAGAAAAGTGGAAAGGTAGTAAGGGATGGTGACAGAAGCAGGTGAGCTTTGTACCTGTTTGTGTCATGGAACTGAAGGGGTTCCTTCCCCCCCCATGAGAAAAGAATGAGGATGTATGAGCATGCAGTATATCTATTTATCGCTACCGAGCCAAATTCAAGGTGGTGTTATTGGTGTATAAAGCCCTCAATAGCTTATTAGGAGCAGTTGACTTCTGAGCTCACCTGACCCCAAATATGCCCACTTAGCTGCTTCCATCTGTGGAACGGGCACTGCCACAGGTGCCACAGAAATACTCAGCCTGCATTTGTAATAATTAGATATTTTAGTGTGGCAGCACCTATACTTTGGAACTCTCTGCTGGTTTGATATCAAGCAAGTACTTCCACTGTGCTCTTTTCGACGCCTGCTAAGGACTTTTTTTCCTCAGGCAAGGCTACCGAGATTGGTGAGATTTTTATACAGTATGTGTTTTTAGCTTACAGGCGGATTTTAATTCTTTAAGAAATGTTTTCAGTAGTTGTTTTTACTAAAAATTGTATCGTTTTATTCTGTTTTGAGGTTGTTTTTTTGTTTTTACAATGAAGCAATGTATAAATTTTATGAAATAAGACAAATACATATATACACCCACCCATTCAAAGGTATTGCTCACCCTCTCGCAGCAAAGGCACCTGAGACAGTTTGCAATAAAATCCAGTCTAAAATGTATATTGTGAAATCAAGTCATCATTTGCTTACTGTTGCCCATAACCTCCAGTTCAGTGCCAGATTTACGTATAAACTAAGCAAGCTATAGCTTAGGGCCCCACTCTCTTGGGGCCCCCCAAAAAAATTAAAGGAAAAACAACAACTGGATGTACATTTCCAAAATATAAGAGAAAAAGCAAATGAAATAAAATCTACATACAGCAACAATGTTTTGTGTTGTGTAAGCTCCTATTTGTTATGTGCAAATGGCTTTAGATGCCTATTAGGTCCACCAATTACCATATAGCATATAAGGTAAAGGTAAAGGGACCCCTGACCATTAGCTCCAGTCGTGGCCGACTCTGGGGTTGCGGCGCTTACCTCGCTTTATTGGCCGAGGGAGCCGGCGTACAGCTTCCGGGCCATGTGGCCAGCATGACTAAGCCGCTTCTGGCGAACCAGAGCAGCGCACGGAAACGCCGTTTACCTTCCCGCAGGAGTGGTACCTATTTATCTACTTGCACTTTGACGTGATTTCAAACTGCTAAGTGGGCAGGAGCAGGGACCGAGCAACGGGAGCTCACCCCGTCGCGGGGATTCGAACCGCCGACCTTCTGATCGGCAAGTCCTAGGCTCTGTGATTTAACCCACAGCAACACCCGCGTCCCTCATATAGCATTTATTCAACACAAAAAACAGTGACAATTTGTTGCTGACAAATGACAGCTGGGCATGTGAAGGGCCCCATTACCTTCAGTAGCTTAGGGCCTCATGAAACCTAAATCCGGCCCTGCTCCAATTCTTCCTTTGCCTGGAGTTTGGCCAATGGGACCTGCTGCTTGTTCTTCCAGAGGCTGCGATCTGTCTGAGCTGCGGCTGCTGCTGGCAATGGAGCAGTATGTGCTGCTGGATCCCCGGCAGAAGGCCTTGTACCACGACGTCATGCAGGAGAGCTACGAGACGCTGATGGCACTTGGTAGGACAATATTGGCTGCCTCCTCCTCTCCTCCGCCCATAAACTTTTACAGGGGGAAGCCAGTGACGTGAAGCAGAAAACCTCCAAAACGTGTGTTTTTTCCTTCTGCAGAAAGTCTTCTGTTTCATAAGTTCAATCGTGAAAACTAATTACAGATGCAATATTAGGCAATCGTCAAACTGCTCAGCTTTGTTTACTAAATACAAATAAAATGTGCATGCTAATCGAGATCACTCTCTAGGGCTTTGGAACGTTTTCCGATGCAAGCTGAAAATGGTTCTGATGGAAATTAGCCCTATGCAGATCACCCTAATTTGCATAGGAAAATTCCCCAGGTTATTTTCAAATTCAAATTTCCCCCAAAAAACCCAGATTACAGGGGTGGGGTGGGGGTTCAGGGAGTTGGCACACATCTTTACAGAGTCTGTTGCTAAGGGAGTGGTGCCCTCTCTGCATGCCATCTGGGGAGATGAACTCCATTTTGTATACGGGAACGTTCATATTTATATCGGGGTGGCGGCTGGAGTGAGAAGAGATGTGCCAAAATGTCTATGATTTTGTCGCTTGGTGTAATTGCTGCTGATGGCTTTAAAGTAAGAAGTGCTAAATTGGTACAGTACAGCAATGTTTTGCAGCACATTGATTTCTGTTTGTGTGCCAGCTTTCAAGTTACACAGACGCATTCACTTGAGAATTCCCAGTTCTTTGCAACCATGAGAGCCCAGGCTTCTTTTAAAAGAAAAGGAGAAGAAATGAGACTTTCAGGAATTCTGAGCTTGCATAGTGAACACAAATATGGCATGAGAATAAGCAGGTTCAAATTCAGTTCCCTGAACATTGAGTAAACAGGGAGGGTTTCCACAGTTCAGATCGATATTCTGCTTTCAGTATCAACACTGAGCTCAAAATCTTTATATATAAAAAATAATTATTGGTCTCCTTGCTCCTCGCCCAAACATTCTTAGTTTCAGAAGCCAAATACTGGGGTGGGTGGTGGGTTTGTTGCTGCTGTTAAAACATGGGGAGTCAACAATGCTTACTGATCTATTTCAAATCACCCATAGGTTTAGCGGGAGGTCCTGCCCACATTGGCCTAAAAATAGTTGAGATATGGGTGGCGGTGGATGATTTATAAGATGAACTAAAGCTGCATTCCCTCCTCTTCCTCCCCTGCCCCCATCTTTTCAACCTCTTTTCAATTGAGAAGAATTTCCACTGTCCAAGCCTGACTTGCTATCGCGATTGGAACAAGGAGATGAGGCGACAACCTTTGACCTGCAGGAACCAAGTGTCATCCTTCCAGGTGAGTCATGGGCTTTCCTAAAATTCTTTGCTACAGATACTCAGAATAAGCCCTGCCAGTCCTGCCTTCCACGCACTGGGGCTGAATCACACAGGGAGCTTAAAGGCAGAGAGCCAGACTCCATATATTTTGCTCCAGTGCATAGACCGCAGCTGGCTGGCTGGCAGAGGACATGAGAGTGGGGTGCACAGGCAGTCAAGGGGTGGGGGCTCACGGCAGAAAAGGAGAAGTGATATTAGAAGTGGAACATAGTTCCTGAGTACACTTAGGTCCAGCTCCGAGGGCCTTCTAGCGGTTCTCTCACTCCAAGAAGTGAGGTTACAGGGAACCAGGCAGAGGGCCTTCTCGGTGGTGGCGCCTGCCCTGTGGAACACCTCATCAA
Organism: Podarcis vaucheri; assembly: GCF_965113315.1. Lineage (NCBI taxonomy): Eukaryota > Metazoa > Chordata > Lepidosauria > Squamata > Lacertidae > Podarcis > Podarcis vaucheri. The sequence goes on along the minus strand of NC_138760.1, from coordinate 113,272,051 downwards.
ACCTATATTCAGGCCTGTTTGTGTAAATGGCTCCTCCTTTTTCCTCTTCCTGTCTCTCCAGCCATCGGTGGCAACATGGAAGAAGAGAATCTTCCTGCACAGAAGGACCCCAAAGAGGTGGAGCCGGCAGCAGAAGACTCCGAGAGTCCCAGGGGTGTTGATCTGAGCAGTAGCATCCTGGCTGGGAGCCCCCTGCCGCCCGCTCCGCCTTCATCCCCGCCCCCTCCTCCTGCCGCCCTCCACAACCCCAACAACTGCCTCCAGTGTGGCAAAACCTTCAGCCACAAGTCTGCCTTGGTGAAACACCAGAAGATCCACACGGGAGAGAAGCCCTACGGGTGCGAGGAGTGCGGGAAAGGCTTCATCCAGCGCTCCGACCTGACGATCCACCACAGAACCCACACGGGGGAGCGGCCGTACCACTGCCCCGACTGCGGGAAGAGCTTCAGCGTCAGCTCCACGCTGCTGACCCACCAGCGGACCCACGCGCCGGGGGGAGAGAAGCCCAACCGCTGTCCCGAGTGCGGGAAGTGCTTCAGCGAGCCAGCGGCCCTGGACCGGCACCGCAAGAGCCACGCCGGAGAGAAGCCCCACGTGTGCGCCGACTGCGGCAAGAGCTTCGCCTGGAGCTCCCACCTGGAGAGGCACCGGCGGATCCACACCGGCGAGAAGCCCTACAAGTGTCCCGAGTGCGGGCGGGCATTCGCCTGGAGCTCGCACCTGGATCGCCACAGGCGAACGCACGCCGGGGCGGCTCTGCCCGAGGAGGCGCCGCCCTCAAAGTGCGCGGATTGCGGCAAGCAGGTCAACCACATCACTCAGCCTCAGCGCTTCAAGCACAAAGCCACCCAGACCCCTCTGGAGCACGAGGATGCAGAGGCGGCGGAGGAACAGGAGGCCGAGGCCGAGGCACGGTCCTATCCGTGCGCCGTCTGCGGGAAACGCTTCAGCCAGAGCTCCAACCTGCTCAAACACCAGCGCGTCCACACAGGGGAAAAGCCCTACCAGTGCCCGGAATGTGGGCGGCGGTTTAGCTGGTGCTCCGCCCTCCTCAAGCACCAACGCGCCCACAGCAACAGCAGGCCGCACTCCTGCCCAGAGTGTGCCCGCAGCTTCCGGGACCCTGCCTCTCTGGCCAAACACCAGCTCAGCCACACCGGTGGGAAACCTCACCAGTGTCCCGACTGCGACAAAAGCTTCGGATGGAGCTCGCACCTGGAGCGACACCGGCGTATCCACACCGGGGAGAAGCCCTACGAGTGCGGGGACTGCGGCCGGGGGTTCACGGTGGGCTCCCACTTGGAGAGGCACCGGCGCATCCACACCGGGGCCCGGCCCCATGGCTGCGGGGAGTGTGGCAAGACCTTTGCCGTCGGTGCCACACTGGCCACCCACCGGCGCCTCCACGATGCCAAGTCCAAGCCTCACCGCTGCCCCGAATGCGGGAAAGGGTTCAGCAGCGCGGCGGTGCTTGAACGTCACCGCCGGTTGCACCGCGGAGAGAAGCCCTACCAGTGCGATGTCTGCGGCAAGGGCTTTGCTTGGAGCTCGCACTTCGACCGCCACCGGCTCTCGCACACCGGAGAGAAGCCCTTTCCGTGCACCTACTGCGGGAAGTGCTTCGGCCGCAGCTCCCACCGCAACCGGCACCAGCGTGCTCACGCGGTCTCCGAAGACCAATGCCCACCGCAGAGCAACCAAGACGATGCATCGCTGGCAACGGCCGTGCCCGAATGGTGGGAAGGGGACGGCGAAAGGAGGGTCCCGCTGGAGCAGCAGGAAGTCTGGTCGTCTCCACTAGATTCCGTTGGCCCTTTCCCGTGGGTGGCCAAATCTGCTGGTGATGCATGGAGGACCATAGGGGGGAACGGTTTGGGGCAAGAGGCCGAGAGTTTGACAGCCCCTGCCAAAAGCTGGACTCAGCCAGTTGCTCACATGCCCACTACTAACCCCCCTTGATCGATGCTGTGCAAATCTCATTCCCATTTTGCTTCCCCTTCTGCTGTTCACACACAGAAACACTTAAATACTTCCCCCTTACCCAGTAAACCAACTGTAGCTGGTCCGTATCTGCCTTGCCTCCCCACACCTCCATGGGCCAAATGTGACGGGTGAGCAGAGCCCACATCACGTGATGCGGTGCTTTGAAGGCCCAGCACTCAGTTGATTGTTGGCACGTCAAAGCACCACACAGAGCTCTTTGCAAGGGACCCTGTGCTGTGCTTTGTTTTGTTTTGTTTTTTTATAAATATTTATTAAGATTTTACAAATTATAACAAACATAACAATACACACACACACAAACAAAAATAACATAAAAAAGAACAAGTATAATTTCAGTACCTTATTTTCTTAAAACTTATTTCACCGACCTCCCCATACCTCCCCTTTCTGCATCCCCATTTCAAAAATTTAATTTAGCAAGTCCTCACCCTTGATTTTATCTAATTATCATCCTTACTTTCCTTTCACTTAATCTTTACAGCTGTACTCCATTTAATTTTAAAAGCCACATTATTCTAAAATTCATAAATTTTACAGTATTTCTTAAGGTAGTTCTTAAATTTCTTCCAATCTTCTTCCACCGTCTCTTTTCCCCGGTCTCGGATTCTGCCAGTCATTTCTGCTAGTCCCATATAGTCTATCACCTTCATCTGCCATTCTTCCAGGCCCTGTGCTGTGCTTTGAGGTACTGCCAACCAACTGATCTTTGCTGCTTCAGAAGCAGTTTATGGCCCTACACAGCTGTCTTTTTATGTGCCTGCACGTGACGTCATATATGACACCTGGTGATTGGCAGGTGGGCGTGGCTTGGCTAAAGTTCCTTACTCCTAGTTAAAGAGCTGAAGTTGGGCTGAGGAGCCAAAGTTGCGTGACACGGGGAAGGAAGTGGGATCCACTGAATTGTTCGTATTGCAAGTTCAGGTTCTCGTTGCCAAGGGGGTCTCATTGGACTCAGCTGTGTCACAGAGTGTGGCAGAGGCTGGAAACATGTCATGTCCAACTTTCAGAACGACCCTCTCCCTCCACAGATTAAACCACTGGCACCCTAGAATGAAGAAGATCCAAGAGGACACAAGCAAAGAAAAAATAGGAGTACAGTGATACCTTGGTTCTCAAACTTAATCCATTCTGGAAATCCGTTCCAAAACTAAAGCGTTCCAAAACCAAGGCGCACTTTCCCATAGAAATGCAAAATTAATTAATCCATTCCAGACTTTTAAAAACAACCCCTAAAACAGCAGTTTAACATGAATTTTACTCTCTAACGAGACCATTGATCCATAAAATGAAAGCAATAATCAATGTACTGTATTATAAAATAAATAAGTGTTGCAGATGATAAAAAAAAATATTTTTTTTTAATTCCTTACCTGCACTGATGATAGCCATTGTTTGGATGGGGGGCTTTTATCCATTTCTGCAGCCACATAATCAGTAAGCTGAACTGGGTTCCACACAGTCACAAAAACAAATTAACCAAAAAAGCCTCAAAAACAAAAAAGCAAAACAAATAGCTAAAACAAAAGTGCCAAACTTAGTTCATTCCGGAAGTCCGTTTGACTTCCGAAATAGAAGGATCTGGCAACTTCTGTCTCAGTGTATCTGAAGAAGTGTGCATGCACACGAAAGCTCATACCAAGAACTAACTTAGTTGGTCTTTAAGGTGCTACTGGAAGGAATTTTTTTATTTTGACTTCCGAAATGTTCGAAAACCAAGGCATAGCTTCTGATTGGTGCAGGCGCCCTGGAAACAATATCCCAACAGCCGCATTGGGCTTTTGGCTTCCAAAAAATTTTCAAAAACTGGAACACTTACTTCAGGGTTTTCGGTGTTTGGGAACCAAGAGGTTTGAGTACCAAGGCGTTTGAGAACCAAGGTACCACTGTATTGCTAACTGGGTTGTACCACTGAGGGAGGGACCCATCAAAGGGACATGTGCTCCTTACCTTTCCATACCTTGAAAGCACTATATGTCACTTTAAACAGTCATGGCTTCCCCCAAAGTTTGATTCGGTTTTGAAATACAGTGGTACCTCGGGTTAAGAACAATTCGTTCTGGAGGTCCATTCTTAACCTGAAACTGCACACACACACACACATATACATATATACATACATACATACATACATACATACATACATACCAGTTCCAACATACAGCATATCTTCTCATCTTATACAATATTTTAGACTTCCGTCAACACCTCTGATGATTTTCCGTTCTTTATCACTTATTCTGCATTTCTTAATTTCTATATTACATTTAGTTATCCTTAACTAATAATTCTCTTCATAGTCTTTCTTGCAGTATTTCAAATAATCCACTTTACAAAACTTCTTGCAATCCTACTAGCGTAATCTGTTCATCACAATTACTTTTCAAATAGTTCATATATTTACTCCAGTAACCTGAAACTGTTCTTAACCTGAGGTACCATTTTAGCTAATGGGGCCTCCCGCTGCCGCTGAGCAATTTGTGTTCTCATCCTGAAGCAAAGTTCTTAACCCGAAGTACTATTTCTGGGTTAGCGGAGTCTGTAACCTGAAGCGTCTGTAATCCGAGGTCCCACTATATGTGGAATGATGCCTGCAAATGGATATACACACAAAGGTTTTGCATGAGTGGTTAAAAGAAATTACCCAGAGCAGTGTGTCTGCACGTTGCATGCTGAGAAGCACTATTATTTTTTTAAGAGCATTTTTGTTTTGTTGTTGTTCAGCCCTAGTGGTGTCGGAGAAGTAGGTAATTTGGAAATCTGAGAACAGGGAGTAGGTGAAAGCATGGGGTGGAGCCCCAGGTGTTCCAACGATGCAGTGTGTATATTCAGCACCACTGCAAAAGGTTTGGTTTAGGTGTAGAAATCCCGCCTCATAAATTCAGCTTTCATTTAAAAGCAAGCCAACGTTCTAGAATCATAGAAGAATCATAGAATCATAGAGTTGGAAGAGACCACAAGGGCCATCGAGTCCAACCCCCTGCCAAGCAAGAAACACCATCAGAGCACTCCTGACATATGGTTGTCAAGCCTCTGCTTAAAGACCTCCAAAGTAGGAGACTCCACCACACTCCTTGGCAGCAAATTCCACTGTCGAACAGCTCTTACTGTCAGGAAGTTCTTCCGAATGTTTAGGTGGAATCTTCTTTCTTGTAGTTTGGATCCATTGCTCCGTGTCCGCTTCTCTGGAGCAGCAGAAAACAACCTTTCTCCCTCCTCTATGTGACATCCTTTTATATATTTGAACATGGCTATCATATCACCCCTTAACCTCCTCTTCTCCAGGCTAAACATGCCCAGCTCCCTCATAAGGCATCGTTTCCAGGCCTTTGACCATTTTGGTTGCCCTCCTCTGGACACGTTCCAGTTTGTCAGTGTCCTTGAATTGTGGTGCCCAAAACTAGTCCTCATTCTAGTCCTCATGCTGTGCGGCGATGAGACAGAAGTGGGCATCTTTGCAAGCGACAAGTTTTCCAGGGGTCAGAGGGTGAAGCTGGAGGGTTGTACAAACCCCGTTCCATTGCTGCTGCCCACAAAAAGCAGAAACTGAATATTGAGTAGAAGAGGAAGAAGCTTGGGACCCTCCAAATGGTGTTCCATCTCCCATCACTCCTGACCATTGACTGTGATGACTGGCGCCATTTCAAAACCAGCAGTTCAAAATCAGTTCCATGTCAAAGAGAAAAATAACTACCAAACTTTTAGAAGACTTCTAAAGGCAGCCCTGTTTAGGGAAGCTTTTACTGTTTAATAGGTTATTGTATTTTAGTGTTTTGTTGGAAGCCGTCCAGAGTGGCTGGGGAAGCCCAGCCAGATGGGTGGGGTATAAATAATATATTATTATTATTATTATTATTATTATTATTATTATTATTATTATTATTATTATTATTTTATTTTATGTACCGCGTCACACAAAAGGAGTCCAGAAGCAACTTACAGGAATAACAACACACAGTATATAAAAAATAAATTGATGGGAGTTGGGAGTTCAACAGCTGGAAAAGCACAGGTCCCCTATACCGGATTTTAATTGGGAGCAGCAAGTTAAAGGAATGATTAGCTGAGAGAAAAGATAAACATAAACTTTGTTTTTAGATCTCTCACACAAAGCAGCCATCAACTAGGAAGAGGTTTGCTGTCACTCAGGAGGAAAGTGCCTCTGCTACCTGTTCTTGTCACCTGCAGTTTCAACAATGATTTGTGTTTTTAAAAGTGATTTTTTTAAAACAACCACCACCACCACCTGCTGATTTACTATCAGGACACCGTTTGAAATATATATATATATATATATATATATATATGCAGGTTTTGGTGTCTTCGGGTGTCTTCCCGTGTAAGAGTCGGGGTGTCTGTGCGACGTTTCGACGAGGTCTCACTCGTCATCTTCAGGCTGGTGCTTTCGGCTTCTTGTTACTGGAACAGAGCAGAATCTGGTGTTTGAGTTCCTATAAATACTGTTGAGGGGTGTGGTGTATAGCCTCCAACGTTCTGGGCAGAGAGGAAGTTCCTAGATTAGTGTGCCTCTTCTTCTTTTGTTCCTTAATTACTTGAGGGATATCTTGAGTGATTTCATGAGTGATATTCTGAATACCACTGGGTGGGTCATTAAGTGTAGATTAGTTGCTAAAGCTTTTGTGTCTTGACCTCTTGAGCTTGTGAAGAGTTTTTCTGAGAAGATGGCTGTGCTGCATTTAGTTGTGCTCTGGCTTGGCTTCGTGTATAGGGGCGAGCTGTGGTTTTGTGCCTTGTGCCAGCCAGATCTGTGTAGGGATTGCAGGGGGGTGCAGCATCCGGAGGTGCCACTATAGTTTGGCTACTGGATGGAGTCTGTAATATGTCTGTGGAGAGGGTCTGGGTTTGGGTCTGGTGTGGTTGATTGGTGACGGCGTTCTGTGTGCCTCTGGTTCTGGTGTCGGTTTTTGTGGGGAGGGCTAATTTCCAGATGTCTGGCAGGCGGGACGTGTCGTCACGCTTGTTCATGTTGTGAGGGTGTTTCTCTATCTCGATGGCTTCCATGATTATTCTCTTGTGGTGATGTTCCATGTTAAAGAGCAATTTGGAATCTGCAAAATTAATTTCGTGTCCTATATATATATATATATATATATATATATATATATATATATATGCTTTCGTAGATTTTCACGGGTACAGGAATGCAGGTTTTGGTGTCTTCGGGTGTCTTCCCGTGTAAGAGTCGGGGTGTCTGGGCGACGTTTCGACGAGGTCTCACTCGTCATCTTCAGGCTGGTGCTTTCGGCTTCTTGTTACTGGAACAGAGCAGAGTCTGGTGTTTGAGTTCCTATAAATACTGTTGAGGGGTGTGGTGTATAGCCTCCAACGTTCTGGGTAGAGAGGAAGTTCCTAGATTAGTGTGCCTTTTCTTCTTTTCTTCTTTTCCCGACTCTTACACGGGAAGACACCCGAAGACACCAAAACCTGCATTCCTATACCCGTGAAAATCTACGAAAGCATATATATATATATATATATATATGCAGGTTTTGGTGTCTTCGGGTGTCTTCCCGTGTAAGAGTCGGGGTGTCTGTGCGACGTTTCGACGAGGTCTCACTCGTCATCTTCAGGCTGGTGCTTTCGGCTTCTTGTTACTGGAACAGAGCAGAGTCTGGTGTTTGAGTTCCTATAAATACTGTTGAGGGGTGTGGTGTATAGCCTCCAACGTTCTGGGCAGAGAGGAAGTTCCTAGATTAGTGTGCCTTTTCTTCTTTTGTTCCTTAATTACTTGAGGGATATCTTGGGTGATTTCATGAGTGATATTCTGAATATCACTGGGTGGGTCATTAAGTGTAGATTAGTTGCTAAAGCTTTCGTGTCTTGACCTCTTGAGCTTGTGAAGAGTTTTTCTGAGAAGATGGCTGTGCTGCATTTAGTTGTGCTCTGGCTTGGCTTCGTGTATAGGGGCGAGCTATGGTTTTGTGCCTTGTGCCAGCCAGATCTGTGTAGGGATTGCAGGGGGGTGCAGCATCCGGAGGTGCCACTATAGTTTGGTTACTGGATGGAGTCTGTAATATGTCTGTGGAGAGGGTCTGGGTTTGGGTCTGGTGTGGTTGATTGGTGACGGCGTTCTGTGTGCCTCTGGTTCTGGTGTCGGTTTTTGTGGGGAGGGCTAATTTCCAGATGTCTGGCAGGCTGGACGTGTCGTCACGCTTGTTCATGTTGTGAGGGTGTTTCTCTATCTCGATGGCTTCCATGATTATTCTCTTGTGGTGATGTTCCATGTTAAAGAGCAATTTGGAATCTGCAAAATTAATTTCGTGTCCTGTTTCTTTCATGTGTTGGAAAAGAGAGGAAGTTTTTTCTTCTTTTTTGACGGCATTCTTGTGTTCTGCGATACGTGCATTTGTTCGTCTGTTTGTTTGTCCAATGTACGTGGCTGGGCAGACTTTGCAGGGTATTTCATAGACCCCTTGGTTTTCCAGCTGGATTTTGTCTTTTGGGTTTCTGAGGATATTGGCTATTTTTTGGTTGGTGCAGAAGGCTGTTTTGATATTGTGTTTATGGAGTATTTTGCTGATTTTGTCTGTAGTGCCCTTGATATAAGGAAGGAGGGCCATGCCATTGTTTTCTTCTGTGTCTTGGTTTTTGGGGGGTGTTTCTTTTTGGATTAGCTTCGTAACCCTGTTTTTCTGGTATCCATTGGCGATTAACACATTTGAGAGATTCTGTAACTCAGTTGTCAAGTGGTCTTTGTCAGCCAGGCGTTTGGTTCTGGAGATGAGAGTCTTGGCTACGGAGTTTATTTGTGCAGGGTGGTGGTGTGATTGTGCATGTAAGTAGCGGTTGGTGTGTGGTTTTTTTCCGGTAGATAGTGTGTCCTAGGGAGCCATCAGGTTTTTTGTAGATTAGGACGTCAAGAAAGGGGAGTTGGTTGTTGTCTTCTATTTCCATAGTGAATTGTATTTTGGGGTGTAGGCTGTTGAGATGTGTGAGGAAGCTATCTAGTTTTTCTTTCCCGTGTGGCCAAATTACAAAGGTGTCGTCAACATATCTGAGCCAAAGTTTGGGTTTGTGTTCTGACTTGTCTAAAGCATTGGTTTCAAAGTGTTCCATGTACAAATTTGCGATGACCGGTGAGAGGGGTGATCCCATAGGTGCTCCTTCTATCTGTTTGTATCTTTGTCCATTGTGGATGAAGTACGTGTTGGTTAGGCAGTGGTTGGTCAGGTCCAGGATGTATTTGGGGGGGTTGTATTTGTTTTGAATGGCTGTCAAGGCTTCATTAATGGGCACTTGAGTGAAGAGAGATACAACATCGAAGCTCACAAGTAGGTCATCGGGATGTAGGTATTGTTTCTTTATTGTTTCTATGAACTGGAAGGAGTTAGTAACGTGTGAAGCGATGGATTCTGCATAGGGCTGAAGTTGCTTAGCGAGAAATTTAGCGAGATTTTGTAGAGGTGAGCCTATGGAGCTGACTATTGGTCTGAGTGGTGTTCCTTCTTTGTGTATCTTGGGGAGACCGTAGAGTTTGGGGCATCTGGATGATTTTTCTCTGGGGATGATTCTTAGCTGGATTTCTTCACTGATAGGAGAGGCTTTTATTTTGGATTTGGTGGTTTTTTCCAGATAGGTGGTTTGATCTGTTTTTATAGGTTGGTAGGTAGGGTCTTGGAGTAGATTTGATAGTTTTGCTTGGTAGTCCGATGTGTTCATCACAACAGTGGCGTTGCCTTTGTCTGCTGGGAGAATGATTATGTTGTTGTCTTTCCTCAGGTTGGTGAGTGCTTTCTGTTCTTCTTTGTGTAAATTGCTTCTGGGTGGTTTGCTGGAGCAGAGGATGTTGGTGACTTCAAGTCTGATTTTATTGGCTTCATCTGGGTCGATTTTGGTCAGGCTAGCTTCGACTCCGCATATGATGTTTTCCGTGACAACACGTCCCGCCTGCCAGACATCTGGAAATTAGCCCTCCCCACAAAAACCGACACCAGAACCAGAGGCACACAGAACGCCGTCACCAATCAACCACACCAGACCCAAACCCAGACCCTCTCCACAGACATATTACAGACTCCATCCAGTAACCAAACTATAGTGGCACCTCCGGATGCTGCACCCCCCTGCAATCCCTACACAGATCTGGCTGGCACAAGGCACAAAACCATAGCTCGCCCCTATACACGAAGCCAAGCCAGAGCACAACTAAATGCAGCACAGCCATCTTCTCAGAAAAACTCTTCACAAGCTCAAGAGGTCAAGACACGAAAGCTTTAGCAACTAATCTACACTTAATGACCCACCCAGTGATATTCAGAATATCACTCATGAAATCACCCAAGATATCCCTCAAGTAATTAAGGAACAAAAGAAGAAAAGGCACACTAATCTAGGAACTTCCTCTCTGCCCAGAACGTTGGAGGCTATACACCACACCCCTCAACAGTATTTATAGGAACTCAAACACCAGACTCTGCTCTGTTCCAGTAACAAGAAGCCGAAAGCACCAGCCTGAAGATGACGAGTGAGACCTCGTCGAAACGTCGCACAGACACCCCGACTCTTACACGGGAAGACACCCGAAGACACCAAAACCTGCATTCCTGTACCCGTGAAAATCTACGAAAGCACATATATATATATATATATATATATATATATATATATATATATATATATATATATTAGAGTGCCAGTGCGGTGTAATGGTTCGTGTCGGACTTGGACCTGAGAGACCTGGGTTCAGATCCCCACTCAGGCATGAAGCTCACTGACCTTGGGCCAGTCACTTTCTCTCAGCCTACCTATATAAAAGGATGTCACGTAGAGGAGGGAGAAAGGATGTTTTCTGCTGCTCCAGAGAAGCGGACACGGAGCAATGGATTCAAACTACAAGAAAGAAGATTCCACCTAAACATTAGGAAGAACTTCCTGACAGTAAGAGCTGTTCGACAGTGGAATTTGCTGCCAAGGAGTATGGTGGAGTCTCCTACTTTGGAGGTCTTTAAGCAGAGGCTTGACAACCATATGTCAGGAGTGCTCTGATGGTGTTTCCTGCTTGGCAGGGGGTTGGACTCGATGGCCCTTGTGGTCTCTTCCAACTCTATGATTCTATACCTTACAGGATCATTGTGAAGCTAAAATGGGGGAGAACCTTGTGTTTCTTGGAGAGATGGGATAAACCTGTAATAAAATAATGTGAATTGTCCAGCAAATGTGTAATTTTAAGCGTGTCTTCTCAAAAGTATACCTCTTTTACATCAATGGGAACTTACTCGCAGGTAAACGTGCATTGGATCGCAACCCAAATCAGCTAATGCAATGGCCCTAACATGCATACTTTACACAGGTCACAGAATCTAGCTGTTCTTGGCAAGAGTTTGGATGACCTTCATGCAAAACTTTAAATACATCTCACTTTAATATTTATTCTTTTTTGTAAGCACAGCCTGGGCTATAACTTTCCACCAGCTGCCACTCGCTTCCTGTTTGAATCTTCCCTTTTTCTCCGTTCCATGTCCTTCCAGCCATCTTTTTCGATTCTTCCCCTTACGAACAATTGTTTTAATTCTGAACCTTGAAAGCAGAATAAACGTGTTTGTATGCCAACGTTGCTCGATTTGCAGGATTCTGATTGCAGACTTCTTGGTAGCTGAAACGGAACAGCCTTTTCAAAGATTCAATCTAATAATAATAATAATTTAATCTACACAGGTCTGACCCTTACGCCTATGCAAGTCCATGAAATGCAACTCGCCCAAGCTTTCTTAAGGTCTAGTGAGTGATGCATAACACCCAATCAGACAGTTCCTGCCCATCTGATCTTATAGACCTCTTTCCTGCCCTCAATCAGCTGCCTTTTGCAAAAGCAGATGACGAGCATCCCTTTGTGCTTATTGCAAGTGGGAGACCTGTTCCCCTCCAGATGTAGCTATCCTACACAACCATCTTGACCACCAATCCTGCTGCCTGGGGTTGATAGGAGTTGGAAGTTCAACATCTGGAGGACCACATCTCCCATCCCTCCATTAACCCCTTGCGAGTGGGCAGACTCTGAGCGTCTTGATTTACTTTGATATGTAGACCTTTGGGTTGCGGTAATGGACACAGCCAGGCAGGAAAGGGGAAGAGTTACTATGAATGAAAATAAAAAAATTCCTTCCAGTAGCACCTTAAAGACCAACTAAGTTAGTTCTTGGTATGAGCTTTCGTGTGCATGCACACTTCTTCAGATACACTGAAACAGAAGTTGCCAGATCCTTCTATATAGTGAGAAGGTGGGGAGGGGTATTACTCAGAAGGGTGGTGGGAATGGGAGATTGGCAGATAGCTGAGATGAGCCTGTTGACGACTGTAATAGGTCTTACAGGAAAAGGCAGGAGGTGAGAAGGTGAAACATGGCTTAGTCATGTATAATGAGATAAGAATCCAATTTCTCTGTTCAGACCAGGTCTCTCCATGGTTTTAAGTTTGGTAATGAGTTGCAATTCAGCAGCTTCTCTTTCCAGTCTATTTCTGAAATTCCTTTGTAGTAAAACAGCTACTTTAAGATCTTGTATAGAATGAAAAGAATGCCTCTGAGCACATTCTACTACAGAGAAGCCCAGCTTGCTTTCTTCACTTCAGCAGCCTGATACAGGTGGAGACCCTGTCATTTTGCTGTTAAGCAATTGGAAGTGCTGTATTTTTAATTGCTTCTTTCAGGAGTGCCAACCTGAATAAAATACTGGGGGGGGGGGGTAGGTAAGCCCCGTTTCACATAACTGATCGTATGACCCAATGTACACACCGTTTAAATGGCAATGCCCATCAACTTTGGAGGGCCCCCTCAAATATTTTACTGGGGGGACGGGACGAGGGGACCTTGGCCCCTAGGAGTTGGGTTTCTCATCTGTTGTACCCCACTGAATTCAGACCGCACAATACAACAGATAAAAGAGGCAATTAAAATGAGTATTTAATGCGACGGATGTGCTGCAGCCAGATATGCGAAGGACCACCAGAATGAAGCTGGCAGACCAGTCTGGGAGCAACTGCTTAAGGTCAACACTCTTCAAACGAGGACTCGTCTTCAGCCGAAACCTGCATTTTCAGATGCACTCAGTTTCCTACCATTTATTGGTACGGTCGTTGTGCTTCCCTTACTTTGGAGGGAATGAGAATGCTTGTCTTTCCCCCCCTAACTGTATATAACCTATTATAGTAACCCACCCTGGCACCTTATGGTATACATTTTATTATACAGTGGTACCTCGGGTTAAGTACTTAATTCGTTCCGGAGGTCCGTTCTTAACCTGAAACTGTTCTTAACCTGAAGCACTTTAGCTAATGGGGCCTCCTGCTGCCGCCGCCGCGCCACTGGAGCATGATTTCTGTTCTTATCCTGAAGCAAAGTTCTTAAGCTGAAGCACTATTTCTGGGTTAGCGGAGTCTGTAACCTGAAGCGTATGTAACCCGAGGTACCACTGTATAGGTAAAAAAAGGTAAAGGACCCCCGAACGGTTAAGTCCAGTCAAAAGGCAACTATGGGGTTGCAGCACTCATCTCAATTTCAGGCCAAGGTAGCCGGCGTTTGTCCACAGACAGCTTTCTGGGTCATGTGACCAGAATGACTAAAACGGCTTCTGGTGCAATGGGACACAGTGACGGAAGCCAGAGCTCACGGAAACACCGTTTACCTTCCCGCTGCAACAGTACCTATTTATCTACTTGCACTGGTGTGCTTTCGAACTGCACAGGAGCTGGGACAGAGCAACAGGAGCTCACTCCATTGCGGGGATTCAAACCGGCAACCTTCCAATCGGCAAGTGGTTAGACCACAGCACCACCCGTTGTGCTTACTAGTGGATCCCAGGCCTTGCATTTGCACCAATGCCCTGAGCTCAGCGAAAGGAAGAGCGCCAGCGTCGCCTTCTGTAAACCAACAGGGCTGTAACAAAACACCAGACATGGCACACTTGCGTGAGCTACGTTTTCAATCTTTATTACTCCTAACCAACAACAAAGAAGTCAGAGCTTAGAAACTCCCCCTTTTAATAAGTCAGTCGAGGGGACAGGACCCTAAAACATAAGAGACTTTGGATGAGAACAAAAAAAAGGGGGGGAGAAAAATAAACAGAAGTACACTGAGGCAAACAGACTCCCCTTGCCCCCCACCCCAAATGCAATAAAGTAAATAAAGCTTGGAAGAAGGGGCAGAACAACGGGGGGGGGGAGTACACGCCCATAAGACAAGGGAGAGGTTAAGCTGGAGGCAGAAGCAGAGGGAAATCCAGAGTCCAGGCCTCATCCGTCCACCCACTTGCATGGTTAAGAGGGTGTTGTGGCGCCATGCCTCTTTGGGGTGTGTCTCTCGTTGCAGCGCAAAGGCCTCCCGTGACAAGCAAGGCTTTCTGTTCCTTCGCAGGCCTCTCCGTCACAACAGGGCCGAGGAAGAATGGGGCGCGGGAAACGGGGCTCTTTTTCCGTCAGTCCTCCCGAGCGAGATTCCGAGGTAGGTGGCAGGAGAGATTGCCACAGAATTGTAGAGCCAGAAAGGACCCCTGAGGGTCATCTAGCTCAACCCGCTGCAGCACAAGCAGCTCAAGCAAAGTACCCATGGCAGGTGGCCAAAATCTACAGTCGCCCCTCCCTGGAGCCAAGATGCGTTGTTCTCAGTCAGTAGTAACAGCTCGCCTGCCCTCGCCACAGCGGAGAGGCAAGGCCTTTTCGCTCTCAGTTCTCCCCAACTTCTGTCTAGGGCCTCATCTGCACTACAGTGGTGCCCCGCAAGACGAATGCCTCGCAAGACGGAAAACTCGCCAGACGAAAGAGTTTTCCGTTTTGGAGGTGCTTCGCAAAACGAATCTCCTATGGGCTTGCTTTGCAAGACGAAAATGTCTTGCGAGTTCCTGCGGGTTTTTTTCCTTTCCCCCCTTTTTTCTAAGCCGCTAATCAGCTGATCCGATAAGCCGATAAGCCGCTAATAGCGCTAATCCGTCAATGGGCTTGCTTCGCAAGACGGAAAACCGCTAGACGAAGAGAATCACAGAACGGATTCTTTTCGTCTTGCGAGGCACCACTGTACATATGTTTAAGGTCTTATCACACCACTTTAAACAGTCATGGCCTCCCACAAAAAGAATCCTACGAACGGTAGTTTGTTAAGGGCACTGGAAGTTGTTAGGAAAGCCCTCTCTTCTCAGAGAGCTACAATTCCCAGAGTTCCCTGGGAAGAGGGTTAGATTGCTAAACCCCTCTAGGGAATTGTAGTTCTGGGAGGGGAATAGGAGAGTCTTCCCCACAACTCTCAGCACCCTTAGACTACCAACCCCAAGGACTCTTTGAGGGGAAGCCACGACTGCTTAAAGCAGTGACTTATTATTTTTCCTTTGTATCGCTTTCTTTATAACTGAAACATTTTCAGTAAAATATGAATACTAAAAAAAAAAAATGGCTGCTTTAAATGTAAGGTGCAGGTGGAGCCATGATATATTACGGTTGTAAGTTCTGAGGCGTTAACCTTGCATGGCAAGGTAACATTTTCCTTTTCTCCCACTGAGAGCTCCACATTCCTCCTCTGCCTCTTTTCCAGATTATAAATTCTGCTTCTTTAGTCTCTCATGCATCCATCACACCACCCAAAGGCTCAACTTCTTGATCATTGCGTGTGTGTGTGTGTGTGTGTGTGTGTGTGTACATCAATCCTACTGCCAAGCCAGGATAGGAAAACTCCAAGATGCCGATTTGTTGGGCTTTCTGGACCCAAGATCCACC
The DNA here is from genome assembly GCF_965113315.1 of Podarcis vaucheri. Lineage (NCBI taxonomy): Eukaryota > Metazoa > Chordata > Lepidosauria > Squamata > Lacertidae > Podarcis > Podarcis vaucheri. Next base: position 113,256,334 of record NC_138760.1, on the reverse strand, counting down.
CTCCTAGAAATCTGGATTTTATGTTTTAAGACAGGCTGATGCCTACAGCCAGCTACCCTCTGCCCCTTCAAAAAAATAAAAATAAAGAGACCATGAGCCTTTGAACTCCTATTCTGAATCTTATCCATCAACAATACACTACCCCAGCATGCTTCCAGGCCCAAAGCTGAACCCTCCTGGAGTGTTTTACGGTTTTCTTCCCCTCAGTAAGTTGCACACTTATGTTGTATCCTCTTCCCTAAACTGAAGAGATGGGCTTTCTCACCAATACCCCAGTGAGCAGATTTCGCACACGTGCTTCACATTTGTGGCCAAACTATTAAGAACCCCAAAAGACAAGAGCTCAAAGAAGGGGACCATCTAGCTGAACAGCGGCACATAAGCACAGCTCCCACTTTCTAATGGGGTCTCAATCCTCTCTGCTTTTCCTTTAGTCCTCAGGAAACGAAACCCTCCAGGGATTCCTGGGTCCGGAGGGTGCCATCAGCAGCTTTGGAAAGCAGAAACTGAGCAGGAGAGATTCCGAGATCCAAGCAAAACCAATTTGAGCTTCTCTAGCTAAATGCTGCAATCTGATCCTCAGTGGCCATTGAGGTTCCAATGCTACTCAGGTGGGAGCGCTGCTCAAGGCATAGTTCATGCTCCCCCTACCCACCCACCCCCCAAAAATGTTTAGATTATTTGTGTTGAATAAGTCAATAAAGCTTTTCCTCCACCTTCAAGAGGCTTACCAAAGTTTCCCTGCTACCCAGGTGGATTCCCTAGCATCTAGTGAAGTCTGAGTCCTTCTCAGTTAGGCATCTATGGTCTGGAGGTCAGTCCTCAGCATGTTAAAGCTTTGTTATCCAGAGTTCAAAGTTACCCACGGGGGAAGCAGCTATAAGAGAGGATTAGACAAATTCATGGAAGATAAGGCTAGCAGCAGCTACTAGCCATGAGAGCAATGTTCCCCCCTCAACTGTCGGAGGCAAACAAAAACACAAAAAACCCCTCTAGTTGCTGGGAATCACAAGTGATTGCTGCACCCGGGTCCTGCTTGCTGGCTTTCCATAGGCATCTGAACGGCCGCTAGGAGGACACGACGCACAATCCTATATTGGCCTCCGATCTGATCCATCAGCGCTCTTCTAACAGGGCTGGAGGGGCGGGGAGAAGGGAGTCGGATACAATACAGGGCGAGGAAGAGTCAAGTAAAGCTTTTCGTTTCCCAAAACATGGGTTATATTTATACGTACACAGTGTCAAAACAAAAAAGGAGAGCGAGACACCCATACGGATTCTAAATCAGGATCAAAACTCCCCAGTGGACATGGTTACTAGGTTTTCACCTCAATAGGCCTTCTTTTCCAAGAACCTGTTTCCCCCCCGCCCCGCTATTGAGGTGTGTGTGTCTACAATCTCTTCGCTTATATGCTGCAGTCGCGTGTTTCTCTTCCATTGCTATCTTTCCCCCACCCCACCCTAACCCCTGAAATAATTCCTCAACCACGTGCAGATCCGCCGGGGTCACCGCAAGAGCTGCGCCGTAGCTTTCCCCCGTTAAGCAGAATGTACAAAAAGGATTCCTCTTCCTTGTGTGGATTCTAGACTCGTTTGGTAACGTGAGGGAGAGGGCGCGCGTCTCCCGTCTCTTCCCCCCACCCCCACCTTCCCCGCTTCTCTCGCGCCCCCTCTTCCATTTTTTATTTTAGGGGCTCTCCTTCGCGTGGCTCCGCTGGTGCTTCAGCAGGTTGGCGCGCCGCGTGAACCCCTTCCCACAGTTGGAGCAGCGGTAGGGCTTGGTTCCGAAGTGGGTCCGCTGGTGGATGATGACCTCCAGGGTGGTGCCGAAGCTCCTCCCGCATTCACTGCACTTATAGGGCCTCTTGCCCAGGTGGCTTCGCTGGTGCTTGAAGAGCTGGGAGGTCTGGCTGAAGTGCTCCGGGCAGTCGGGGCACTTGTAGGGCTTCTCGCCCGTGTGGATGCGCTGGTGCCGCTCCAGGTGGGAGCTCCAGGCGAAGCTCTTCCCGCAGTACTGGCACTTGTGGTTCTTCTCCATGGCGTGGCCCCGCTGGTGCGCTAGGAAGGCCGAGCTGTCGCCAAAGCGCTTGTCGCAGTCGCCGCACTTGTAGGGCCGCGCGTGCGAGTGCGTCTTGTTGTGTTGGAGCAGGTGCACCTTCTGGGCGAACTTCTCCCCGCAGGTGGGGCAGGGGAAGGGCCGCTCGCCCGTGTGGACGCGGCGGTGGCGCTCCAGGTGGGAGGCCCACACGAAGCCCTTGCCGCACTCCTCGCACAGGTGCGTGCGCTCGCGGTGGTGGCCCCTCTGGTGGCGCATCAGCGTCTGGCGGCTGCGGTACACCTTGCCGCAGTCCTCACAGCCCAGGTGCGTCTTCTTGTGTTCCTCCAGCTCCGAGATGAGCGCGTAGCTGCGCCAGCAGGCCGGGCAGTTGTAGGGCCGCTCGCCCATGTGGTTGCGCCGGTGCTTGGCCAAGTGGGCGCTCTGGCTGTAGGTCTCCCCGCACTCGGGGCACTTGAAGGGCCGCTCGCCCGTGTGGACCCGCCGGTGGCGCTCCAGGTGGGAGGCCCAGATGAAGCACTTGCCGCAGTCGGCGCACTTGTGGGGCTTCTCGGCCGTGTGGCCCTTGCGGTGGTTCTCCAGGGCCGAGCTCTGGGCAAAGCGCTTCCCGCACTCAGGGCACTTGAAGGGCTTCTCGATCAGCTGCGAGCAGCGGTGCTGCAGCAGGTGGAAGTTCTGGCTGTAGGCCTCGCCGCAGTTGAGGCACTTGAAGGGCTTCTCGCCCGTGTGCATCCGGCGGTGGCGCTCCAGGTGGGAGCTCCAGATGAAGCTCTTGCCGCAGTCCGAGCACTGGAAGGGCTTCTCCCGCGCCGCGTTGGCCTCGCTCCGCTGGCGGCCCCGGGGCGGCGCGTGCAGGCTCCTCGTGCAGTCCGAGCAGCGGCTCTCCAGACTCTTCTTCAGCGCATGCCCTCGTTGAGTCGCTTTGTCCTTCTTCACCACCGGGATGATCTTGGGGGGAGGTGGCGGCGGTGGCGGCGGCTGCTTGGGCGTTGCGCGGCGCACCACGGGCTTGACTCGCCTGGGGGTGCTTTGAGACGTGCCTGGCCGCAGCTCCTCGGGCCCTTCGTCCTCCTCCTCTTCATCGTCCTCCTCCTCTTCCTCCTCTTCATTGTTGTTGCTGTTCAGCAGCTTGTCTGCAGCTGGAAAACAAGGCAACCACCTTAGGAAGGCCAAAATGTGTGAATTTATACAGCAGTAACACCTATAGATTGCACGTGAAATGTAGCAACACCCCCTCCGTAGAACTGTACAGTTGGATACTGGAAGAATAAGAAATTAAGATAGCTTTTATATATATATATATAAATGGAAATGGTTTATTGAATATTTACAGATAATTTGTAAACAGATAAGATGATTGGCAGGATTATTGTTATAACCTGCTGTTTTATAATAAGAGTATGTTTTTAAAGTACAGTGGTGCCCCACAAGACGAATGCCTCGCAAGACAAAAAACTCGCTAGACGAAAGGTTTTTTCATTCGCGATTTGCCTCGCAAGACGAATTCCCCTATGCGCTTGCTTCGCAAGACGAAAACGTCTTGCGACTTTGTTAAGCCGTTTAAACCGTGCTTCGCAAGAAGAAAAATTCGTTAGACGGCAAAAATTGCGGAACGAATTAATTTCGTCTTGCGGGGCACCACTGTAGATGAATAAATTGTGGGAATCTTGAGGATTACATCCCACATAAATGAGCAAATTAAGTTAGCTTGGATAGGTAGGCAGAAGATATTAAAAATAAATTTAAGGAACCGCAGAAAAGGGGGAAGGAAGCCAAGCTCTGAAATGTTATTATGATTGTAAAATTAGTGAAATGTATAAACTTGAAAAGCATAATTATTATTTTTTTAAAAAGAACTGTACAGTTGGAAGGGACCCCGAGGGTCATCTATTCCAGCCCCCTGAAATGCAGGAATCTTTTGTCCAATATGAGCCTTGAACCCTGAGATTTAGAGAATAAGCTATCCAGAAGTTGCTACAAAGGAATGCAGTACAAGCATTAACATAGCAACTGTAAAATCAGCCAAGTCACACCTTAGTTGTAAAGCATCAATCAACTCTAACCCATTAGCAGTTTACATGGGCAATTAGTTCCCTTTATTGCTACCCAATTTTACAGGTAAACACATGAAATTCTGACTGCTACAATTTTTAAAGAAGGGGGGAGATGTCTTTAGCCTTTGCATTATCTTACCTTTCACAACCTTGGCTCCCCAGATGTTTTTGAACTACAACTCCCATCATCCCTGACCAATGGCCAGGCTGGCTGGGAATGATGGGAGCTGTAGTCCAACAATGTCCAGGGACCCAAAGTTTAGAAAGGCTGTATTAATAGCATCTTGACTTTTTTTGTAAGCCGCTGGGGGGGGGGGAGTGCAGGTTGTTAGGTATCGTGGACTAGGACTTGAGAGAACAGGGTTCAAATCGCCATTAAGCCATGTAGCTGACTGGCATAACCTTTGGCCAATCTCTCTCTCCCTCCCTAACCTACCTCACAGCGTTGTTGTGAGGAGAAAACAAGAAGAAAGAGAATAACATAGGCCACTTCTAAGCTCCTTGGTGGGGACAGTGATATATAAATGTAAGAAATAAAAACAGGATACAAACTCAAGCTTAACACTAAAAAGTCAGGGTGACTGGGGGGGCATGTAAAAAAGGGTTACTTCCACTTTAATTACTTTTTCTCCCAAGTGTCTATTTTAAAAGGCTGCAGGCAAAGTGCTTTTTTTTATTTTTGTGCAGCATTAAAGGTAAAGGTACCCCTGACCATTAGGTCCAGTCGTGACCGACTCTGGGGTTGCGGCGCTCATCTCGCTTTATTGGCCAAGGGAGCTGGCATACAGCTTCCAGATCATGTGGCCAGCATGACTAAGCTGCTTCTGGTGAACCAGAGCAGCACAGAGAAACGCCCCCGCCGGAGCGGTACCTATTTATCTACTTGCACCTTGATGTGCTTTCGAACTGCTAGGTTGGCAGGAGCAGGGACCGAGCAACAGGAGCTCACCCCGTCGCGGGGATTCGAACCGCCGACCTTCTGATCAGCAAGTCCTAGGCTCTGTGGTTTAACCCACAGTGCCACCCGCGTCCCTTTTGTGCAGCATTACAGGCCCTTTAATAACAACAGGAAGAAAGGGATGGGCATATGTGATAAGAAAACAGAAAAGGTGGTTAAGTCCAGAGCTCTCCAACATAGGAAGTGCTATAGTTGTGCCATATAATAGTAATTTTATTTATCTCATTTCAGGTCTGATGGTAAAAAAAAAAACCTGAGAGCGGTTTGCAAAATGTATGCAGAACGTCTTTCCCAGTACCACTGCATTAAAAACAGAATCGTCACCATCAACCATCACTATCAGTTGTGGGGGAACCGTTGGCGCGCCAGAGGTTGCTCAACTACAACTCCCATCAGTCCCAGCAAACCTGGCTCAGGCCAGGCGTAGGAGATGATTGAGCAAGATCTGGAGGGCCAAAGGCACCCCACAGCTCATCTACATCAATGAACAGACACACAAACTCCACACACAAAATGTCTGGGATGAAAAGACTGGCATAGAGGAGTTCTGGAACTCTGGACAAAAATAAGGGCAGGGGATTGGAAGAGACAGGAATCTTGCAGCACAGGAAAAGCGAAAACGAAGGGGACCGAGTTGTCTCAGGGTGACCAAGAAAGGAGCTTTAGGGTGTAGGAAGAAATGGGGTGAAAGAGACAATGAATAATAATAATAATAATAATAATAATAATGATTTATTATTTATACCCCGCCCATCTGGCTGGGCTTCCCCAGCCACTCTGGGCGGCTTCCAACCAAATATTAAAATGCAGGAATCCATCAAACATTAAAAGCTTCCCTAAACAGGGCTGCCTTCAGATGTCTTCTCAAAGTTTGGTAGTTGTTGTTCTCTTTGACATCTGGTGGGAGGGCGTTCCACAGGGCGGGCGCCACTGCCGAGAAGGCCTTCTGAGATAGCACAAAAGTCCCTGGGAGGGCAATTAAAGCCACAATCGCTCCATATATTTAAAGCACTATGATACCGCTTTAAACAGGTGTGGCTCCCCCCACCCCAATGATTCCAGGAACTGTAGTTTGCTAAGGGTGCCAGGAGTTGTTGGGGGGGGGCACTACTCTCTTCACAGAACAATAATTCCCAGAGTTCCCTGGGAGGATGGGTTGCCTGCTAAACCACTCTGGGAATTATAGCACTGGGAGGGGAATAGGGGTCTCTTTTAACAGCTCCCAGCACCCTTTGCAAACTACAGCTCCCAAAAGGTGCAGTGCAAAAGTGGCCCAAAATGGTATCTATCCCCCAGGGACTAAAAGAAAAGGAAGCATCCATCTGGTTGGCCCATGTTAGAACAGGATGGAATCCAGCACAGCTCATCTTAGCTTCTTATGAAGGTGAAACATGCGAGGCTGTAGGAAATTGGGACTCTGGCAGCGTGGGAAAAGGGGCAAGAGTGAGGAGGGTGGGCATAGGAAATAGGAGATGACGGCAAAACAGGAACCTGCTAAAGAACACACCTGGCAAAAGGATACCCAATTCCAAAAAATAAATACTCACCAGGAAGAACAGGGAAGAAGAAAACCGGAATCTCAGCCCCTGTGTTCCTTGCTTCCATTGAAGCAGCCTGCCTCTCTCCTCTCAGGGAGGCAGCTGAGGGAGGGAGAAGGGCAATTTATTGGCTGGAAAGGGCACTCACTCTCTTTGTGGGTGGGGTCTTTAAAGAGCATCTCCTGGGGCACATTTAAGCTAAGGTGCTGAAAGGACTCTTTAAGACAAACCCACGCTCCTTTCTCTTACCCTGCAGGACCCTCCGACCCCCCACGCCCCGAGGTAAAGGAAATGAAAACTGTCTCCAGATCTCTGTGGATAACAGCAGGGATGCAGGTGATCCACAGGCAGAAAATGGGGGAAAGATCTGGGAAACAAAGGCATTAAATGGCCATTATCTTATTAGAAAAGAAAGCTAGATGGATCGTCAAGTGGCAAGAATAGTAACAGGAGCTCAAGGAAGAATCTGTGCTTGATTTCTCAGCGCTGTTGTGGAAGCAGCAGACAAATTGGTTCCAGGTGCTATGGAAGCCTTGATGGCCAGAGAAAGCTGCTTCCTTAAAGGGTTGCAGAAAGTATAGGGTACTTTTTCCCAAGTTTACATGCCCAGTGAAGAGGTTCTGTGTTATCCCAAGTGAGTAAAAAGTGCTTTGTTTAATGCTGAACAGAAAGAGAGGCCTCTTCAGTTTTTATTGGGTTATAACCCTTTAGATCAGTCTTTCTCAGCCTTGCATTCCTGAATGTTGCTGGACCACAACTCCCATCATTCCCAGCCAAAATGGCCAGCGGTCAGGGATGATGGGAGTTGTAGTTCAAAAAAACATCTGGGGACCCGAGCTTGAGAAAGGCTGGCTTAGATAGTGGAGTTAAATTTTTAATGTTTAATGATGCTTTTATAGGTGTTGGAAGCCGCCCAGAGTAGCTGGGGCAACCCTGTCAGATGGGTAGGATGCTAATAAGGCTATTATTATTATTATTATTATTATTATTATTATTATTATTATTATAACAGAAATCGTGCTCCAGCAGCACAGCAGCAGTGGGAGGCCCCATTAGCTAAAGTGATGCTTCAGGTTAAGAACAGTTTCAGGTTAAGAACGGACCTCCAGAACGAATTAAGTTCTTAACCCGAGGTACCACTGTATATTATATTATATTCTGGAAACCTGTTTCCTAAACCTATGGATGATACAGAATGTGTAGCCAGGGTTTCCAAGTTTAATGAGCAGGCCTTTTCCTACCTAGGATTCTGTCTTCTCAAACGTTAGAACTGGAGCACCGTACATTTCACACAAGACAACATCCATCTTAAAAAGAGTCCTACGGATCTCACAGCAGCTTCTTGCTTGGCCTGCAGGTGCAATTGGTCCTTACAAAAAGTGGGCTGAACAAAAGCGGAACTTGCTTCTGCACAAGCAGACCCAGAAGGGGGATAAAAGCCGAGGCGCTGAGCGACTCCACCCCACCCCTATCCATACTTCCACACCATCCATGGAGCATCTTCCATGAGTGTTGTATGGGATTGCAATCCTGACCCGGGTTGTCTTGGGTGTTCTGGAACAGGTGTAATAAACCTAAATCTGCCTTTATTCCCTTATGGGGGACACAAGAGCCCTTATAGAGTCCTTTGCAGGTTCTCCATCTGTGGAGGTAATCTGCCAGACAGGAGGTAAACAGAGCACTCAGATTTCTGTTGTAGGCCGCCCTTTCTGTGATGTAGGTGTGATGTATCCGGAGGGTGGCCTTGGACTCCCAAGGCGGGCAATTTAAAATGTCCATATAAGGGCGGGCACACCTTTGTTTGGGGTCCTCCTTCTCCTGCGTGTGAAGGGGACACCCTGTTGCAACAGTTCAATAAAGATCAGGCTTACTAGCTGCTTTGCTTCTCCGTATTCTCTGGTTGGCCTCAGTTATTCTCTCCTACCGATGGGGAACCTGCAAAGGACTCTATAAGGGCTCTTGTGTCCCCCATAAGGGAATAATGGCAGATTTACGTTTATTACACAGGTGAGGTATGGAAGCCAGCCTCGGGGCGCGGGGAGCCAAGGTCCATCCTTCTGAGGTCATTACGGAGGTCATTTTTCACTCAGGAGTCCCCTGGACTGCAAGAAGATCAAACCTATCCATTCTTAAAGAAATCAGCCCTGAGTGCTCACTGGAAGGATAGATCCTGAAGCTGAGGGCTCCAATACTTTGGCCACCTCATGAGAAGAGAAGACTCCCTGGAAAAGACCCTGATGTTGGGAAAGATGGAGGGCACAAGGAGAAGGGGACGACAGAGGACGAGATGGTTGGACAGTGTTCTCAAAGCTACAGGCATGAGTTTGACCAAACTGTGGGAGGCAGTGGAAGACAGGAGTGCCTGGCGTGCTCTGGTCCAGGGGGTCACAAGGAGTCGGACACGAGTAAACAACAACAAAATTAACTCTGGGAATTAAGCGAAAGAACTGCATGAGGGGGAGAATTGGGCTCCCCCCCCCCGGCACAGAGTAGCTTTTGAACTCCCTGTTCAAGTCGGGCAGAGCAGCCAGGGGAGAGGTCTGACTGAAGCCCTCGTATGCCTCACGTCCAGCACATTGCATCAAAGCAAGCGAGAGTTGTTGTGCAGGGACTAAGCACACACGTCTGGGGCTTATGCGGCCTGTTCGACAGGTTTCGGACCTGCCTGTTTGGAATGTTATTCCCTAGGGAGGAATGTTGCACGTAAAGTGGTACCTCGGGTTAAGAACTTAATTCGTTCTGGAGGTCCGTTCTTAACCTGAAACTGTTCTTAACCTGAGGTACCACTTTAGCTAATGGGGCCTCCTGCTGCCGCCACGCCATTTCTGTTCTCATCCTGAAGCAAAGTTCTTAACCTGAGGTACTATTTCTGGGTTAGCAGAATCTGTAACCTGAAGCGTCTGTAACCCGAGGTACCACCGTAATGCAAAACCAAGAGGTTCCCTAGGCAAGACGAGAGGAGCTCCTGTCAAACGGTTAGCTGGGTGCCTAGAAAACTGTTGTCGGAACCTCACTATCTGAAATGTTGTGCTTGTACCCCATTTGCTCCTTGAGGTGGGAAAGCTGTGTGTCTTTTTCCCAGCCAAGTTCTTCATTTGCTCCCTGGGAATTTAAAATGCATGCAACTGTGACTATAAACTGTAACCTGGTACATTTCTGCTTCCTGATGATGATGATAATAATAATAATAATAATAATAATAATAATAATAATTTTATTTACACCCCACCCATCTGGCTGGGTTTCCCCAGCCACTCTGGGCAGCTGACAGCACATATGAGATCTTGCCTCTGCTATGAGTCTCCGAATCTCTCAGGCCATTCTCATCTAAGAATAAGGAGTCTGAGGGTCTCTCGTGGGTCTTTTTCTCCCTTTCTGGGAAATTCACACTGCTTCCCCCCTCACCCTTTTTTCAGAACAAAGAACACCACTTCCCTGAAAATGTTATCAGTGAATATAGCGTGCGCACACAAAAAAGAGGAGCAAAACCAAGTACGAACGGAAGAGGAGAACCGATACAAACCAGAAGGTAAATGGGATTCTTACCAAGAGACATCAGTGTCTCGTAGCTCTCCTGCATGACATCTCGATATAGTGCCCTCTGTCGCGGGTCCAGGTACACCCATGGCTCCATGGCAGAATGAGTTCTCAGGAATCCAGCAGCACCTACCAACAACAAATGAAACCCATTCAACATCTGCCTCTTTATTGGAATGTACTACTTAGGGGGGGACGCGGGTGGTGCTGTGGGTTAAACCACAGAGCCTAGGACTTGCCGATCAGAAGGCCGGCGGTTCAACTCCCCGTGACAGGGTGAGCTCCCGTTGCTCGGTCCCAGCTCCTGCCAACCTAGCCGTTCGAAAGCATGTCAAAGTGCAAGTAGATAAATAGGTACCACTCCGGCGGGAAGGTAAACGGCATTTCCGTGCGCTGCTCTGGTTCGCCAGAAGCGGCTTAGTCATGCTGGCCACATGACCCGGAAGCTGTATGCCGGCTCCCTCGGCCAATAAAGCAAGATGAGCGCCACAACCCCAGAGTCGGCCACGACTGGACCTAATGGTCAGGGGTCCCTTTACTGTTACTACTTAAGGGTGGCTTAGCTGTGACCTTCTGGAGACCATTGAACAACATCTCCCATCGTCTCAGACTGTTGGCCGTGCTGGCTGGGGGCTGGACTTGGGAGTCCAAAGGCATCCATTCAGAGGACCACAGGTCTCCCCCCCCCATCGGCCCCCTGCTATGTCTTAGAGAACATTAGGAAGGAGGCAACAGGTTTCTTTGCTCATAAAATCACCAGCCAACAGCAGGTTAATGGACAAGAGGAGACAGCCTGGTTAAAGGCCTTTCCGCCAGATTCAGTACACAGTGTCGCAACCTCTGCAGGTGTGCTGGGTTTTAAATATACTCCCTGCCTTCTTTCACAGTCATGATAAGAGGTGTTATATGTGTACATAGAACTGTAATTCTGAGAGGCCCAGGAAAGGACCACATTAAGGTGTTTTTACACCAAATGGAAAAGCTGGAATCTGGCAAATGGGTACTCCGGCACACCTTAATTGCAATGTCTGGAAGTAGGACCTTTACAAAAATAAACACACATACACATCTGCCTTTGATGCTTTCGCTGAGATTCCTGCAAACGGCCTCGGTCCAGTATACCTGAAGGAGCGTCTCCACCTCCATCGTTCTGCCCGGACACTGAGGTCCAGCTCCGAGGGCCTTCTGGCGGTTCCCTCACTGCGAGAAGCCAAGTTACAGGGAACCAGGCAGAGGGCCTTCTCGGTAGTGGCGCCCTCCCTGTGGAACGCCCTCCCACCAGATGTCAAAGAGAACAACAACTACCAGGCTTTTAGAAGACATCTGAAGGCAGCCCTGTTTCGGGAAGCTTTTAATGTTTGATGTATTATAGTATTTTAATATTCTTTTGGAAGCTGCCCAGAGTGGCTGGGGAAGCCCAGCCAGATGGGCGGGGTATAAATAATAAATTATTATTATTATTATTATTATTATTATTATTATTATTATTATTATTATTATAAACTGGATGACCCTCGGGGTCCCTTCCAACTCTACAATTCTATGATTCTATGATCTGTATAAATATGCTCTACAAACTCACCCACAGCCAGAATTCCAAGAGTGGAAGCCAAAAAAAAACCCCAGTCTCTAACACAGCATAGGCCCGTGGGATCTCTCCCACCCCCCGCAACCTCCACACAAGTGGGATCCAACTGAGTCCTACTCAGAGTAGACCCATTGGAATTAATTAATGCAAGTTGATGGTTCAGTGGATCTACTCCGCGTAGGGCTAGCATGGGCTACAACCCAATTTATTTATTTATTAAGCTTTCTTACAGCAGTTTCCAACCTCAATGAGGTTTGCATAAGGTAGCAAAAACTAAACTGGAAAACGCACACTTTTAACAAAAATCAAAGCCTCGAGGCTTCAAAGGAGCAAAGCAAACCATCGAAAAGCCATGCTGAAGAAGGCTGTTTTCACCGCCTGCCTATACAGCGCTGAGGGATGTGGCTCTAGCTGCCTTTCCTTCTGAAAGGCAATTTCACAGCTGAGGGTGCCACTGCAGAAAAGGCCCCGTCTCACATTGCAATTTATAGGGGCTTTGATATTTTCAAACTTCCCTAAACGTCCAAAGGGAAGGAAACCCCCACCAGCCACTGTACCCAACTTGTGCCAGGAAGATACACCTTGACAGATTCTGATTTAACATTCAGATTGGGGGGGGGGGAGTTTTTGCAATTGTTTCTTCACACCGAACACCTCCAAATCAAATCAGGATTAAGTGGTTTTCTAAGGACGGTGGGGGCATGGGTGCTATGTTCAAAACTGTGGACAGACGTCGGCTCCCTCGGCCTGAAGCGAAATACTGCATCAGCAGAGGGAGAAGGGGATACAGTGGTACCTCGGGTTAAGTACTTAATTCGTTCTGGAGGTCCGTTCTTAACCTGAAACTGTTCTTAATCTGAAGCACCACTTTAGCTAATGGGGCTTCCTGCTGCCGCCACGCCACAGGAGCACAATTTCTGTTCTTATCCTGAAGCAAAGTTCTTAACCTGAGGTAATATTTCTGGGTTAGCGGAGTCTGTAACCTGAAGCGTCTGTAGCCCAAGGTACCGCTGTAGTTTCATTCTCCAGGGTGAGAGAGTCCTGTTCCTGTGGATCTTGCCCAATAACCCCAGACAGGAAACAGCAGGGAGGCGGGTGATGTATACCAGGTTGGAAAGCTTTTCCCCTCCAGACTCTTGTTGTTAAATCTGGGGTGGTGTGCATTTTGCCTGGTGCTTAGTTGGCTGCAGTGGGTGAGAAAAGATGTTGCTGGCCCGCTAAGCTGAGAGCCTGTTTTTAGGACCTCCTCCTTTCTCTCACCCGTAAAGGAAGCATTTGGGGTGGTTCACTTGAAGTTCTTTCCATTGGCATTCCCGACACACATCCCAATGTGACCAACTTGGATTTGTGTTTTTGCTATTCAGATTCCTTTACTGTGCTTCCACAAGGGCATCTTTCTCTTGTACAGTGGTACCTCAGGTTAAGTGCTTAATTCGTTCCGGAGGTCCGTACTTAACGTGAAACTGTTCTTAACCTGAAGCACCACTTTAGCTAATGGGGCCTCCTGCTGCTGCCGCGCCTCCAGAGCACGATTTCTGTTCTCATCCTGAAGCAAAGTTCTTAACCTGAAGCACTATTTCTGGGTCAGCGGAGTCTGTAACCGGAAGCGTATGTAACCTGAAGCGTATGTAACCCGAGGTACCACTGTATTAGGAGATGCTGTTTTGTTTTGTTTTTTAAATTATAATGGCTTGTTTTCTTGGGAGGCTTTTGGAACTCAGCTCCACCGTGGGAAAAGCAGCGTGCAAAATATTAATTAATTTATTTATTTTTTAAGAAACAAAAACCCTTAAGTACCTGAATGCTGCATTGGCCTGGCAACTCAGGACGGTGCAATTGCAACATAGCAGCGCCGTTTGTGAGTCTGATAGGGGCAGGAAAGGGGTTGGAAACACCAAGCTGCCCCACTTAATACCCAGAGAAAATTTCTACTACATTTAAAATGCCGCCCACTGCCCATGCCCCATTGTTGAAGCGCTTGCAAAGCTCCAGCCCTTCTGCAGGCATCCATCTCATTGGACTGTTCCTGGTTTCCATGGCGGCCAGATTCAATACAGAACAGGCTTCACTGCTCTTTAAGGATGTTTACACTACTGAGCTTATCCTAATTCAACAGCCATGCCCCCCCCACTCCCAACAAGAAACCCTGGAGACTGTGGTTCTACAGGGAGCAGAAAAGCTCTCAGAAATTCCTGTCCAATTCCACAAAGGTGGGGCCACCGAGTTTCTTCCCCAAAACAGTGTCTGGCTAAACCTTTAATCTGCTCATATTCTCTGCACTGTGGCTTCTGCATAGGAATTTCTGCAGCTCTCTTCAAGTAATAAAAGCCGTCCGAAGTCTTGCTTATTCCGCCTTCCAACTCCAGAGGTAATGTGAATTTTTAAATTTCATTTTTAAAGCTCATTGGGGCCTTCAGGGTCACAAATTCTGGACCTTCTCCCGTTCAAGGTCAGTGCAGTTTGCCATTCTCTATCCCCTCAGGACCCAAAAAACCTGCCATATATAGGAATCTTCTAGCTGAATGACAGGACCCTGTTGTTTTGCAGACCCGGAAGCGGATGGTTTGATCCTCTCAATCAGGCATAGACAAACTCCGGCCCTCCAGATGTTTTGGAACTACAATTCCCATCATCCCTAGCTAAGAGGACCAGTGGTCAGGGATGATGGGAATTGTAGTCTCAAAACAACTGGAGGGCCGGAGTTTGCCTATGCATGCTCTTAATACAGGGGTGTGTGGGAATCTATGGTGCGTCAGGTGCTGATGTGGACTACAATTCCCATCATCCCTAGACCTTGGCCACCCTGACAGGGGCTGCTGGGAGTCCCAACGATGGATATAGAAGACCGCAGGTTCCCTATTGCCGGTCTAGAAGATTCCCTTCCGCTGCTTACGCAGGCTGTGATTGGCTACGTCCCAAACCAATCAGGGAGCTTCTCAGCTGAGCAGAGATTTGAACCCACAGCTCCCACACCCAAGCTTAGCATTCAGTGCACCAGGCCAGTCACAGCAACTGGAGAGCGTGTGATTTAGGCTTGAACCCCAGCTTGGAACCCAAAGTATGAGCTCACTCTCCTCGGCTAGCCTCCCTCGCAGAGTTGGTAGTCTCCTTGCAGGAGACCATAAACTCCCCCCTCAGCCCCTTGGAAGAAACGAGGAATATTTATCATCAACAGCACCTCGCCGATGAATATCGCTGACGGATTCTAACTCCCTGTGGGTATAACAACTCTCTCCCAGCACATTTGAAAGCTGACCAGTTGCTGATTTTAATTTGACATATACAAAAGGGTGGGATATCAAAAGGCAGAGGAAAAAATAAGAACAGATAAAGGGTTGGAGAGCCACACACAAACTATTACCCAATCCGGAGCATGTTTATTTGCACAGCGGCAATACTTATTTGGATTGCTAATTTCTTGTGCAATCTGCTATTGGTTAGTCAGGTAAAGAGTCTACAAACAGGGTGTGTGAGACCAGTTGCAGTTTAGCTCTCCCAAGATTGGGAGGGAATGCTTTTTTAAAAAATGAAATAAAAACACACATAAACAAGGGGGTGGGAAACAAGAAACTGTGATGCCTCGTGTTAAAGAGATTCCACCCTGCCTCCAAACCGGCTCCCTTCAGGAGTTTTGAACTACAACTCCCAGTTGGCTGGAGCTGATGAGAGATGTGGTCTAAGACAGCCGGAGGGCATCAGGTAGGCAAATGCTGACTTATGCAGTTCAGAAGGTCCAGCTCGAGATATTTAGGGCAACTCAAGGCATAAAGTCCAAACGGTGCTATGTCCTACACTGCAAAGGTTCAAAAGCAGATTAAAAACGGAGAAATCTGTGCAAGCCTTATTTATAATAATATTGTTCAAGGTGCTGCAAGTTCTTTGTTCATAATTTGTTTGCTTTAGCGAGGCATGAGCTTCTGTATACCAGAAACCACTACATCGGAGGCATCATTTGATAAAACAGGCTCTCCTCCAGGAAAGCTTAGGGCATAATGAAGCACAACGTTTTTGTGGATTTCGACACAACATGCTATACTGTTGAGCAGGGTAGCTAACTGGTCGTGCACCATATGTTGCTGAACTACAACTCCCATCAACCCTGGCCTAGGTTGGCTAGGGCAGATAGGAGCTGGAAGCCCAAAAACATCCAGGGGGTTAGTGCCCTTGCTCATCTAAACCTGGCTCTCCAACTGTTGGACTACAACTCCCATCATCCGTAGATAGCAGGACCAGTGGTTAGGGGTGATGGGAATTATAGTCCAACAACAACAACTGGAGAACCAAATTTGGGAAATCCTCGACTAGAATAACTGGAAATTTGCCTCCATATCTCACCCAATGCTAAGACCATTTCTGTTCTTCCAATTCATCTTCTAATAAGGCTTTTTCAATACTGGATTAAAAAAAAAAGTTTGCATGTTTTCATACTTTGCCAAATTCTTCTGTTAGCAGAAGGCAAACTTGGCTACTTCAGAACATAGAATAATAAGAATTTTATTGTTGGAACTGAGCTATCCTGCAGCATCTCAGGGATCACTCTCAGCAACTTTTAAAAACACATACAAGTGCAAATATAATTTTGCAATAAGCATAAATACAGCAGTATGTGATACCGGTTAATTTCTGAAATTTCACATTGCTGTGCTCATACCCTAAGGGTCCCTGAGAGCTTAACTCCTAAGGCCATGTAAGAAATCTATTTCAAAAATCTTGTAAGAATTACTAATAATTCCTGGAAGCAGTAGCATTGCGAAGACTAGATACCAAGCAAGAAAACTTAACATGACAAAGGTGGGCGTAACTTCTGGTACAAAAGCGGGCAGGGACACTGTTTTATTTACCCCCCGCCCCGCCCCCATATTAAAGTAACCCACAAGAAAGGGCTAGGAGTTTCTGCGTGGGGATGAACTGAACGCGCTCGGCTACCACGAAAAAGAAAAAAGGAAACCCGGATTGCTTGCAAATTAAAACTTTTGTGCGTGCTGCAACACGCTTACGAGGCTACCCAGAAAACTAAATCCGGGCCTTAACCCCCGAAATCTATAGGGACAGATGGGAAACGGCTTGCTCCGATTCCACTGCAGGAGGACGCAGGAGCCCAATTCGATTTGGCCATTGATCTTCTAAGGAGGTGGGAAAAATAATCAAGTCTCCTTTTCTCTCCCCCCCCCCCAGCGGCCAATTTGGCGCTCGCCCTTGTTCCCAGTCCCACCCACCCCCTGCAGCAAAATGGGCCGAGGCTTAATCGCTCCCCCCTCCTCCCCTTTAAAGGGCTCCCCACCCCTCAACCGGCAGAAGGGCTTTGCTTCGCCATCCCTTCCCTCCCACCCCCCACCATGAAACAAAAAAATGAGCGGGGGGGGGGAGGGATCAGGGCCAATTAGTCGGCAATCCCTCCAGGCCTCGATCCCCCGCGCAGCCCCTCCCTCACCTCTCCGCGGGGATCCTCGCCTTTGGTCACCTGCAGCGCGGCTCCGGCAAGTTTGCAGATCGGCCGGGGGGGGGTCGTCCCTGCTGCGTGTTGTGGGGTGGGGGGGGGGTAAAGGAGGAGGAGAAGCAGCAGCAGCAGCAGCCGCTTCAGCTTAATCCGGATGTGCAGCGGCGGCTGACTCAGGAAACTCCGCCTCTCTCGGTGCGGGGCTGCTGAGCGGCGGCGGCGGCAGAGAAGGGCGCAGCTTGGGCAGCTGGCAGCAGGAAGGGGAGCCCTCTGCTGGGCGAGGACCCCCAGATCGGGATCGCGAATGGCTCTTGCAGCGAGGGGGGGGGGTTGGGGTGTGTGGATGAAAGATGGGGTGGATGAAGAAGAGCTTGCTCTCTTTAATAAAGAAATCGATCGATCCTATCTGGAATATATCTATATTTATGTCTTCTGGACTGGTTTCTGCTCTCATCCGAGTTTCCTCCGCGGTGCCCTTAAAATGTTTCTTCTCGACCTGCCCGTGCGAGTTTTCCCGCAAAGGAAAAAGGTGTCTCCCCCCCCCCCCCGGAGAGTTGAAAAAGAATCTCCGTCGGCGTTCTAGATCTTTGGGCGCGTTCTAGATCGTTGGGCGCGTTCTAGAAGGCGAGCGGTTTCGGTGCGTTCTGGGGAATCCTTACCGCTGGAGGGAAATCGGAGAATTTCAGAGTTGGAAAGGGACCCTCGGGGTCCAAATGCAATGCAGGAATCTTTCGCCCAGGGGTGCCAACTGGGAAAAACGATTGGGGAGGCACAGGTAGGCCCGCATCACGAGACAGGGCACGCAAACACCATTTGAACGGCAATGCCGTATCAACTGGGGTGGGGGGCGACCCCCTCAAATATTTTATTGGGGGGGGGACCAAAAGGACCTCGGCCTCAAGGAGTTGGCTCCTGTGTTTTCGTCCAACGTGGGAACCCAGGACCTGAGATTAAGAGTCTCATGCTGTACGGGCTGAGCTATCCTTGGCCCCTGAATGATCTTCCACCCACTGGAGAAAGGACTTAATTTGAAAGGGGTGGGGAAGTGGTTACCCTTCCCGATTTTATAATTTTGTCACCTCTCCGTTGTAGTAAGGATGTTGCCCTGGGTTACATAAAGCGACTGACCGAATTGAGCAATTGCAAGCAGGACCTGAGTGCGATTCCTCTTCCCTCCTGTGGCTTCTGGCTCCAGCTGTGGAAGCAGTTCATAGGGACATCATAGCTAGCAGCCACTGATAAGTCTTGTCCATAAATCTGTCCAAGCCTCTTGCAAAACTTGGTGGCCACCACTGCCTTCTGCAGGAACCAGTTCCATGGTTTTAACTATGCGCTGTGTGAAGAAGTGCTTTTTGAAACAAAAAATCTGCCCTGATAAAGATGAAGAGCAACTTACAAAAAATTGGAACGAACAATACACAGCCTAGTCTAGCCCAGGGATAGGGAACCTTTTTCAGCCTGAGGGGGAGCTCTGAGGCCAAAAGCTACCCACCCTCCTCGTAGGCAGCCTCTGATTCAGAAAGACAGATGTGTCATACATACCTAAGCGTGTGGTTTTTCTGTTACACAATTGGTTGAGGAGCCAATAATGTTTCCTACCTACATTCCAATGCATTACTTAGACAGGCCACCACCAAGATCAACTATCTGAACATGTCTGATGTTTGGCGGTGAGTGTTCCAAGCACCACAGCTCATGGCTCTGTAAAGCCAGCGATATTGTTCGACTTGAGCATAGGAGACCTGGTTTCAACAGCTTTCTCAGCCATAAGGTTCCATACATTTAGGGATACTGTACAGTGGTACCTCGGGTTACAGACGCTTCAGGTTACAGACCCTGCTAACCCAGAAATAGTACCTCAGGGTAAGAACTTTGCTTCAGGATGAGAACAGAAATCATGCGCTGGCAGCAGGAGGCCCCATTAGCTAAAGTGGTGCTTCAGGTTAAGAACAATTTCAGGTTAAGAACGGACCTCCGGAACGAATTAAGTTCTTAACCCAAGGTACCACTGTATATATTTTTAAGTATGAATGCTTTGTTTAGCTTGCTAATGCGGATATAAAATACTATATTTAGGGAGGTTGGTCTGCCGTAGTTGAAACAAAATAAAAAAATTCCTTCCAGTAGCACCTTAGAGACCAACTAAGTTAGTTATTGGTATGAGTTTTCGTGTGCATGCACACTTCTTCAGATACCAAGTGTGCATGCACACGAAAGCTCATACCATTAACAAACTTAGTTGGTCTCTAAAGTGCTACTGGAAGGAATATACAGTATTTAGGGAATGTGCTTGCTTTTCTTGTGCTTTAAGTATTGATAACTTTTTAAAACTGCTCCTATGAGTGGCTTCTGAGCATAATTTGCTAAATATTCACTGGGCAATTTGCAGAATGGCCACAGGTTCCCCATCTGTGATGTCACCACATCAGGATTCATAGAAGTCAAGGTGATTTTAAGCAGAGGTTGGATAGCCACCTGTCGTGGATGCTTTAGCTGAGATTCCTGCATTGGGGCCCCCAATGGACTAGATGACCCATGGATCCCTTCCAGCTCTAAGATTCTATGATTTTGGTGCCTTGGAATAGGAGCAACAAACTGATTATTCAAATACTGTCCCCAGTCTTGCTCCACCCTGAAGGCACACAAAAGAAATTTGTATCAAGTTCTGGGGAGAAATTTGCCCATACTGTAGTCTTACTCATAAGGGCAGAGGAAGGAATATTTTCAAGATTTTTTAAAAAGAGGCTTTTCACACTTTAATGTTACAGTCCTGTTTTTTAATTGTGTTTCTCAGTGATTCTCAACAGCAAAGCCCTTCACTTGAAACAAAACTTCAGAGGAACGCTTGTAGTAAAACATTTAAAAGATATTAAAGGATAGTGATTATTGGGAAAGGCAGCGGGAGGAGCAACTTTAGGAAAATAAGAAATTGCCTTCGACTCTCCCAGTCCCATTTAGATGCCCAGGCTCTGCGTAATTTGAGGAACATTGCAACAACGGTGTGATTTGGGGTTGCTGGCTTGCTTTACTTCGGAAGCCCCCCTGTGTTCTGACAAGGGGTGATCAGACCTCACCCAGGGACTACGGCGCTCATTCCCACGTTACAAAGTCACGTGCCCTTACCCTTGCTTTGCCTGCTGCTGTAGCGACCTTACTTTACAAGCCTTAGCTGCGTTCTTGGGCAATCTCCGCCTTTGCAGGAGAGCAGCGCCCGGCTATGGCGCTTTCCCCCTCTACGCGGCTCAGTTCGCAACCCTACCTTCCTTCCCCACGCGCGTGCAGTTGCGTGTATAGAAAACGGGTGGCGCCACCCTCCCGCGTGGTAATTTGACATCTGTTTTATATATATATAACGTGTCGGGGGGCGCTGCTGTGCCTTGCAACTCCCCCAGACCCCGCGCAGAGGTTGCTGTTTTGTTTTGTTTTAATCCCCCTTCCTGCCTGCCTACTTTTTATTTTTTCTCTCTCTCTGCAGCGACTGTTGTAGCGGGGTTTGCTTTTCTGCCGGCACAGGAAGGGGCTGGAAGTAGCTGGGGAAGAAGGAGGGCGGCGAGGGGTCGCATGGGACGCAGCGATCGGAAATCGACTTTTTCTTTGACTTTATTATTGGCCAGGGAAAGCCCCCTTCGCCTGAGGCGCCCAGTAGCTGATCGGCGCCTGCAGAGGGAGAGAAACCTTTCGGGTCTCCGCCCACTCCTGCGCGCCCGACCGAAGTGGAGACTGCGTGCCCACCTACTCCCTGGACTCAGCCCCCCAAGAGGGGAGCCAGCGATTAACTCCGGAACAGCCGGACACTCTAGGTAACTGTGGTGTGGGGCAGGACGGGGTCTCCGTCCCCTTTTCCTCCTGCTACGTTGCTGGGGAATGTCAGGTCAGCTGACAATGGGTAATGATCTGAGAGCCATACGAGAGAGTTGTTTTGTTTTGTTTTCTGCACACTTGTGTAATCCTTTCCCACGTGTTCCTCAAAAGGGACGGAAGGCGGCGTATGTAAAGGCTTTTTAACACAGGCTATGTTCACCTGCGTGGTGTTCCCCATATTTTCCCCAGTGAGACCCAATGCCCCCTCCTCTGGCCCAGTGGTTGCTATTTATTAATTTGATTTTTAATTGATTTAAGAATATTGCTTTTAAAATGCTGTGTTACTTTTATTGTTAACTGCTCTGAGCCCGGCTTTGGCTGGGGAGGGCGGGATATAAATAAAATATTATTATTATTATTCGATTTGCAGTTTCTTAACCCTAACAATCAGCCTAATGCAGATATTTGTATTTGAAGATTACACACTCCAGCCGGGCAAAGACTCTCAAAGAGGTTACAAAGCAGAGCCTGCCAGAAGGGGGCGGGTATGGCCTCCGGAGAGTCGGAGGGGGGGTCCAGAATTCCCCACTGCACCCCAAGATCTAAGGTTCCCATCCCTGAAACAGGCCTTTATAAAACACTCAAGTATCTTGCTGGAAAGGAGCTTGGGAAGTTGCCTAAATATTTGTCTATCTAGCAGCTGGCGCAGTGATGCCTACTCTGTCTGGCAGCAGGTCTCCAGCAGAGGCCTCTACCCCATCACCTGTTTCCTGGTCCTTTTCAAACTGGAAATGCCAGTGACTTGAACCTGGGAATATCCGTTCTTAAAATGAACCCTTTTGCTGTTTTTCTTTTTTTCTTTTATATCACAGTCTGCCACGTATCCGCCTGCCATCTTCTGCCCCAACCCGGTGCATTCTGCTGAAAGAAGGAATGACTACAGCAGAACCAACTCAGGTAGGGGGGGGGAGATGTTCAAATAATTTATTTTAGTAGAGGCAATTTCAAGAAGGTTTCTGAGCCATCATGCCCTTGGAGCAAGAAAAGTGGGCATCTCAAGAGTTGGGATTTGAGTACCATGACGGGGAACATTGATCAGTCCTCTGGGGCACAATCTAGTTGGGTTGGTTGGTTGGTTTGAATGCAGTAGTAGTTTCGTGTGCTTCTCATTCATTCAGAAAATATGTAGATGGGGGGTGGGAAGCCTTTGGCCCTTTAAATCCCATCAGCCCCAACCAGCATGGTCAGAGTTGATGAGAGTCCAACAACGTATTGAGGACCAAAGTTCCCCCACTTCTGAAGTATAGGGTTGTGGTCTTAGACATGTTGCCATATGCAGATGATACCCAGCTCTACATCTCTTTTAAAACAGAACCAGTGAAGGTCCTGTGTGACTGTCTGGAGGTGGTTGGAGGGTGGATGGCAGCTAACAGATTAAGGTTGAATCCTGACAAGACAGAAGTACTGTTTTGGGGGGACAGGGTATGGGCAGGTATGGAGGACTCCCTGGTCCTGAATGGGCTAACTGTGCCCCTGAAAGACCAGGTGCACAGCCTGGGAGTCATTTTGGACTCACAGCTGTCCATGGAGGCACAGGTCAATTCTGTATCCAGGGCAGCTGTTTACCAGCTCCACCTGGTACGCAGGCTGAGACCCTACCTGCCCCCAGACTGTCTTGCCAGAGTGGTGCATGCTCTGGTTATCTCCCGCTTGGACTACTGCAATGTGCTCTACATGGGGCTACCTTTGAAGGTGACCCGGAAACTACAACTAATCCAGAATGCAGCAGCTAGACTGGTGACTGGGAGTGGCCGCCAAGACCATATAACACCAGTCCTGAAAGACCTACATTGGCTCCCAGTACATTTCCGAGCACAATTCAAAGTGTTGGCATTGACCTTTAAAGCCCAAACTCGGCCCTCCAGCTGTTTTGGGACTACAACTCCCATCATCCCTAGCTAACAGGACCAGTAGTCAGGGATGATGGGAATTGTAGTCCCAAAACAACTGAAGGGCCGAGTTTGGGGGTGCCTGCCCTAAACGGCCTCGTCCCCAGTATACCTGAAGGAGCGTCTCCACCCCCATCGTTCAACCCGGACACTGAGGTCCAGCTCCGAGGACCTTCTGGCAGTTCCCTCGCTGTGGGATGAGAGGTTACAGGGAACCAGGTAGAGGGCCTTCTCAGTGGTGGTGCCTGCCCTGTGGAACGCCCTCCCATCAGATGTCAAGGAAATAAACAACTATCTGACTTTTAGAAGACATCTGAAGGTAGCCCTGTGTTGGGAAGTTTTAAATGTTTGATGTTTTATTCTGTTCTTAATCTGTTGGAAGCCACCCAGAGTGGCTGGGGAAACCCAGCCGCATGGGCGGGGTATAAATAATAAATTATTATTATTATATTTCTAACATCTTTTCATGGCACAGGAGTTTAGGATTTGTGTTAGTGTGGAACAGACAGAGGCCTGGGCACAGGAAGGCTACGCCCTGCAGCCATCCTAGTGTGACTCGTTAATACAGCAGGCAGTGAGCTTAGGAGTCTTGTTGTTTTAGGAGCTGGGCACACCTGAGGAGGAAGACGGAGAAGGGGAGAAAACAGTGCACCTGTCTCACCCTGACCAAGCATCCCCCACGAATGATACTCTAATGGGGGAAGAAGAGGACTGTGCAGCATCCCCAGGTAAAAAGTCCCAGCGACTTCTGTCTTTCTGTGAGCCACTGCATCACCTTTGGCTTTGCTGCACTAGGACCTCCCTCAAACTCTTTAGTTCTGGGTTTCTCCCGGCCATGACGGTCCTCTGAAGTAGCTCAAGCGCTCCGGACAGATTGCCTGCACTTTGTCCCATGTGGCAGTCAGATGCAGATCTAAGGGACACCAGAGATTGGACATCCTTTCTTGGAGATCAAGAAATGCACGCTAGGTAATATCATTTTCAGTTGCTATTTTTAAACTTCCGGGGTTTGGCTTTGTTGTCATTGTGTGTCAGCCTTTTGAAACATGCACACAATGACTGGAAGAGAAAGTTTTACTTTAGGACAGGGGTTCTCAAACTGTGGTCCGCAGGCTACCAGAGATCTGTGAGTTTCACTCTGGTGGTCTGCGACGTGTCTGTGGTTTCGTGGTTGAAGATGGGAGGTGGACATCCACTCACTCTGGCTGGGGCTGATGGGAATTGGAGTCCACTCATAACCGGAGGACTACGGGTTCTCCATCCCTGGGCAAACAGGAAGGATTTAACTGGAGCTCTGGCAGAGAAGAGGTGTCAGGTATATATATTCCTGTGCACAAATCGTTGCATCCAACTGAATAACTGCGTGTAGAACGACTTCTCTGACCAAATTTCTTTTCTCTCTTCTACCCACTTGCTCCCAGATCTTCTATGGGAGTTCCCCCATCCCTCCCACAGCAGATGTGGGAATGGTCCACGGGTGTTTGGAGTTGAGATGCACTTGAGGAAGTTGTTCTGCACATGCAAGGACTTAGCTGAATTCACGTGCAGCCTCTCAGAAAAGAATTCTGGTATTTACCTGACAGGAGATTCTGTCTATCAAAAACAGGATCTCCAAGTTCTGCTGGGGGTGCCCAACCAGAAGGAGAAGAAACGGCCTGGGGCAGGGGTCTGCAACCCGCGGCTCTGGAGCCGCATGTGGCTCTTTTACACCTTTGCCGCGGCTCCGGGACGGATACTAGCGAGGGGAGGAGGCGCATTGTGCGCCCCGACACTCCCCACTGTGGCGGGCGCTATACTGGATGTGACGTTGCATGGGGGCAGTGTGTGCGTTAGTCACGCACCGTCCCAACGTCACCTTCCCGCCCGCTGTCAGATCGGAGGGCAGCGGCGCGCATGCTTTAAATGTTGCAATGGTTTTGTGGCTCCCAGTTGTTGTTTTTCTTCGGAAACGGGTCCAAGTGGCTCTTTTTGTCTTAAAGGTTGCAGACCCCTGGCCTGGGGTCTTTATCTCCAGTACTCAGAGGAAGCCAGGAGCCCAAGTGATAGCGATGGTTCGGATGGAGACCACAGCTGGGAATCCCAGGCAGTCCTTCTGAGCTCTCCTTGCCCAATCCCATCTTGCCCAGGTCAGGAGCTCATGGAGCAAGCAGTGGGTTCCTGGAGGCTTTTGGGCTTTGTTTTGCTTTGCTTATTTTGCAATATTTATATGCCGTTCGAATAGAATAGTATAAAATATTCATTTTTAAAAAGATAAAACAGACTTAAATAACAGCACACATAATAAAACTACCCAAATAGGAGTAAAAATCAAGTGATTCTGTGAAAACTGCACGTTTGGGTGGGCTTGCCAAAACAAGAGAGTTTGTAGCAGGCATCCAAAACAAGGCCTTACATCTAACACAGCGCTAAGTTACCTGCGCCATCTGTGCAAGATGCTGTTGGACTACAACTCCCATCATTCCTGATGATTAGACATGCACGCTGGGGCTGACAGGAGCTGTAGAGTCCAGCAAGATCTGGAGGGACATGGGTTTGTCATGTCTGACTTCTAGAATCAGGCTTTTGGAGTCCATGCCATTCCGGCCGCTGTGGTAATGGGAGCCATTTTGTGCTTTACAATATGATATGATAATCTTTATTGTCATTGTCCCATACAGAACAATGAAATTGAAAATCTACATCAGACATTCAGAAACCAACAAGCCTGCTATCCCAGCTACCCCAGCCTAGTTAACCCCTAAAAACTCTGATACCCCATAATTAAACACAATATACTCCCATAGAGACTATCTTACACTGCGTTTAAAACCAAAATCACATTTGAATAGAAACTGTTTCTCAGGCAGCTAGTCCTAGTCTTTATAACCCTGTACCTTCTTCCAGAAGGCAAAAGCTGAAAGAGATCATTTCCGGGGAGCGCACTATCCTGCACTATCTCTGCAGCTTTCTTATGGCACCTGGAAGCATAGATTTGATCCAAGGTAGGGAGAGTGCACACAATTATTCTCTCCGCAGTCTTTACAACCTTGGACAGCATTGTTTTTTCCCTGACCGTGCAGCTCCCAAACCACACACAGAGACCATAAGTTAATACACACTCAACAGTACAATGGTAAAATGCCATCAACAGGTCCTTTGAGAGATTATTTTTTCTGGAGGATCCTCCGGAATCTGTGAATGACACATTCATGTGGGTTTCTTTTCAGAGAGTGAGAACAAGGAAGAGTACCCAGAGACTGTGAGGTCTCGCATGGCCTTGTCTGGAGCCTGTAGAAGGAGGGGGTCCTCTGGTGCTAAGAAGTGGGAATCCCACGAGAAGCGAGATGAAAGCTTCCTCAGAGAGAGCTGGGCTTGCCCTTCTCCCTGTATGGAGGTTCTTGGGGGCACTCAGGACTGTGCAACCCCCCAGGGGCTCAGCAACCATCACAAGGAGCGTGGGAAGATCCTTAAGGCCCGGCTCCCCAACCTCATTAGCCGCCAGAGACTTCACGGGAGCATGAAGCTCCACCGCTGTGCCGACTGCGGGAGAGGCTTTGGCCTCCTCTCGAACCTCATCCGCCACCAGAGGACCCACGTTGGGGGGAAGCCCTACAAATGCCCCGACTGCGGGAAAGAATTTGGCCACAGCTCGGCCCTCATCACTCACCGGCGCATCCACACCGGGGAGAAGCCGTACGTGTGCAACGAATGCGGGAAAAGCTTCAACGTGGTGTCAAACCTTCTGCGCCACCAGAGGAGCCACACGGGAGAGAAGCCGTACCAGTGCCCCGACTGCGGGCGCTGCTGCAGCCAGAGGTCTCACCTGGTCACTCACCTGCGCCTCCACACTGGGGAGAGGCCTTACCGGTGCCTGGAGTGTGGGAAAAGCTTCAACGTCAGCTCCGACCTTATCAAACATCGGAGAATCCACACGGGCGAGAAGCCTTATGAGTGCCGCTACTGCGGGAAGCGCTTCAGCGGCAGCTCAAACCTCATCACGCACCAGAGGCTCCACACGGGCGAGAAGCCCTACGTCTGCCCAGAGTGCGGCAAAAGCTTCCCCATCAGCTCCAAGCTCATCGCTCACCAGAGAATCCACACAGTGGAGAAACCCTATGACGGCGCCGACTGGGGGAAGAGTTTCCCTGAAAGGCCTCGCCTGGCCAGGCGCCAGCAGAGCCCGTACCTCCGAGAGAAACGCTTCAAGTGTGGCGACTGTGGGAAGAGTTTCACCACCAGCTCCTACCTTATCACTCACCAGCGCACCCACACGGGGGAGACCCCTTACATCTGCGGGGACTGTGGGAAAAGCTTCGCCGTCATCTCCAACCTTGCCAGACACCAGAGAATCCACACAGGAGAGAAGCCCTACCAGTGCCCGGACTGCGGGAGGAGCTACAGCCAACGGGCCCACTTGACGACGCACCTCAGAGTCCACACGGGAGAGAAGCCTTACGTCTGCGCCGACTGTGGGAAGAGCTTCAACGTCAACTCGTCCCTCACAAAACACCGGAGAATCCACACAGGCGAAAAGCCCTACATGTGCCCTGACTGTGGGAAAACGTTCAGCCAGAGCTCCAATGTCATCACGCATCGAAAGCTCCACCATGGAGAGAGCCTCCTCGGTGGCCCCATGAGGATCCTTCAGATCAAATAGAACTTCCCATCTCTACCTAGTGACTGGTGCCTCTCTGTGTGGGATGTGAAACACAGAGCAGTCAAATACAACATTCCTAGAGTGGACATAAAGAGAGGGTGTCTGGACCAGCCAGTCAGAACTTCCTGTTTCCACCTGGGCTGGGACAAACTTCCTTTACATGTGACCAGAGGTGGGCGTGACCTCACCTTTGCAAGTAACAAAATAGCACAGGGGAGGCAGCCATCTCTCTCTCTGACTCCATTCGTTGAAGAAGCAACTCTTGAATGGTCTTCTTAAATTTGAAGGTTCATTATTGTTCCACAAGATGTGTATTTCTTTAAAGGCCAGAGCAAATAACGTGACCTGGTTTTAAAGCCAGGGCGATAATTAATTTGGCTGTCAGCGACCAGCAAGTAGTCTATATAAGAAATAAGAAAACTGCCAAAGAAATGTGGGACAGTCTTGCAGCAGTACATATTAGAAAAAAGTCAGCGTCTGCATTGACATTTTTCAAATAGCTGTACCAGACGAAGTTGCAGCCTGGTGGTGATTTGGTGGCACACTTGAGACGTCTAAAGGCGATACGCGGCAAATTGATTCGAAGGGACATGGAGATACCTGATATTCAGTATGTATTTATCATTCTTTGTTCCCTTAATGAGGACTTTGATGGTGTAGCTAGCCAGATATCTGCTGTTCCACGAGCACAATTAACTGTGGAAGGGGTAACGGCAAGATTAATGGGTGAGTTGGACAGAAGGGAGGCTTGCGCGATAAGCACTCCTATGTCCAGAAATAATGAGGAATGCCATATGCAAACTTGTGGTGATACAACTGCATTTAAAGCTGCCAAGAGTTGTTGGTTCTGCAATAATCAAGGACATTTTGCAAAGGACTGCATATCCAAAAGAAAGCAAAGTACTCCTAAGTCTGTTTCTGTTCGTCAATCACAGTCGTCAGCCGAGCAGCCAACATCGTATCATAAAGACAGAAAGGAGCCGCGAGCTTTTCATGCTCAGACAACATATCATAAAAGAATTAAAGGTGCCAAGTGGAATAGCTAACAGCAACATCTTCTTAGTCTGAGATTCAATCTTGGCTTCCAGCCAAGAGAGATCAAAGGAACTATCTCCTTATGGGATAGATTCCAGGTGTATATATTTTGTAACTTAAGTCTGCCTTCTGGGATCCATCTGTGAACAGAATGTGAGTAAACTATTTTATACTTTTATACAAGACTGTGTCGTGTCTAATCTTTTTAAGAGGGAATAAAGGGGAAATTACCAGGAAACTTATTTTAGAGGCTTATACAAGCCTGGCAAACGTTATCCGCTGTACAAGTTTAAAAAGGGAATGATACTCTGCTAAATTATAGAACTTGTTAACACAAGTTGGGAAGGATATAATTAAACACTATATCCTCTCCTGCCTCCCTGAACATTCCCACACTCTGGGGGTCTGGCTGCCTTTGAGGAACTTGACAGTCTTTTCTTGCCTTGTCTTGACTTTGGAAAACGTCCTGTGGAAATGCATGAAGCCTTCCCAAATGTGCCCAGTCGCTTGTTCCTCACTGAGTTTGAGATACGATTAGGCGCTCAGGTGGAGTAAATAAACACCTGCAAACTCGCATTTCATCACCAACCAGAACCTCCAGCTGAACAGAGTCCTTTTGTGTGGGATCTGCTTTAGCCAACCTGTTTTGCTCAGTATATATCAAGGAATCATGACAGGCTGGATCCTTGGATCCCCTGGCGACTTCAAGGAAGGCTTTCCCCCCAAATCATTTTGTCTTTCTAATCAGAAGAGAATCCACTATTGAGAATGACCTCTCTCTGCTCTGGTGACATGTGGGGAAATGTTCAAACATCATACGTGATACTGGTGACTCTCTTACGCATTCCCACAAAGGAGAAGTTATCTTTAAGGCTTCTGACAGAAAGTGCTGCTGCACCTTTGACCATCCCCAGTTGTCATTTCAGGGAATTAGGATGCGCAGCTGACCCTGAACATCTGGTAGGGCTCTTTGGATATGAAGCATAGCCCTTGGCTGATCTGGTAACTGGAAGAGAAAAAGACTCTTCAGTAAAAATGGCTTCCTTGATTTTATGCCTCCAACCTGTTTGCTAGAATTCGAGAGGACAGAGATCTCAGAAAACATTTTCGGGTGAGGGAGTAAATGGGGAAAGTCTTGACTTCGGTGCCTGTCATATGACAATAAAAGGATGCTTTTGTTAGTTACAGTGGTGCCCCGCAAGACGAACGCCTCGCGAGACGAAAAACTCGCAAGACGAAAGGTTTTTTCGTTTTTGAGTTGCTTCGCAAGACGAATTTCCCTATGGGCTTGCTTCGCAAAACAAAGCTTGCCCCCGCACCCCAGACCTCTTTTGAAGCAAGGGGCGGCGGGGAGAAGATCACTTCTCCCTGTTGCCAGCCCCGCAATCTCCAGGGACAGAGGGGAAGGCGCGCGCACGCCTTCCCCTCTGTCCCTGGACCCCTTTTGAACCAAGGGGCGGCAACGGGGAGAAGGGATCTTCTCCCCTCCGCCCCTTGCTTCAAAAGAGGGGACAGAGGGGAAGGCACACGCGCGCCTTCCCCTCTGTCCCCGGACAGTCTCCATAGGAACGCATTGATTGATTTTCAATGCATTCCTATGGGAAACCGTGCTTCGCAAGACGAAAAACTCGCAAGAAGAAAAAACTTGTGGAACGAATTAATTTCGTCTTGCGAGGCACCACTGTATTCTGTACTTTCTTAACTAGCACTGATGGTTGCCGAACTACTATTGTCACTGCGTTGCTCAACGTGGAGTAGCCATTTTGCAGTTTATACAGCCACTGAGTTAGCAGGGTGTTTGCAATAATCCCTGCAGTAATAAATACACAGTGTGAAGGGTGGGCAGCCTAAACAGAGCAGTTCTTAGGTTTCCCAAGGAATGAGAATTTACTGTTAAATCACTGAGAACTGTAGCTCTGTGAGGGGGGTCTCCAGTTAACACTCAGCACCCTTAACAAACTACAGTTCCCAGGATTCCCTGGGGAAGCCATGACTGTTTAAAATGGTATGACATTGCAGATGGGGGTCTAAGTTCAGCTACCCAGCACGTGCCACAAATGCATGCTTATAGCCCTCCAAATGTCATCGGACTCCAACTTCCTTCAGCCTCAGCTGGTCAGGGATGATCGCAGTTGGAGTCCAGCAGGGTGGATTTGATTTAAATCACTCATCAGTAAGACTTGATTTAAATCATTTCTTTTTACAGAAAGACTCATTCTTTCTGGTATAATCTTAATATTTACAACCAGAGGAAGGTTTCATTTTTGGAATAATTAATTTGCACAGTAGTCTTTACAGTTATATCAAAAATTACTGATTTGGTTATACTATTAGAAATACATAGATAATTATGAAATTATTGTGAGGTTTAATAAGTTAACTGCTTATATTTGGACAACTTTTATGCTGTACTTTATTGGAAGGAAAATATAATTGGTTCCTTAATAACAATTTAAACAATTTATTTAACTAAAACAATAACATTATAGCATATGTATCCATGTTTGTTAAATGATGTGGTTAAACTTTGTTGTTGTTGTTTTAAAAAAACTTAGACTGAGTTTTAGCACACATGAAAAACTTAAAACAAATTCTTATTTCCTGAGGAATAGCCTTTGGACTATAATGTAACTTAAATCGAAAACTAACTTTTGAAAGATTTTTCCTCCAAAAGCATTTTATTTTAAAAATCTTATTTAAATTTTTAAAAATCTGATTTTTTTAATTATTATTTTTAATCATTGATTTTTCCCCCCCACCCTGGAGTCCAGCAATTCCCTGGTTTCAGGAAATGCATCTGCCTTTCACAGTTTAATGGTTTACTCCGGAGATCGCTGCGTAAGACGAATGTGGCTGCTGCATCAAATCTCTGAAGCAGCTCTTCCACGTTGTAACTGATTTTTGCCAAGAGCAACAGTTTCCAGACAGCAAGGATCTTTCAAATACTGCTCTGAAACATGAACAAATTTACACCAAGGAACTCCAAACATACCATGTCTGGTATGTTGTCCTACCCTAAAGAAAGTCCAGTTCTGCCAGGGGTACCAACTTAAATAAAATAGGGGGGGCAGGTAAGCACCACCTTGCATAATCGATTACATGATGCAGCACACACACACCCCATTTGAATGGCAATGCCCATCAACTGGGAGGGGCGGACGGTCCCTTCAAATATTCCATGGGATACTGAAGGGACTTAGCCCCTAGGAGTTGGCTTCTATTTGTTTTGCCCTCCATGCTTCGTCAATAAGCTTTATGTAAATGTGCTTATCTTTCATAAACATCTATGGTTTGAATCTTTAATTGAAACCTACAGTGGTACCTCGGGTTACATACACTTCAGGTTACATACGCTTCAGGTTACAGACTCCGCTAACCCAGAAATAGTACCTCAGGTTGAGAACTTTGCTTCAGGATGAGAACAGAAATCGTGCTCTGGCGGCGTGGCAGCAGCAGGAGGCCCCATTAGCTAAATTGGTGCTTCAGGTTAAGAACAGTTTCAGGTTAAGAACGGACCTCCGGAACGAATTAAGTACTTAACCTGAGGTACCACTGTACTGTATTGAGTGGCAGGGATATTTATGGTGGTGTGATGGTTAAGAGTATCAGACTAGGACCAGGGAGATTAAGGTTCAAATCCCCAGCTTCCCACATAAATCACGAAGCGACCCTGAGCTCCTCACTATCTCTCAGCCTAATCTACTTTGCAAGGCTGTTGTGAGAATAAAATGGGAGGGGGGTGGACCATGTACCACCCTGAAGTCTCTGGTCACGACTGTCCTTTTCCATCCTGTGATTTTGGAATGACTGAAGAAGATTTCTACAGCCGGATGCAACTATTGTTTTGCTGCTGTATCCTACCCTTTCTCCAAAGTTCCTAGAAGCTGGAAGTTGGCCAGAGCAGGGATTCCTTTCCAGATGTCAAAGCCTTGTGAAAGACCCTTTGCCTCTCCCAGAATAATAATAATAAAAAATTTATTTATATCCCGCCCTCCCCAGCCGAAGCCGGGCTCAGGGCGGCTAACAACAATAAAACAGTTCAAAAGTACAGCACAAACAACACTCTAAAATCATTCATTATAAAATTAATTAATTCAAGCCACTGGCAACCATTGGGCCAGAGCTCCGCGAAGATTGCCAAGGGAGGGAGTCAGGCTGTGCCCTGGCTAAAGGCCTGGTGGAACAGCTCTGTCTTGCAGGCCCTGCGGAAAGGATGTCAAGTCCCGCAGGGCCCTGGTCTCTTGTAACAGAGTGTTCCACCAGATCGGAGCTGTTGTGTATTGAGTCAAAGGATTTTATATCTGTATTATTATTGTCTGTATTTGCATTAGGGTAAAGTAACTGCCTTTTGGTTCTAGAGGGTACAGCTACTATTGGTTCATTTAAGCTGCTGTATTTGGATCCTCTGTCCTATTGGTTTCCTCCAAAAGGCAGGACTGTGATTGCCTGATATTGTTCCCTCCAAAATGTATCCTTTCTTGCTAGTTCCCTGTCCCTATAAATGTAGCTTTCCTCTCCCCAGTCTTCAGTCTTGTTGCTTTAATAAAGAAGTGTTACTAGAGAACTGTCTCCAGCATGTTATATCAAGAGAGCTGAAATCACAAACCCCATGTCACAACAGGAGCCACAGCCGAAAAAGCCCTGGCTCTAGTTGAGGCCAGCCTAACTTCTCTGTGGCCTGGGACCATCAAGAATAAATTATGGAAGTGGATGCAAATTGATTATGCATAGCATATAGGACTGCAGAATTCACAGAATCTAGATGGGGTGTACAGTATATTGCAACGCACACTGCCAAAGATGGCAGTAACACAACAATATCAAGACCTGATTTGCCTACCACTCCCCCCCCCCATAAGACGATCCAACCATCCATTCCCCCTCATAAGGAAGCTGTGCCTGGAGGAAGAACTGTGAGGGGAGAGACTCCATCACGCAAGGCCTCCTTCCACCTGCCTTGCCCCCCCACCCTCTGCTTCTCAATGTGTATTGTATTTTATGTACTGTGGCTTGCCGTTGTCTTATTGATTATAGTTTAGATAGTATTGTAACTGTTGAGTGGATTTCTGTTTAACTTTTATATGTTGATATTATTATTTTATACTATTCTAATGATTGTTGAATGTTACTTTTTTGATGGAGGTTGCCTATTTTAAAGTTATGTTTTATTATCACATCTTTGTATCGCATTAGATTGCTATAAGATGTACACATTTTGTTTCTTCAGCTCGTAAACCGCCTTGAGTATTGTAAGATAGAAAGGCGGTATACAAATTAAAAATGATGATGATGATGATGAATGACACGGATGTCAGAAGGTCTGAGGCGGACAAAATATATTGCTTTTCACACAGGTTATGGGCATCATTACCACAAGATAATGTTCTTTGAATAAAAGTGTATAGTTTGTACACTACAGCCATATAAAAGCTACAAGAACCCAAAATATCACATCAGTTTTGTTTTTTTAAATTTGTACTGCAACTCCAGGACATGCTGAGTTCTGTGATTTTTAGTGATGGTCAGAGGCGAGGTGCATTTAGAGTGAACAGTTTGCAAACATGAGGATTTAATAAAATCAGTGCAGATCCAATCGTCATCTTCACAGAATCGTAGTTTTGGAATGGCTCCAAGGGTCATCTAGTCCAACCCCCTGCAATGCAGAAATCTCAGCTAAAGCACCCATAATATAATCAGCATTTTCCTTCTATGCAATGCAATGGCGGGGTTGGACGCTCAAAAGCAAGGCAGGGGCGACTCCTAAGCGCGTCTCTCTCTGGCCTGGAAGCTGCAGCATCTCATCTCAGGACGTCCCAACTCGGCTGCCTGCAAAATTGAGACACGATCCCGGTTCCTGGCTTCTCGACCCTGCAAATGATCTATGGGTTAAAACCACCAGCGATCAGATTCCTAGAAGGCTCCAGGAAAAAACAAAAAATTAAGGAGGAAGGAAATAGCTAAGGCCACCTTCCTTCCCGTTCCCCAACCCTCTCTTCCGGCTAGAAATCACCTTTTTTGGGGGGGGGGGATAACATACAAATAAACAATAAATACAACCGCTGCGGATTGCAAAGGGTGCAGAACGGTGGATTTGGGGATCTGTCGGCTCATGCCCGAAGGGGAAGATCTGGAGGCAAAGAAAAAGGAGATCAGAGACTGCAAAAGGGTCGCTGGAAGGTTTCCCAAAGCCCCACTCCAGATCAGAGCCTGTGTTGCTGATCCCCCACACCGTCCCTTGTCCGGATCCCCTCTTCAGATCCGGGCCAGAGCAAGGTAATAAACAGAGGGGAGGAAATGAATCTCAGGTGCATAGCTCTCATTCAGGTTAGCTGATCCATAACGCCCTGTCCATTCAAAGAAGACGACTGGACCATCCCGTTTAGCGGTTTCTACACTGGGCTAGTTAGCAGCTCTCTCTGGTCATAACCATCACCCGCTGCCTAAGGTGCTTCAAGCTGCAGATTCCAGGATCTGAGTCTTGGGATCTTCCCTGTGTGCCTGCTCTGCCACACTGAGGAGCTACAGGCTTCTCCCCAGACAGGATGTAGAAATGCAGGGTTTTGAGCCAATTTAGTCCTTTACAGAGCTGTCCTGATCCGAATCAGCCCAGGGACCCAATGCTGCAAAACCTCTGAGTGCCAGCAGCATTTGGAGGTTTCCATCCCTGGTGCTCAAGATCCTTTTAATGACTCTGGGTCTTTAGATGCACAATCTGTGGGTTTTAGCGCTTAGCGAAGGCTTCTCTGTTATTGACTGGCAGTTCAAAACCGGTGGCAGTGCTATTTTTATCTGGGTCCAGTGAAGCTCAAAATGCGGCGGCGTTAGGAACAAAGTGAGAGTGTCTATAATATAGCCAAATGTCATTGACATCTGGGTTCGAGGCAGTGTGTTCCTGTTAAAAGTCCTAAAAGGAAGAATGTTGTTTTATTTATTTGTTTATTTGTCTGTTTATTGAGGAAGGCATATCCGATGCTGAAAACCCAAACCCTGAATTAGAATGGAAGCGTAGACCTAAGAGCAGGTGGGGAATCTGCGGCCATCCAGGTATTGTAGGGACTACTTCTGTCATCCCTGACCATTGGTCATGCTGGCTGAGGCTGGTGGGAGTTGGAATCCAACCACATTTGGAGGGCCACAGATTCCCCCATCCTTGATTTAGATCGGGGTTTCCCAAACGTGGGTCTCAGGTTGGATTTGGACTACAATTCCCATCATCCCTGACCACTGGTCCTGCTAGCTAGGGGTGATGGGAGTTGTAGTCCAAAAGCAGCTGGCAACTGAAGTTTGGCGAACCCTCTTTTAGAGAAACCCTGGAATGAAATAGGCTTTTCATGCTCAGGGCAGATGATGCCCTGTTGGAGCACTTGGATGCCGGACTCTTGAGCTTCCCTTATCTGCATCTTGCACTCATACCATACATACCTTGTTTTCTTCTCTCTGCTCATCTCATTCCTATCATGCCACCATCTGCCCATCACACCAGTTGTTTCCCCCATGCAACACCTTTGGTTCCTTTTTCCTTGATTCTATTTAGCTAATATCCCCATTTGCCATGCTCTCTATTATCGTTTCTCATCAGATAATTGTATTGGAACTGGAGGGTGCCTAACAGATTACCTAGTCCAGCCTCCTGCTCCGAGTGTCCTGCCATCCATGCTTTTCCAAACTTGTCCTCAAAACCTCCAAGGAAGAAGATATTGGAAAGCTGTTGCCAGTCAGTGTAGACAGGAACAGCTAACTTGTGGTCCTCCAGACCTTATTGGACTCCAACTCCCATCACCCCCAGCAAGCAAGGCCAGTGTTCAAGGGGGGTTCGAGTTGAAGCCTAACAACCTTTGGAGTGCCACAAGTCAGCCATTTTTGTATAGACAATACTGAGTCCAGCTGTCTGACTAATTATAGGGCAGCTTCCTATATTCCGACATTATGTCCTTCTTGAGATGACTAAAACTCTCCACAGTACTTTTATATGTGAGTGCAGTCAGGTTACCTCGCCTTCCCTAGTACTTGGCTTGCCATTTTGGCAGCGGCTTTGCTGACATCTTGGGAGTAGAGTTCGCATTTCTCTCCAGATCCTGGTTGGCGGCCATTTTGGTCTGGTGTGCACCATGTGCAGTTACTGAAAAGCACGTTTCGTTTGCAGCTCCAGGAGTGCAGAGGGGGAACCCGATGGAAGAGCAGGACCCAGCAGGAGCCCAAACAGAGGAGACATTAGAAGGAGGAGGAGATTTTCCTGTTTATCGGGTTGGGAGCACTGAGGAGGTCCAAATTGAGGAAGGCCCACAAGATGCTAAGCGGAGACCGGATGAGACCGCACCACTAGGTACTAAAAGGACTCCAGGTAAGGAGGCTGCGCAGGAGGCTCAGCAGGTACCTGATGAAGCAGGTCTGCAACAGGCCAGCCAGACAACTGAGAAAAAGCTCCAGCAGCCCCAGGATTTCCAGAAGACTGCCAAGTCCCGGAGGAAGCTGCTGCTGCCTACCCGATGGGACCACACCAAATCTTTTCAGACTTCCTTCAGGAGAATAGCCGATGCCATCCAGTGGCCTCGAGAAGAGCGGAAGACCCAGAATCTGCTAGACCTCAGTGGAGAAGCCACTCAAGTCTATAAGACCCTGGGCTCCGTTGGGCAAGTGGCGGACGAGGACGCCACCAGTTTGGAGTTATGGCGCCGGCGGTTCAGGCAGTTCTGCTACCTGGAGGCCGAGGGACCCCAAGAAGTTTGCAGCCGTCTCCAAGACCTTTGCTTCCGATGGCTGCAGCCCCAGAAACGCACGAAGGAGCAGATCCTGGAGCTGCTGGTCTTGGAGCAGTTCCTGGCCATATTGCCGCAGGAAATGCAGATCTGGGTCAGGAAGCGGGGACCGGAGACCTGTGCTCAGGCGGTGACCCTTGCAGAGATTTTCTCTTGGAAGCTGCAAGACCACGAGAGGTGGGATCAGCAGGTGAGAGTTCTGGAGGGGAGGCTACACCCTGTGAGCCTCCAGATATTGCTGGACTCCAGCTCCCATCCGCCCCAGCTGGCATAGCCAAAGATCAGGGATGAAGGGAGCTGTAGTCTATTAACAACATCAGGAGTGCTGTAGGTTCCTCCATGTGTGGTGTAGTGGTTAAGAGCGGTAGACTTGTAATCTGGTGAACCGGGTTCGCTTCCCTGCTCCTCCACATGCAGCTGCTGGGTGACCTTGGGCCAGTCACACTTCTCTGAAGTCTCTCAGCCTCACTCACCTCACAGAGTGTTTGTTGTGGGGGAGGAAGGGAAATGAGATAGTTAACCGCTTTGAGACTCCTTTGGGTAGTGATAAAGCAGGATATCAAATCCAAACTCCTCCTCCTCTTCTTCTTCTTAATGGAAGTGACTGCAGCTGTAGGAGAGCAGACAGCATGGCAGGGTTCAATTTATGAGTGGCCACTTGACGGTTATGTTTCTTTCCTCTCCCAGACAACTAAATAGGTTGGGGTAGGAATCCAGTCTATTTCCTGATCGCAACGAGGCAGTCAGCTGGACCAGGCGGGTGAGGGTTGGGGAAGGTAACAGAAATTGATTTGGAGCTGGGGCATTTGCCTCTCCAAACCTGTTGCTATGACCTGCTGTCCCTCCTTTTGATTCAGGTGCCGGGGCCCTTTGAAAAAGTGGCTGTTAATTTCTCTAAGGTAGACCCCTTGAAGATGCAGCTGTACGTGGTAGCCATGCAGGACGATGAAAGGATAACCAGCTTGTTGGGTAAGGGTTGTTTTTTTTTTGTGGCGTGCCTGGATCATGTTACAAAGCTCAGGGTGGCGGGAGAGTGGGAAGGTAAGGCAGAACTCACTGGGGCTGGAAAGCTACGCTTAGTTTGTTACGATATGGATGCAATGCGGCAGCGAGCTGCAGCTAGCTGGAAAGCAAAACATGTTGGGAATGTTGGGACTGTTCCGTGGGAACAGAGGGACAGTCTATTCACAGTGCTGAGCACTGGATTTAGCTCAGAGTGTAATTTGACCTGTACAGGAAGTACAGGAGGTGGAGTTTGTCTCTCTGCCGTTGGAGTTTGAAGAGAGCAGACGTGTTTCTCTGTAACGCTGCAAAGACAGAAATAAAGGCATGTAAATACATTTCTGTCTCTCTCTTTCCCCTGCCTGGGGGCAGGGAAGAGTGGTGTGTTCTTCTCACGCTTGAGGAGGATCGCCGATCGTGACCTAGCCTGGATCCTGCTCGGGAATGCAGACAGGGAGGTCAACAGGAGATCAAGCCAGGTGCCTGGAGAGTGGCCAGTTTCTCCCGAGAGGCAAGATTTCCTGGCAAGATTTCCCCATCCCAGTCTAGTCCAATTTTGTCTAGCCTAGTGGCAGGGGCTCACCCTTGGGCCCCCCAGCTCTGCTCCCACAGATCATTTTCATCTGGCATCGTTGGGGATCAAACGTGGGGCCTTCTGCTTGCAAACAGTTTTTCTGTGCCACAGTACTACAACCCGTCTGTAGCGTTTGCCTCCTAGGTGGGTCATAAGGAAAGGGTTAAATGAGTGTGATGTGACTGGCCAGAGAGAAACTGATAGGAGTTAGAGTCGGAGTTGTGTGGAAGTTAGTTGAGAGTGGGGAGTTGGAGAAGGAAGAGGGAGGATATAAGTCTGGGGGTTGGTCGAGTTGTGTTGTGAGAGAGTGAGAGGAATTGTTAGGTGGAGTCAGGTAGATAGTTGGGATAATCAGTTTGAAGTTGTTAGGAACGTATAGGACAGTTAAGGAACTAAGATTAAGAAACTGACAAGAAAAATTAACTGAAAGCTTGTTCATGCCTATAAAATAAACTTGATTATTTGTTAATGTTAACAACTGTCTGGACTCCATGTGTACCCGTGAGGAGAAACGGGTTGGTGGCAGTGAAGAAAGCAATCACAGTGGTGGCACAGGGATCAATAGACCGTCAAACGTCCGGGGGCCCTGTGTGATCGCCACAGCCTCCCCCAGAAATTCACTCTGTGGTTGTCTCTTTATTCCACCAGGCAATGGCCAAGCGAGTGAAAGTGAGGAGAATCTCCGGCTGGAAAGACCAGGGCAAGTGGAATACCGCAGGATGTCGCTGGAAAGGGCTAAAGGGGGCATCTTCCTATTTCCTGAGGTGGGAGAGGTGCCTGAAAACCAGCTGGTCACTGGAAGGGAAGTCTTCCAGTTTCTAGAGACTGAAGAGACATCAGGAAGCCAGCAGGCCCCAGAGAAACGCCAGGGAAGGCTCCTGGAACAGGCAGCGGAAAAGGCCTTTCATTCTGAAGGGGCGGAAAGTTTAAATGAGAGCACTTTACACGAGGGGCTTGAGGCAAGTCCTCGAAAAAAGACAGTCGCGGGGGAAAGCTGCAGCCAGAGTACCGACCCTCTTAAAAACTTGAATGTCCAGGCAGGGAAGAAGTCATACAGATGCTCGTATTGCGGGAAAATCTTCAACCATGCCTCTGCTCATTTGGTCCACGAGAGGATCCACACAGGAGAGAAACCATATAACTGCCTGGAGTGTGGGCAGCGTTTCAGTCGGAGATCGCACCTTACTAGACACCAGAGAATCCACACAGGCGAGAAGCCCCACACATGCTCAGAATGCGGGAAGCACTTCAGCCGGAGATCCCATCTTATTGAACACCAGAGAACCCACACGGGAGAGAAGCCGTTTGCCTGCTCCATCTGTGGGAAAAGCTTCAACTACCGTTCCCTCCTGAAAGAGCATGCAAGGATCCACACAGGAGAAAAGCCATACAAATGTTCAGACTGTGGGAAAAGCTTCAATCGGAGGGAAAGCTTTATAATACACGAGAGAACACACACGGGGGAAAAGCCGTACGAGTGCCTAGACTGCGGGAAAAGGTTCAGTCAGCGATCGAACATTACTGCCCACGAGAAAACCCATATGGGGGAGGGGAAATGCAAGTGCTCAGAGTGTGGCAAGAGCTTCTGTAATTCAACCAGTCTCCTTAAACATCAGAGAATCCACACAGAAGAAAAAGCATAATAAATATGCAAGCACTGGCAGTAGAAAAACCTCTGGTTAGTGACCCACATTTTCTTAAAGAGTAAAAGCCAGGTCATTTCTGCAGGAAAATAACCTCAAGGTATGGCCTTACACAATTGTACCACTTCAGATGAAGGGTGGGAAATTAGTGTGACTGAGTGCACAACCTTTTAAAAAAGCAGCTTACTTGTGGGCAGCTAGTATTTCAGAGAGAGTGGTTTTGCGCTATCCTCTTACCTGATGTGCTAGAGAATTAATGTGCAAAGGTTTTTTTTTAATGTGCAGGACAATTCAGCCATGTAATTTCCCCCACATTCATTCCGAAATAGCACACCTGCAAGAGGTCTGCATCATGCGTGTTCAACCAGCAGATAGAAAACTTACAAAGGAAGGAAGTGCTATAAGTCGTACCTCAGGTTACATCTTTCATAAACATCTATGGTTTGAATCTTTAATTGAAATCTACAGTGGTACCTCGGGTTGCATACGCTTCAGGTTACAGACTCCGCTAACCCAGAAATAGTACCTTGGGTTAAGAACTTTGCTTCAGGATGAGAACAGAAATTGTGCTCCGGCGGCGTCTTAGCAGCAGAAGGCCCCATTAACTAAAGTGGTACTTTAGGTTAAGAACGGACCTCCGGAATGAATTAAGTACGTAACCAGAGGTACCACTGTATGCACTTAAAATTAGCACAAACGTATACACCTATCTGGAAATTCTGTTTGGCATATACAGATCCACTCCACCTAAAGTTGTGTTTTGCAGATATTTGCTCTTGTTGTAAAGAGTCATTTTTCAGTATCCAAACACCTTGGGTTTAAGGGTAGTGGATCTTCAAGTTGCAGTTCAGTAGCTGAGGCCGCAGGGAGGAAGTTCTTAATTGAGAAGGGAGTGTTTTGCATGTGAAATCACATGAATCCTCTCCATTTCTTTTTTAAGCCCAACATTCACAGTTTCTTCCCCTGTTCCCATAACCCCTTATTATTGGCTGTTAGCTGGGAATGGGTGCTATAGTCCAAAACATCCGGAGGGCCTATGTTGGCTACAATGATTCAAAGAGAAACAACACAGCCACCCCACCCAAAATGACATACAATGTCTTACTGAATGGTCTGGTGCATTCCTGTTGCACCTAGGTCTCTGCTTTCTGAAACAATCCTTTACTCTTCCGTAAGCCCCCAACAGGCACTTAAGCATCGGTCAAGAGACACACAGAGATGATGTCATTGTAACTGGAGACATTTAAGATGATGCAACCTTCATCTTATGCAAGTGATGGATGGCAATGGACAATATAGATAGGTAGCCGTGTTGGTCTGCCATAGTCAAAATAAAAAAATTCCTTCCAGTAGCACCTTAAAGACCAACTAAGTTAGTTCTTGGTATGAGCTTTCGTGTGCATGCACACTTCTTCAGATACATCTGAAGAAGATACACTTATCTGAAGAAGTGTGCATGCACACGAAAGCTCATACCAAGAACTAACTTAGTTGGTCTTTAAGGTGCTACTGGAAGGAATTTTTTTATTTTGACAATGGACAATATAGATGGAGGAGGATGGAGATTTCTGCTACAAACATGAGGTTTTGTCCCTCTTCTCACTTTCTCCCCCAACCTCTTCTTACAGTCTGATATGCTCTGGCAAAATGCTTTGTGCTAATAAAGTATCTTTGTACGGAGCTGAATTAATTGAGAGAACGTTTGTTTTTTGGGACATCCAACGCTGGAGCAAGTGAGACTTCCTTTCCCTTCTGTCCTCTGGAGAGACCAGGTTCCCGAAGGACAAATTGCATATTGCATGAAGCCCAG
The DNA here is from genome assembly GCF_965113315.1 of Podarcis vaucheri. NCBI lineage: Eukaryota > Metazoa > Chordata > Lepidosauria > Squamata > Lacertidae > Podarcis > Podarcis vaucheri. The sequence goes on along the minus strand of NC_138760.1, from coordinate 113,213,960 downwards.
TTTATTGCTACGCATCTCAGATCCTTCCAACGCTGCTGGCATAGTTCTGCAGCAACACAAAAGGCAGCCTCGCGCTCAGAAGCTCAAGATAAAATGAATTAGGAAGTTGTGAATACTACTACTAATAATAATTTATTAGCTTTATATACAGTGGAACCTTTGTTCTCAAATGCCTTGGTACATTTCAGCTCCCAAACACGAAAACCCGGAAGCAAGAGTTCCGTTTTTCAAACGTTTTTCGGGATCCGAACGTCCAATATGGCTGTCGGCTATTGTGTCCGGGGCGCCTGCGCCAATCCGAAGCCATGCCTTGGTTTTCGAACATTTTGGAAGTTGAACGGACTTCCAGAACAGATTACATTCAAGAACCAAGTACCACTGTACCACATTTATCTTCCAAGGATCTCAAGGTGATATACATGGTTCTTCTCATTTCATCCTCACAACAGCCTTGTGAGGTAGGGTTAGACTAAGACAGGCTTCCTCGGCCCTCCAGATGTTTTGAGACTACAATTCCCATCATCCCTGAACACTGGTCCTGCTAGCTAGGGATCATGGGAGTTGTAGGCCAAAAACATCTGGGGGGCCGAGGCTGAGGAAGCCTGGGCTAAGAGATGGTTACTGACCCAAGGTTACCCTTCATGGCTGAGTGGGGATTCGAACCCTGTTTTCCCACGTCCTAGTCCAACACTCTTTAACTATTAGCAGAAGAGCCCATCTAGGGCAGCATCCAGCATCACTGGGGCCAACCAGATGCCTGTGGGAAGCCTGAATGCAGGATTTGAGCACACCAGCCTTCTTTTGCTCATGATATCCAGGAAGTGGTATTCTGAGGCATCCTGCCTCCTACACTGGAGGGACTGGCTTCCCATTAGAATCTGGTTGGCCCCAGTGAGAAGAGACTTCTGGCCTAGCTGGGCCATTGACTATTGGTCTGTTTCAGGAGGCTCTTCATTAGGGCTGGTCGATATTTTCAACATGATATTCCGATATAACATGAGGTCTGAAATAAATATGAAGCTATGTACAGTGGTACCTCAGGTTACATACGCTTCAGGTTACATACGCTTCAGGTTACAGACTCCACTAACCCAGACATATTACCTCAGGTTAAGAACTTTGCTTCAGGATGAGAACAGAAACCGTGCTACGGTGGCGCAGCAGCAGCGGGAGGCCCCATAGGCTAAAGTGGTGCTTCAGGTTAAGAACAGTTTCAGCTTAAGAATGGACCTCCAAAATGAATTAAGTACATAACCAGAGGTACTACTGTAGAGGCATTGGCTGGCTTCACGGTTTCCCCTGCATAGTGGTTTTTGCATACACACACATTAGGGCTGGGAAATACGTGGATACATCATCAAAAAACAGTTTGAAGTCCGCATCGCGGTAACGGTTTCGTAATATTCAACATGGCGATGCATCACAAATATATCTGCGTGCTATGTAATAAATCGCGAAGCCAGTCATTCCTTCTCTCCTGATTCCTTCTGCCCCTGTTGCTCTGTACTATAAAAGAACAGTTGTAACAATATGTTAAAGGTAAAAAATAATGTGTCAGTTATAGACCCCTAAGTTTAGCTTCATTGAGGGGCAGTATTTCAATATGTGTAAGAAAATGAGGGTACCCCTAAATATTTTTTAAGAAAAAAGCACATAATAATAATAATAATAATAATAATAATAATAATAATAGGGTTGGCCCAGCCACCCTGGGCGTCTGGCTGGTGGTTCATCAAGCTGGGAGGTGGCCTTTGGTTCCCCCCCACCCAGAAGACCCTCTTGCCCAGCCCGTAGCCATCTCCGCCCGGATCCAGACCAGATGTTCCCCCCGCCGGCCTTTGCCGAGCATCCAGCCCTGGGCCGGGAGAGCGTTGCAGGCCGGCCTGGAAAGGCGACGGCACAGGAAGGGGCTGGCTTAGCCGGAGGAGGCGGGTGGGTGTGCGTGGCCAGCAGATCCGGGGTGGGAAGTGGGGGGGAGGGAGAAAGGAGCAAGAACAAAAGGATCCGAGGCTGCGATCCGTCCCTGGATCTTTCCCTCTCCGCCGCGGAGGTAATTCGTTTTTGCTCGCCGGGAGGCTTCAGCCTTCCGAAAGTTGCTGCAGCGGCGCGTCCCTGGGGATCTGGGCCTGGGGGTGGTGGTGTTTTTTTGGGGGTGGGCGGGTGGGGGGTCCGAGGGGTGGGGAGGGGGCGACGCACGCTGCAGCCATTATTAACCCCTGAGCCACCGGAGGTTGCAGGCAGTAATTGAGAATCTCGGGAGGGTTGATCCCCCAGAGGCCATCCAGTCCAGCCCCCCTGCAATGCAGGGATCGCAGTAAGGCTGCGGAGGAGGAGGGGGGGGAATCGCGTGCGGGGAGGAGCGGGGGGCTATAAATGAGGTTTAAAATAATGATAATTTTGGAGTTCAGCCAGGCTGATCAGGCTTGATTTGCATCGGGGATTATTGGGCTGGATTCCTCCGCATCTCTTTTCAGACCCCGACGAACCTGGTGGGTTTTGATTTCGAGGCAGAAGGACTTGCTTTCTGGGTCAAGGCTCAGCCCTTAAAAATGGGGCGGGGGTGGGGGAGGTGGAGAAGGAGACCTTTAAGCCTATGCAGAAAACAACTGGGGTTTTTAAACAAAATGTGGCCACAGTAGGAATGATTAAGCGCTCTCCAGTGATCTTTGGAGACTGCCTCTCTGAAGGCATTTACTTGGAATCAAGGCCCATCAAAACCAATACTGTAGATCCTACTTCCAAGTAAAAAGCGTTTGGGATTCCTGCTTGCTGTAAGTGGGAAGGGAGCTCAGAGAGGGGGAAAGTGAGCCTTCTGAGGATCTACCTGGTAAGTCAAGTGCCTCTGGGCACTTATTATTATGCCCGGATACAATACATATCTCTGGATCCAATACACACTTGCTTGAATAGCTCTCCCCCCCCCCCCCGGTGGTAATATAGCAAATTAGGGAGACGGCTTTAGCGCATAACCTCCCTAATTGGTACTTTTCCACTGTGGAGGAGATTTTGACACATGGTCATTTCGGAAGAGATGTCTTTTTATGTTAATGCTGAGGTCATCGTGGCACTGAATGACATGACATTCCTGAACAATTGAATCCGTCCTACCAACACGAGCGATTGGATTCACTACCAAAAGAGGTAGAAATGACCTCCCCACCCCACCCCCAGTTTGGACACCTTTAAAAGAGGATCGGACAAATGTATGGCAATTTAGGCACTTCATCATTATTGAATTATTGCCTCTGAAAACCAAGGCGTCTAGTTGCTCACCGTGATAATGCAATTTCGGAATAGATAAGCCTTGGGTCTGATTGAGCAGGGTTCTTTTTATGAAGGCACTATTCCTGAATAATATATTCTCCTAGCCTTCTAAATAACAATGCTTCACATTTATATAGCGCACTCTTTTTTTTTTAGCATTCAAAACATTTCATAGGCATGATTATACTCAGCAATTCTGGAAGGTAGTCTAGTAGTTGTATAGCCTCACTGCGTTGGGTGGGAGGCTGATAAGTCGTGTCTTGCCTAAAGCCAATATTCTAAGCAAGTTTACTCAACAGTTAGTGCCAATGTTTTCATGTAAGTTTTCATAAAAATGTGCCAACAAGTTAATAATAATAATTTAATAATACTTTTATTATCTGTACCCCGCCCATCTGCTGCACCAGCAACTCTAGGTGGCTTCCAAAAGATATAAAAACATAATAAAAAAACAAACGTTAGAAACTTTCCTATACAGGGCTGTGTTCAGATGTCTTCTAAAAGTTATGTAGCTATTTATCTCCTTGACATTTGATGTGAGGACAGGCACTACTACCATGAAGGCTGTCTACCTGGTTCCCTGAATAATAATAATAATAATAATAATAATAATAATAATAATAATAATGGCTGAGATTAGATTTGAAGAAGGGTCTCACTGAAACATCCTGCTACAGAGCTTCTTCACTCGACACATATTGAACAGTTTCTTATCATACTACTGTTAGGACTAGCAGATTTCCAGTTCTCGGACAACACAGCTGCCACCAGCACCACTAGTCAGGGTCCTTGCAGGCCCAATAAGCAATATTTGGATGGATGACCTTCTGAAGGTGACTCTCTTCATTTGAAAAGAAGCATAGCCTATCTTGATGTAGGGGAACCTGTGGCCTTCCAGATTTGGTTTGATTTATTACATTTCTAGGCCTCTTTTCATTTAAATGACTCCCAAAGCAGCTTACAAATGCTAAATAACACGATAGCACATAACAGAGCATCACAAATAGAGCACCAATCCTATTAGCAAATCATCAGTGAAACAATTGCAATTTTAGCAACAACTAAATTTCAGCAACAATGACAAAGAAATGACAATCAAAGCAGACTTCATAGGATTAGTGATGCAGCATTTACAATCTGCAAAACAACATTAAGACCATTAACAAAATAAACTAAGCACTGCTGAGTTTGTACACACGCACTCCACACCCCCATAACTCATAATCTTTCATTCTGTTCAGCACAAGGAAATAAACATCCGCATAATGCCCATTGCATCAACTCCATTCTGAAGATTCCTTGGATTGGACATAGGACAGCACAGGTGAGAAACCAACCGCCCTTTGATATCCAACACACATCCTCTCTCCCCTTACTAGATGTCATTGGACCCACATCAGCCCTAGGCAGCATGACCAGGGCTGATGTCAGCTGTTGCCCCGCAACCCCTGAAGGGCCACCAGTTCCTCGCCTCCCAAAGTGTAGTGGTTGGAGTGATGGGCTAGCACAGAGTGGGTGGAGATCACACCGGGTGACCTCGCATCTTTGCTTGGTCCTGGCTTGGTCGCCAAGCCACAGGCAAGATGGGGAAGTTGTACCCCAGGACCAGGGCTGGTCAAACTCCAGAGGGTTGTGAGAGCAGTCAGATATCGAGGCGATGCAGGGTTGCTGAAGAGAAGCCAAGATCAGGCACTTTGAGACAGTCACAACATGGGGCATGATCCAATAGCAAGGTCATGAAACAAAGCCAAGGTGGAACGCAGCGGAGCAAGTCCAAAGATAGACAAGTTAGCAAAAGCAAAGGCTTAGGAGCATAAGGTCAGTCCGCATAGGAAGCAGGAACAAGGCTGTGGCGTACGTCTTGTGGGACGCTGTGGGTTAAACCACAGAGCCTAGGACTTGCTGATCAGAAGGTCAGCAGTTCGAATCCCCGTGACGGGGTGAGCTCCCGTTGCTCGGTCCCTGCTCCTGCCAACCTAGCAGTTCGAAAGCACATCAAAGTGCAAGTAGATAAATAGGTACTGCTCCGGCGGGAAGGTAAACGGCGTTTCCGTGTCCTGCTCTGATTCACCAGAAGCGGCTTAGTCATGCTGGCCATATGACCCGGAAGCTCCCTTGGCCAGTAAAGCGAGATGAGCGCCGCAACCCCAGAGCTGTCCGTGACTGGACCTAATGGTCAGGGGTCCCTTTATCTTTACTATTAGTCTTCAGCTGGGAGCTTATGTAGGCTGATCACCCAGACCCAACTACAACTGGGTTCACCTGGTCTTCAAGGTTCCCTGCTCCCAATGAGTCCTGAGGTTCTTCTAGGTGACCACTCCATCAAAATGGCTGCCTGCACCCTCTGATACTAGCATTCAGTGTCTCCCTGATTCTGCCTCTTCCTCCCCCCACGATCCTGCAGGCATTCCACTTCGATCTGCAGAAGTGACATTGAGTACGGGCATCACAAGAAACTCGCCCTGCATTTGTAAGAAATTGATCTTGTAGTGTGGCAGCACCCACACTTCAGAACTCCCTGTCTATTGACATCAGGCAGGTGCCTTCACTGTACTCTTTTGTTTGGCAACCTCTTAAAAATAATTCTGTTTAGCGAAGCCTATCCCAACACATAGAATGTTGATGTGTGCTTCAATCTGGTTTTTGTTTATTGTTGATTTTCATTATTTCTAAAATATTTTCAATAATTGTTCCTTACTGTTTTGTATTGATAATGTCATTGTTTCATTCTTTTTTTCTGTAAACTGTTGTGAGCTTATGGGTTTTCTTCCTCCCCCCACCCACCCCCAAATCAAGTGGTATATACATTTTCTGAAATAAATAAATATATGGCCTTCAAACCTATGTACCTCAGCTTTTTCCCTGGGCTGAATAACTGGAGCTAAAGAACAGGGGGTGTAATTCACCTCTGAAGTTCCAGCCGGCTGTTAACAGCTATGCAGTAACCCCTAGATTTACCGTTGAGCAACATCTTTATTATGACCAACTGAAGTATCACAAAAGTGTGGGAAACCTCTGAGTTCTCCAGAACTTTTCAGCAGCAAGATGCTGCACAAAGTGTGTGGTGTGACCTTGGGCTAATCGCTGTTTCCCACCCTAGACTACCTCATAGGGTTGTTTTGAGGATAGCATGGGAGAGGGGGAAGAACCATGTACGACACCTTGCTCCATGGATTAAAGGCAGGTTATAAATGCAACAAATACAATAGAAATAATTATAATATACAGAAATTAGGCTGGATGTTGTAGCCATAAAGTCAGCAGGGCTGCAGAATGAATTAAATCTCTGCTACGTGTTAACAGTTCTCTTATAGATGGTGATTCTGCTTTCCTTTTCCTCACTGACGTAAGGGAGGAAACACTGGTTAAACTTACTTTCTGAGAAGTGTTCAGAAACTCAACTGAACAGCCCACTAAATCCCCTGTTCTGTAGAGAGGTTTTATTAAGAACTGAATTGACCCCACCCTTTTTCTTCTCATATGCAACAGTTGAATGTCACACTGCATTTTCAGTAGTTTATTGGGGGGTTTTACCCCTCATCTGTATCTGTGTGTTATTTTTCTACTTTTACATCTATTTTTATTTGCCATATCCATTATTTTCATTGTATTCTGTATGTGTTTATGCCAATAAACTTTAAATTGATATTTTTTTAAAAAAGAAAAGAAGAAACACAACCCATTGCCCATTAAACAGTGCTATCGTCTCCATTCTAGTTTCTCTAACACATTTTTTCTTTTCTTTTCTTTTTTTGCAGCTACTAAGGGTGGTGTTACAAAGTGGTCAAGAGTATAAGATGTGACTCAGAAAGCCCCCGGTTACAAGCTTACTAAGTGACTTTCAGAAAATTGTTATCTGTCTTCTCCTCCAGTTGCAGCGTAAAGGTAATAATACTTCTGGCTTACTTTATGGGGCTGTTGTACAGATGATGGAGATAATGGATGTGAAAGGCCACGAACCCTCTGAAGTTCTATGCAAATGCTAATAATTATTGGTTGTTTTGCAGGGAGGGCTAAATGAAAGTCAAGATTTGTTTATTATGCTAACATTTCTTACCTATCACCATAAAGTCCTGATGTGGGTTACAAGGGACGGGGGTGGTGCTGTGGTCTGAACCACTGAGCCTTTTGGGCTTGCCGATCAGATAGTGGGTGGTTTGAATCTGTGTGACAGGGTGAGCTCCCGTTGTTCAGTCCCAGCTCCTGCCAACCTAGTTCAAAAGCATGCCAGTGCAAGTAGAAAAATAGGTATCGCTGTGGTGGGAAGGTAAACAGCATTTCCACGCGCTCCGGCTTCCATCGCGGTATCTCGTTACGCCAGAAGCGGTTTAGTCATGCTGGCTGCATGACCTAGAAAGCTGTCTGTAGACAAACGCTGGCTCCCTCAGCCTGAAAGCGAGATGAGCGTGCAACCCCAGAGTCGCCTTTGACTGGACTTAACCATCCAGGGGTCCTTTACCTTTTTTTCTTTATTTTTTTTACAAGAGCATAGTACACAGTCATTACAGAAACAAGTAAAATTGTTCCAGCCAAAACAGGACAGCATAGAGTCAGCAAAATAAGTGAGTCCCAAAACCAAAATGCCTTAACTGTCAGCAGCCGAGATAGAGAGCTGCATGTTCAGCATACAGCCAAAACTATACAGTACACCAGAAAGGTTAGACGCACCAGATTATGGAGGGAGTTCCTCAATTTAGGGGCTGCCACAGAGAAAGCCACCTCCCAGACTAGACTGCAGATCTTACCACAACATTGAAGGAGGTAGCTTTTCAGATATACTTTGCTGGTAAAATAAAGCTTCATGCGAGACCGCTGAGTAGTCTCTCATTGACTCCTCTTATTTAATCTGAGCAGCAGCACCTTGCAAACAACCTTCCTTGCTTATCCTCCAAATGTGCCGCTGATTTCATACCTTCTTTTTGCTGATGTTCCAAACTGATGCATATCTCTTTGTTCCGGCAGCTTAGCAATGATGAGCGAGGAGAAGCCGCAGCTGAAAAAGGAGGCGATCTCCCAGGAAGAAGAGGAGGAGGAGGGGGGAGGAAAGCTGGTGAAAGAAGTCACCGTCCCCCGGGAGAAAGCAGAGAATGGTAATCTAGTGAAAGAAGAGATCCCCCAGGAGGAAAAGAACTGGGTGAAAGAGGAGGAGGAGGAGTCCCAGGAGGAAGAGGAGTATTGGGTGAAAGAGGCGATCCACGTGGAGGAAGTGGATGATGACTATTTCGTAAAAGAGGAGATTCTTCCAGAGGAAGGTTATGAAGAGACAGAAGCTTATGAAGAGACGGAAGATTATGAAGATCCAGAAGGTTATGAGCAGGCAGAAGGTTTTGAAGATCCAGAAGGTTATGAGCAGGCAGAATGTTATGAAGGTTACGAACAAACAGAAAATTATGAGCAGGCAGAATGTTATGAAGCTTATGAACAGGCAGAAGGTTATGAACAGGCAGAATGTTATGAAGGTTATGAACGGGCAGAAGGTTATGAGCAGACAGAAGAGGGTGAGGCCCTTCTTGAGGAATATGAAATAAATGTTTTCCAGATTCCTGGGGATGATGAGCCATGTTATAGCGAGCCTGTTCCTGAGAGCCAGAAAGTCTATGTCCCAAAGAAGAGACGAAGCAAAGCTGTGCCTGCAGATGGAACAGGTGTACAACCTGGCAAAGCCACAGTCGCGAAGGTAGGAAAAATCTACAAGTGCCCCGATTGCGGGAAAATCTTCAAACGGTGCTCTCCCCTTATCAGACACCGGAGAACCCACACTGGGGAGAAACCTTACGTCTGCCGGGAATGCTTGAAGCGCTTCAGCGACAGCTCAGCCCTGGTTAAGCATCAGCGGATCCATGCAGGAGAGAAACCTTACACATGCCCCGAGTGCGGGAAGAGTTTCTCCCAAAGCTCAACCCTCATTGCACATCAGAGAATACACACTGGAGAGAAGCCGTATGTGTGCCCTGACTGCGGGAAGAGCTTCAGCGTGAGCTCCAATCTTGTCGCTCACCAGAGAATCCACACAGGAGAGAAGCCTTTTGGTTGTCC